>NC_079156.1:95253850-95579961 GCF_947563725.1 Argiope bruennichi | reverse complement strand
CAAGTGGGCAAAATAAAAAATAAAAAAATCACACTTAAAGATTGATTTTACCACATCGGAAGCTAGGAAAGCTATTTTTAGCTTATTGCGTCTGGTAACAGATTTGGACGACCGTTTATTCCTGCGTTTGGACCAGATGGAGGGGAAATTACAGATAGTGAGAAAAATGGTTTTTTGTATTGGCATCTAACAATGGCTAAATGGTTTTCCGTGCATCTATGTTTGGAGTACGACAGAAATTGATTTTTTCTCAAATGCCTTGAGTGACAAAACTTCTGTTTCAGGATATTTTTTTTAATATTTTTGTCCACTTTCTTTAACTTCAAGAAACAGTTTCAACAGTTTCAGATTGTTAGTTACGGGAGCATTATCAAATTTATATCTGGAAAGTATTGGTAATTGAAAGCTAATTATGGTTTTAAGATACTATCTCGTGTAGCTTTCACATACTGTAGTCTTATTTGTCGTAATAAAACTATGGAATATCTTAGATTAAATGCATATCCACATGTCAAATTTTGTAAATTTCAATATATATTATTTTTAGATAAATAAAATGATATGATCCTTGAAATTATTGATGTAATGGTTTATTCTCATTTAGAACACAGAACCCTTCAAAATTTCTTTACAACGGTATAAGAGCCGATATCTCTATTTAAGTTGATTGTGTGTAACAAAAGATAAAATTTAAGGACATTAAAACCAATTTTCTCACTTTTCAGTATATAGCATTAATGATTATTTTTGTTTTAGCAATTTTTGGATTATTTTTTTTAACAAAAAAAATATTTGAATATTCAAATGATGCAAAATAATATCCCTTTTTAAAATTTTGTTTCGATCCTTCTTCAATGATTTGCAACTTTAACAAAAAAAAGTATTTGACTAAATATTCAAAATAAGCAAAATAATATCTCCTTTTAAAATCTTGTTTTAATCTTCTTTAATGTGTTGAATATTTATATTACAGGGCATGGTCTTTATTTTATTTTTTAATAATAAGAAAAACTTAGTGTCTTCTTAAAAAGTATAATTTTTATAGATATTTAATTGCATGTATTAAAAAAATATGAAAATATTTTACATTATATATATATATATATATATATATATATATAAAACTTGTTTTACTGAAAACTTAAATATTTCTTTAACTATTTTGATAAGCCGATAAAAAATGTCCACATAAAAACCACTGATACTCATTTGCATTTTCGAATAAAAAACGAAAGAAATGTGAATACCAACCTGTCAAGTGCACAATATAAACGCATAAAAGAATAAATAAACCACGCAGAAGCATTATTTACGAATAAAAAGTACCATCCGGTACATATAAAAATATAAACAACAAAATTTGCTATGCACTTTATCGAAAATTTTAAACACGATGCATTTTTTTTCCCATCGCCCCACAAGGAAAAAAAATGGACGAGAAAATAATAGCTTTATATTTTATGCCTCAGGCAAAGAAAGGACATAAAAAATTATGATTTAATCTTTAAATGAAGACAGGGAAAGTTTAATACGAAATGTATTCTTCCCCTTCAACATTTTTAACACTGCTGTCATAAAAATAACCCCCTAAGAAATCGGCCTACACAGGCGGCGCTGTCATTTTCTTATCAAAAATTCAAGCTTGCAGAAAGTTGATAAAAGTGTGTTTTGTGTTTCAATCAGTTTCAGGGCGATAGGTTTTTAAACAGTTTAAATAATATGTGTTTGGAAAAAGTTTTGAAGAAGATGACTGCAGCCACGTCAGAACTGATAAAAAAATATCATTACTAAGTGATCAAGGCAGAAATATAAATCAACCAAGAAAATTATGACAACAAACTTATTATTTGATATGATAATACAGAGCATTATCGAAATATATTTTTCTATATTAAACAATATTCTTTTTCTGTTGAGTTTCATGAAGCGGAAATTTTTCGATGTTCTTCAAGATTTCCTTTATTAAATACTATTATTAAGATTTTATGTGACAGATTTTGGAAAAAAGTATGATATTATAAACTTTAAAAAATGCTGTAGCTACGAGAGTCTAGTTTTGAATAAATAATTATAAAAAAATAATAACAACTCTTGTTGAAAGTAGATTTTTACTTAAGAAAAGTCTGCTTTTAAAAGAATAAAACTTAAAAAGTAGATTTCTTGTTTTAATTATTTTCTATCTTAAATCATAATTTATTATATAAATGTTATAAAATTTTGCGATCATTTTTTTTTTCAAATTCTTTACTAAAATGGCACCGTTTTTATGGAATCAAGAGGAATCGATTTACGAATATTAAAATTGTGACTATGTAAGAATGCAAAATTAAAAAAATTCTAACATACCGAGAAGTGAATGAAGAATCTTTTAAGAAATTACAAACACGAAAATGTGAAAAAGTCAAGTCAAATGTAAATATTACAGTGTTTAGACGAAGTTAATAAGATTTGTGTTCAAAATGTTCTCAATTCCTTAACCTATGAAAAGTAAAAACTAAAATGTTCACATAGAAACACCATATTTTCGCATATTTTAGTTTTAAATCGATAGTTTATTAATATTTTGTTCGAAATTTGTAACATTATTTAAGTGCTCATTCTTGATGGCAGGCAAAGATATTTAGATGTATTTTTAATGAATGTTTGATGATTTTCTCATCAAACTAAATTTCTACAAAAAGAAAGAATTATGGCGGTACATCCATTAGTAGCCGAGATTTGAAGATTCTTCTAGTAAATTCAATATCCATTTGGGATTCTATGAAGTTTGAACCACTCACACAATAAGTGAATTCTCTTTCCAGGATATTGATTGAGGGGAATTTCTTTATTTGTGCACTCTGAACATTATTGTGTATTCTGTCTATTTATTCTTTATCTTTGCATTCTGTCTACTTGTGATGTGAGTTTTTACAAGCACTTTTGTAAAAAATCACAATTTTGTTCTTTGTGTCCGTCTCGGTACTTTTCTGCTTGATATCTTGAGGAATAAAGCATCATTTTCCATTACTTCACGTGCTAGTTTTTTTCCACCGTATACTCACTGAACGAACTACTATAACACTATATTTACTGAGACATTTTTGAACCCATTTATTCATAAATTCATTATCAGAATGGCACCTCATATATGGTAATCAATATTAATCAGTTAGTGTATAATTAAATTCTGACAATGCAAGTGTGGAAAAATTTGAAAATCCTAAGACTTCAAGTCTCAAAGGCAGAATTATTTACGAAATTCCATCATTGAAAGAATAAAGCAACTTAAGTTTAATAAATCCCTTTTAAGTATTTAAGCAAAGCTAATAAGATTTAATGACATTCACATTTTCTTACAGTTTACTCGTAATCATTTTATCAGATTCCTGAGCATGAAAATCTTCTTTAAAATATTTGCAATCATTGGAGAAAAACAATGAAGTGAAATCATTAGCATCCCTATCATGTTATGATCAATTAATATTAAACGAATTCCCCAAACAACAGGACTTTTAATTAATTAGTTCGAAATAGCTAAGAAATTAAAAATCCTGACACATAACTAATTATAAAATGTAGTTTTGTCAAAGTGAAAAGTGAGAAAAATTTGATTGAGAAATAAAACGCTTGAAAGGAAAATGAACAAATAATTCGCTTGTTTATGTAAAGTAGCACTATTTTCTTTAATTCCATAGGAATCAAAATCTCTACTTTAAATCTCTACTCTCAAAAGAAATTAAGGAAATGATTTTGGTTTTTATAGAAATCTATAATTTTCAACAATAAATATAAGGCATTTAAAGATGTTACAGATTACCAAATAACACAGCACTAATATTAAGATTAATTTACTGTTTCAACGTTAATTTAAATATTTAGTTAAAAGACAGTCTACCATCTTGAAAAGCAGCTGGAGAGGTCTCCAAAAAATATCCTAGTTGCATATTCCGAAACAAAGCTGTTATATCCTGCCAGAATAAAAATTGCTTACTTTCCGAAGGTAGTGAACATCTAGAAGGTACAAGTTTTTATTTTCAGAGTCCCACTCATGAGCGTTCTGTGTTTCATTGTCTAATGAAAGAAATAAAATATGCAGCTTGAACGCTTTTTGTCGTTCAATTGAAATTAAAATTTGACTGAAAACTACAATTTTAGCACAAATATCACATACCAAATTTCATTTATCTAATTTGAATGGGGTTTTATGTTATGTGTTTTGAGTTATTGCAAATGTATAAAACCAATAGTTGATTAAACTTTTGATGTTTTGATTCAAACTTTGATATGCAGCCACATATTAGATGCTAAAAAACTATCAGATGTTATTTGTACATCTTTTTGAGTTTCATTGTCATCATTTAAATGTTTTCTCAAACAGACTAACATTTTATGATTGGGGCTGTTCAAAATTTGAAAGAAATTTGCATATATATAGAAAAGACCACATACCAAATTTCATTTGTACAGCTCAAAGTAAACAGTATCACGTATTTTTGCAGTATCGGTCTTGATATACAGAAATAGTTCAAAGATTGTATCTTCCGATCTCAATAAGATCTAAGACGTGTAAAAACAAAATCTATATTTCAAATATTTTGATCATCCCCATAATTTTTTTTTCATGTACGGAAAAATAAAAATTTAGAATTTATTAACAAGAGGATATTAATCCAATTATTATTCCTCAGTTGAAGTAATATACTTTTTTTGCCTTCTAGAGCAGCTCTTGTTATTTTGATCCAAGTCTGTCCTTTATTATAGCACTTGTAAGATTTTTATTTCTCATCAGGCATATGTAATGAATTTTCTAAACCCTTTATAGTCCTTGCTTTAATTAAATTAAGACATATTTCTTAACTATAAACATAGCGAAGTTCGATCATATTTATATCAGTATCTGCATATTACTATTCCTTCAAATTTGTAGAAATGTTTTGTTAAAATGAATATCTTGGCATTCTTTAAGGAAATTCTTTCATCTTTTAAATTTTTAACAACATTTTAGAGCGCTTTTGATATTTGAGGGAGGGGGAGATTTTTTTGCATTAAAAATATTTAAAATAGAAGTAAAAAAGTTATCCTCGTAAGAATAATGAATTTAGGCTTTTTTTGTGATTACTCTTTTTGTTTAGTCAAAATAAAAATAATAAGAAAGTGATTTCCTGGGAAAAATAGAAAACTGAACGTAGTAGTTACCATTTATATTACAGGAAAAAAAGATTTTCCTCAGATTTTAAATTTGAAAGATTTTTAATTTTAATTTTTAAAACAAAAAATTATTTAAAATTATAAATGATAGATAACAATAATAATCACGTGTTTTTCATTTTAAAAAAAAAAAATCATCCCGATTTAAGTTTGAAATATCAGAGTTCTTCTTATCCTCATATAGGTACTTTATTTGTATTTCATTTAAGAATATTAAAATATTTCTTTTATAAAAAATGAATAAAATATTTCAATGAAGTACGATGTCAATTATTAAAAGAAAAATTGATCAAAATCTTTAAAAAATATCAATACAATTAAATTTTAAAAAAAATATTTTTCATCAATTTTAATATGAAAATGTTTTCATTGCTTCAAAGTCGAAATTCAATGATTTTATTATCTAATTGTATCTTTCATATAAATAAATATATATTCTCTTCTGCCATTCATCCTCTCCTCTGAAATTACCTGATTTTTTAGTTCAAATTTGTATAATTATAAAGTAGAGACTACAGTTTATGAGTCCTGATATATGATGACGAATACTTGGGTTTGTTCAGAAAAATTTAACATGCAGAAAGGATTTATAAGAAACATTGTCATTTTACAAGACCTGATAAATACTAAAGAATTTCCTTTTATTCATCCCTTCAAAATAATTTGAAATTCAATGATTTGACTATCTAATTGCATCTTTTATATTCTATTGTTTCAGCCATCCTCTCCTCTGAAATTACCTGATTTGTTTTGGTTCAGATTTAGGTAATTACATAGATAACTACAGTTTCTGATTCCTGATATTTATTGATGAATATTTCGGCTTGGTTAATAAAGTTCAACATACAGAAAGGATTTTGAAGAAATATAGTCAATTTATAAGGAAATAATAATTCACCGAGGAGTTTCTAGACGGCGAAAAATCAATGATTCACTATGTGTCTTTTTGAATCAATAAACTGTGGTGCTAAAAATATCGAATAAACATGCTTTCTTTGAACAACAGTTTATATAGGTCAGCCCTTTTTGTTTTTGTTGCTCTCTTAGAAACAAATACATTTTTTTCACTCATTTACATCAAATTGTATCAATTATTTTGACAAACAATGTAACTTAATTCGTTGGTTCATTTTGTTCAGTTACGAAAAAGATATAAGTGAAAATTTGTTAACAAACATCTATAATAGGTAAGTAATCCAGGATAGAAAATTCCATTTTAAGCAAAACAAATATAGAGTATTTTTGAAGAAGTAAATCAAAGAATTTTCGCCTTTATTCTATGCTTCACTTAATATTTTATTTATATTTTAATGAAATGTCAGAACATCTGGTTAAAACGAGTAAATTATTGAAGCAAAATGGAAGTATTTTTCTACTTATTTTTAAGGTATTGTTAGATATCATTTTTAAAACTCGTGGCCATTCGTAAGTGTTCAAATATTGTTTCAATAGCTAATAATCTAGCCATCAAATATAGGGGAAAGATATAAAAGTATCCACATGTTGATTAAGGATCAGAAAATAAATTTAGAAGATTATCGTAATCATAATGTAAGTAATGTGACTTAATTCTCTGGTTAATTTTGTTCAGCTATGGGAAATATACACGAGGACATTCATCATCAAACATGTAATTACACATAAATCAGTAATACATGGTAGAAAACTCCATTTTATGCAAATAACAATAACAATAATAAGTACAGTATTTTTGTTTTTATTCTATGTCTCACTTAATATTTTGTTTATGTTTTAGTGAAATGTCTGAACATCTGTTTAAAACGAGTATCCTATTGAAGCAAAATGGGAGTATTTTTACATATTATCAGGCATTGTTAGATATTATTTTTTAAATTGGTGGCCTTTCGTAAGGGTTACTTGCTCAAAGATTCGTTCAAAATCTGTCCATCAATCATAGGGTAGTAAAATAGGGTAAAAGTATAAAAGTATATCGTTAAATAAGGAGGAGGAAAAATAAGATTGGAAGAATATTATAATCATAATGATTTACTGTCACAAGATTCCTATTAGGTAGCAGGGAAGGGATATATTTTAATATTTTATTTCTTAAATTGGTGGCCTTTCGTAAGGGTTACTTGCTCAAAGATTCGTTCAAAATCTGCCCATCAATCATAGGGTAGTAAAATAGGGTAAAAGTATAAAAGTATATCGTTAAATAAGGAGGAGGAAAAATAAGATTGGAAGAATATCATAATTACAATGATTTACTGTCACAAGAGTCCTATTAGGTAGTAGGTAAGGGATATATTTTAATATTTTATTTCTTGTGTTGTCCATAGGGAAAACGTTTCAAAATTTGCAAAAAATTAATTCAACAAATTGCATGGATTAGTTATAGGATATAAGTGCAGTACTGTTCAAGCGAGAATAGTTAATGTCAATGAGCTGAATGTTTGTTTTCTTCCTAAAAAAGAACCCAACCTTTTTCTACAAAAATATTTGCTACTCTATTATTTGCGTAAGTTGTTGAAAAAGAAGAAAACAATTGTGTTGAAGTTACCAGTTAAAGAATAATTACATTTATTTGTCCTTGAATTCAATTATGATATAGTCCAATCAAAAGCAATGTATACAAATGACTTTTTCAAAAACGTTTATATTAAACCATAGGGATGCATCATCGAATCTCGATTATTTATGCTTATCACTCAAAAAGTACATAGAAATATTCTTTATATATTTTGAGTTAATAATAAATCGTTTTCAAATGCAGAAACACCTTTAAATAGAAATAAACTTTTGAAAACTTACAATGTTTTCAATGCATGTTATTGGAAAATTATTATAAATAACAGATTTATTTTGCCAGGTAGGTATCTGGCAATTATACAATTTGGAATTAATTGGTTGTATTTTCTCATATAATGTTATCACGATTAAACTTACATCACTAATGTGGTGCATATAAATGGAAACTCTTAGCTAAAATAATACATAAGTGTATTTCCGTGCAATATAATACAAATATCCCACATATAATATATGCTACAATAAATATAATAGAGATTATAAAAGTAGCCATTTGGAGATTTAACAGCTAATTTCATGTTTTTTCTAGATTTGATCGAACTAAATTTATGATCTATCAAAATATGAACATTATATTCTGGAATACTTTAATTCCATAGTTCGTAAAAGGAGTTATTTTTAATGTCTTATATTATATGATAGCACACATATAGTACATGATATTGAAAAATATTCCCAATGATGTATAATATTACTGAATATTGAATAATATATTCTGCACTGTACAATGAACAATATTATCATTAATACTAATTCAAATAAAATTTCCCTATAAAAATAATTTATTATTTCAGTACATTTTCTTAATTAAATGCTCCCTACTTATTGACTCAAAAGTTAATTAACAGCCTAACTTCAAGGCATTTTTCTAGTCATAGTTCAATCGATAAATATGATGAATTTCTAAACGCTGTCCATCATTTAAAAAAAAATCAAAACTTAAACGGTTAAATGAGACTTTTGTCATGAACATTGAGTTTGATTTATATTCTTAACAGCATTATAGTGACAAATGATTGTGCCCATGCTGCCAAAATATTTGCCAAAAATGTAGGTTAACTATTGTAATTAGTAAATAGAAATTTTTATTTGCTTAATGACTTGGAATAAACTAAGTGACTGAAGAGGAAAAACATTCGTTGTAATATGCTGGAAAAGGTCCAAGGTTCCTGTTTAACGAATATAGATAATCTGTTTTGACACTTTTATTATTTTTTTTCAATTACTGAGATAATATTTTGATGTTTATATGGAAAACAATCTTCTGGGATGATATGGGTAATACCTAACTAACAAAAAAGCATAGATTGCATTTGTTCTGTTATTTAATAGAAAAAATAGCAGTAAAATGTTTCTTGGAAATAGATATTTGCTATTTATAAAAAAAGTTTCATCTGTATAAACTGCAAATTATGATGGGAAATAGCAATTATTTCCATGAGATATTAATACAGTAGATTTAAATAATGTTTATATAATGCTGGTAAAATGAGAAGATTCAATTAATTTTACGTCGGTTGCAGATAAAACAATAACTCACCAAGGCTCAGATCTTTTCTCTTTATTTTTAGAGAACTCTAAACTTCAGCACACAAAAATAAAGATATAATTGCCATCAACTAAATAAATCATTTGATCTGAAAAGTTTAGTAATGCATTCTTCAACAAAATACAGTTTAGATTATAAATATTCCTAAATTGAATAACAGATTACTAAATGGAGGAATTAGCAGTATATATTTAATTAGCTGCGTCAACTTGTATTACATCATTTCATGATATACTATAAGGTTATCCTCTTATTAATATTTACAAAAAAAATATGAATATTTCACAATTTGCACATATAATCAATAAAATAAGATGGACATTTTTGCAAAATAATAAAATTCAATTAATAATCATCATTAAAACAAATGAAGCGCTCTCAACATTCTATCTCCGATTGCAATACCAAATCATTAATTATCCTTATTTTTCATTAATGCGGAACAATCTTTAATTAATTTATTGGATACATGAATCGCATCATTGAAAATAATCAATAGAATGAATTAAAGCTATGTGTTTCGGTATTGCCATCAGAAGTGCTGACGTTTCCGTCGTTCCAACAGAAACTTTCTGCAAGTTCCACAGGATTATGGTTGATCCTTCGAGCTATCTATCTAGTTTTGTTACTCCGGCGGTGATATCGTCATTTGCGAACGGAAATGCATTGCTTATAGCGATAGGAACGAGATTAATTTGGTGAAGTATGCTAAAAGCAGAAATTTCGAAAATGATTAGAAATCCTTTATTTTAAGAAGAAGAATTGCGTTGAATACATTAATTATCTAAGATATAGTTTAATGGTTTGATCTTTTTTGACTTCAAAAATTTGAAGGTAAATCAAATTTAATTGTTGGCCCCTTTAGAATTAGGTGCTGAAAATCTAATTCATTCATTCTTGAAATCTTTTACTTTCTCGCATAAGTAGTATAGAGAAATTATTACATTAGTAAAAAAATTCGTATTCGAGATTTTGGCGAATTTAATTTTTACATTTTATACTTCCCTGAGTTCGAAAAACTCATTTTTGGAAAATGTCTGTCTGTCTGTGACGTAGACAACTCAAAAACGCTTTGAGTTAGAACGATTAAAATTGGTATACAGGTCATTGAATCAAATTTGCAGATTCCTTTTAAATTTTGAGTAAACTCTATTCAAAGGAAATGTGTCTGTCCGGCATTTTGAATATAAGGTATCATGAAAATTACAAAAATAAGAGAGCTAGGTAGATAAAATTTGGCCCACTGATGTAACATCAAGAGTTTAGACGCCATTCAAATTTTAAAACAAATACAATGAGGGGCTGACTGTCTTCGGTCTGTACTTTCAGAAATTTGTAAATACTAAATGCTATAATTCAAAAACGCATTGTCTTAAATATATCAAATTAGGTATGGGATTTTGTCACTACAATTGCAGTTTTGTATTTAATTTTTGTTCTAATCGGTTGGAAAACGAGTCTAAAAATAGAAATTCAATTTTCGAATACAGTTACTGCATGCAAAAAATTAATCGCCAAGAAACTCGCCAAGGAGGTCACGATATATTGAATAAAAAGGCCAAATTCAAAACAAAATTTAATATTTCATAAGTTTTGTACGTCAATGCCATGTAAGACGTTCTCTATAATGATAAATTTATTAGAGAGTATGCAAGAAAATTTTGGGAAAACCATTTCCGCTGATTTTAGAAACAGTGAGTCTTGCAAAGCAATGTTTTTATTAATTAATTTTTGGTTTTTTTGCCTGAAATTTATCTTCATATTAATGCAGTCCTTTACTACTAGTTTTAAAAAGCAATAAGCTTTTGATTAATTTCCTTATAAGTTTTCTACATAGAGCTTACTATAATAAAGATAATAACTGCAATCACTTTGCACTCACCTTCCAAGGAACCAAAGTTAAGAAATTTTTTACAGATTCATGTTCCCGATTACAATACCATAGATCAAACTTCATTATATATTCCATGATTTATTTTAAAATTCAGAGGAGGCATCTAATAGTAATTAAAAATAAAACTTGTAATATTTATTAAAAGACAATATCTACAGTAATTGTTTGAAATATACCAAGACTGCAATACATAAAAGAAAAATGGAATCACTTTACAAATATTAATAAGAGGAAGTTCAATTTTTTTATGGTATAGAATTTGTGCTAAAAGTGACCAATTTTGGAATTTTTTCGCAAACAGATTTTGAACCTTAGACCAAACCAGCCATTTTGAATAAAAATTAATTAAGAAAATCCCAGCCTGTACTTGTTTCCTAGAATTCTAAACGGAGATAATAAATTAGAACATTGCAATAAGAATTTTCCATAAATTTCAGCAACGATTTATTCAAAACTGTAAAAATGTCATTGATCATAAAGTTTCTAATTAAAAATGCTTTTATTAATGAACAAAATACCACAATAAACGCAAACTCTTCTGCAATTTCATGGCAACCACAGCAGCATTAATCTCTTGTAATTAAAGCATTTCCCATCGATTGCCAGATTTTTTGAGACTATATTCTTTAGAATCATATTTTTCCCAACAAAAGTGATTTTATGCTTTCTTTTTCCCACCATTACCTGCTTTCTTGAAACGGAAAAATTACTAATTACCCGAATCAAATTTCGCAAACCAGCCATTTAGAAGAAAAATTAAATTGAGAGACTCGTTTTCAACTAATTGGAAAAATTCTTTGAATAATGTATTTAATAACAAACCATTTCAATAGCATCAGTTTTCCCCCACACCAATAACGATACGTCGAGGCACTTCTTTAATTAAAAATAGTTTCTTCTATCAAAACTTTCGTAAGCTGCGCTTTTTAGCTAATTGTGTTTTCAAAATCGTGATCCATTATGGGAAAACATTAAGCAAAAGATAAAGATGCTGTTTTAGAAATCGTGGAGTCTGAAGTAACAGCAATTAAATCAATTACATCAATATGAGAAGTAGGAATTTTTTTAAACCTTTTAAAGTTTAAATGCGTTTATTTCTTAATTAAAACAAAATCATTAACTAAATAGTTTTCTTATAAATAAATTATTTGAAATGAAAATGATTTTCAGTTCTGGCATGAACTAGCTGGTAATAGTGTCTCCTAAACTTTCTTGCGTACTCTATAAAAACTCCTTATTTATCCGCATAAAAGTGTGGACATTGTGCAAGGCATCGAATACTAGCATTTAAATATATGTTCAAAGCATTCATTAGAACTAAAGCATTCAATTAAAAGACTAAACATTACCACGCTTTAAACTTACTATATGTATTCTAAAATAAGACAACAGACTATATAAAAGTATCTAAATAATAACAAAATCCTTTGAATTAATTGTATGCCATTATACATTACCTTTACAGGATGTAATAATATCTGAAAATGATATTTTATATACGGGGCGAGCAATGAAGTTATGACTGCACATTACTCGATGAAGGTTGTTAACATGCTTTGTAGAAACCGATTTTTTTTCTCTTACATAAAAGAAATGTGTACATTATAGTGAAATTCTCTGGCCATTTTCTTATGTTTCTGGAGACAGTACTCTACTCTCTGTACTTAAAAAGGAGCGTCATACTGACAATTTTGCTGAACTTTCAGGCCATTGTAAAACGAATTTACTTCATTTTTTAGGTTAATGTAAGTAGATATTTCCATCATTCAAATTGCACATTATAGAGTAACGTTAGTTCGATATTAGCATGCCTAATAGGAGAGCAATAGTAGAAATCTTCTCCCCCAGTCATATAAAATTGTGCAACGGATATCCCAATGAAGTTCCGAACAGATTCAATAACTGATAATGACGCTTTATTCTACACGAAACAGACGAAGCTTACACAAGACTGTAAGCAATCAGTAAATCGTAATTAAACTTTTGAAGAAACCTAAAGGGTTCATAAAAAATTCACTAGAGATCAACATTCCAAAGAGAGAACTCGCTCGACTACTCACTTTTTTAATCAATGGCGCGCTTTCGATTTTTATAACAACTTTCTTGTGACAACCATCGATGGTTCTAAAGCAAAAATTGGAACTATAATCTTAATTAGGATATCACATATATTCTCGAATATTCGAAGACATCTAAAGTCGCCAAATTCACTTCCAAGGTCAAGATTCCTTGCTTTGGAATCCATTCAGCAAAAATCAATCATGGCATCTATCAATAAAATATCTGTAAAAACTTTGTTTTTTACCAAAAAACTCACTGCTGAGATAAGCAATGTTATAAATTCATAACAATCAACATTTTGCAGCAAGCTTTATTGGCATTTACTTCATAGCTTACATTTTCCACATGGGGAACCTTTAAGTATTAACTCAGTGACAAAGAAATAAAAAAAAAATTAAAATGTAATTTTAATCAACATTTGATTTACTTAAAAGTTTTCTTATGTTTTACTTTTATAAAAAATTATAAAGGGTTGTTGTTATTTATTCTTATAAACATAATTTAGAAACAGTGCAAAATAAAGGACTATAAAAATTATTGAAACCAATGTGTATATCTAAAATATGTAAAAATAATCCTTTTTAATATCATATTGGAATAAATGTGTTCTTTCAGATTATGATTTATTTTAAACTAAAAAATGAATGTGGGATTTTAAATATTCAATGAAATAAGTGCCAGATATTTTAATAATCATTTTGATAATGCATGGAATATTAATCGTAAAATATAATACAATAATGGATAAAATAATATTTATTCATTTTTTTTGTAAATGAAAAAAATTTGTATTCGGGCATTATTATAAATATTAATTTATTCCAATAATAAATAAAATTTAATTGTATTTCAACAACCAGAAATTTTATCATGATTGAATTTTATAAATTTTTAAGCGGAATATTCCTCTAAACGAATATGAAATTTTAATATATATTAATAAATATTTAATTATATATTCATAAGTTTATATTTTAATTACATATATCTCTCTAATAAATGTCTCGTTTTATTCGCTATGCATATCTAGAAAAAATATTGCCTTTAGTTTCTTGTATTATAAATATCATCATTAAAAATTCAAATTTTAGAAGAAAGAAAATAAAATAAAAATATATTCATGAATATCTGATGAAACATAATAGAATTTCTTTATTTTCAAAGGATAAAAGAATCAACAGGTGTCTAAAGATATTTTTATTTTGAAAGTGATGGAAACAAATTGAATTATGAATTGTTTACTAGAAGCTTGTTCTTTGAAAATGTGTGAAATGATTGATTTTTATTTTTCATAAGAGGATTGATTTTTATTTTTCATAAAAGGAATTATTAAAAAAATTATGTTTGCACGAAGTAAGTCTCATGCTTCTGTTCATCAGTTTTTATATTTTCAAGGATTAAGTAACTTCTTAAGAAAAAAAAAAGAAACATACGGTATTTTTAATTCTTAAGTAGTTAGAATTAAAGGAAATAAGTTTAAACATCTTAGATTAATAAGTCGAACTGGAAAAAGTATATATCTCTCAAATATAAGATAACCTGGAGAGGAAAATATACTTGTTTACGCTTTTTATCATTATTCTAAAACAAAAATTTTTTTGTATTACATAAAACTAAAATTCAAATAAAAACAGCTTTATTTAATATGCATTTTTATTGAATAATAATAAATCTTCCAAAATTTCTTTCATGATATGCAACTTCGACAGAAAAAAAATCTCATTTGCGTTAATTTTTTTTTTTAGAAACTTTCCAGAACTATAAATTTGAATGAATAAAAATGCAATGTCAACTTTCTGATTTGTAGCTTCGTATCATTTTCTTTCTTCTTTCAAATATTCATAATTCGGAGTCAAATTGCCTCATAAATTATTCATCATTTTAGACTGCATGTTATATGGAATAAAAATGATATGTTTCAAACCCTGCTTGGTACTCGAAAATGAATATTCATATACATGTTTGTGTCTTCAGCAAACCATTTTGCATTTCATGAACTATCATCACATTATTATTCAAATAAACTTTTACGCAACATCTATAATTATTTTCTGCTTATCTAAATTCAAACCTCTGCAAGATTCAATTTTTCTTAACGCTGTAGCATTTTGTTGTTCCTTTAATTTTGTATGGTGAAAATTTATGCAGCATCAGCAAAACTTAGGGAAATATCTATAGATTTATTTATTCATGTTCAGACTTTAGTCACTCCTGATCAGTTATTGTCACGTTGCTGAAATACAATCAAAACAAAAGAATTTATCATTCAGTAATTAAATACACCGAAAATAATTTACATATTTTTATCACCTTTAAATACTAATTTTTTGATGAAACTCCCAACATTGAAATTCTATGAAGAGTGCATAAGCAGAAATGATTAGATAATTTTATTCAGAGCCTGCAGTTAATATATATATATATATATATATATTAAAAAATAAAGAGATTATTAAATTTAAGACTTTTCAGTATACCTGATCCCTAAAATTCTTAATAAAAATCTTGGAAATTATTTTCCTAAATAAACGTTACATTCGGGGATACCATAAATATATGGTTGAAAAGCTTTTAGTCTGGTAGTTGGTTCTCATTTCACTGACAGGTATAGCAAAATGAGGACCTATCTACTGCCACTCCGATGATAGAACCTACTTCCATCGGGAGAAGTGATGTAGTTTGCGATGATTATAAGGACTCAAATTTACTCTCAACTCAGTGCTACTATGAAGATTACCAGCATGCTTAAGCAGGTGGAGTGTGGTGGATTCTTTGCAATTCTCTATACCATTAGGAATAATACTTGTTACTGTTTTGGCTCATAGAATAATCCACTTGGAATGTTTTCTCTGTAACTTTTTTTTAACGTTCTGTTATAAAGAAGTTATATACAACCTTGAATAAAAATGTAAAATTTAAATAAGACCGTGAAAGCTATGTGTAGTCAGATTCTTAAATTCAATACTCCGCACTTGACCATTTTTGCTTTAGAAATATAACTAAGAAACACGAGTGTGCATTCAAACACATTTTTTTTTCTAATCAACTAAAAATAAAATTTGAAGTAGAACTACAATTTTAGCAAACATTTCGCATTTCAATTTTATCCAAGTCGTTGGGCTTGTGAGTTATCGCGTTTGCATGCATGGAAAAATATGGAGTGGCAAAGAGCTAACATATGGACGGATTTAATTCAAATTTTTCCGATCTATACTTTATTTTTAAATGGTGTGTGTTCTTGTGTATTATTTTTGTATTTGTGTGTATTATTTTTTTAATTTCATGTGTATTATTTTTTTATTTAAGTTCTAGTGTTAACGCATTCGCTTAGTTCGAACAGCTATCTAGACGAATGGCCATCTAGTTCGCCAACACTTTCTTATCAGTAGTTTTCATTGAAAATTCATTAGAAATCTGTTTATATGGGTAAAGCCCTCATAACAAATTCCCTCCTTCTAACTAAAAGCCATCATTTGATGTAATTGTGTTGACAGAGAGACATATAATGTCTAAAACATATTTTTTTTTTTTTTTGACTTGGAGAAGCCTGAAAAATCGGTATTTGAAAATATCTCAAGGTTGACTTTTTCAACAATTACAAAAGTTTCTTTTGTAAACTTTTTCATTACAGAATGTAAAAAAATAATTTAAAAATTATTTTTTCTTCCGTCACCGAAAGGTTCATTAATAATGAAGTGTATTAAAACAGTTAATCATATGTCAATCTTCAATCACACTTGATCCATTATTGGCAGCATGAGACCAATAGGCTTTTCCCTAGCTGACGAGAAGTTTCAAATGTAATTAACTGATTCATGGTAAAATATTTAGTTATATGATCATTATCCCTCAAAAAATTGTTATTTGCTATATTAGCAACTAGCCGCATTTGGCGACCAGCTGGTTCGCCAATCTTAATGCTCGTTAAAATTTTAATAATTAAATATTTTATGCAATTCCTACTTTAATAGCTTCATCATCAAAATATTTTAAAACTTCAAATTTTGATTGTCATATAATTCATTCATAATATTATAAAGGCCTTCAGTCATAACGTAATATGTATCTCTCTAATTTTCTGTTAGCACCCGTAGAATTTATGCTTTAAATTAAAGTGGAAAGAATTAATCTTCAATTAATATACGAGTAATAATATTTTTTACTGAAACAAAGCATTTTTTTTATAATCTGATTACTGAAAATAGAGTCACTCAGCGTTTAAACTTTATGGGCACTAAAGAATATCTTTTTTAATTTATTTAATATCTCAAGAATTTGTCAACAAAATTTTCTTAGATTCATTATGAGCAGATCGATTAATTAACAATGTTTAATTTTAAATGCATCAAACACTAAGAAAATAAAACGAATCGTATAAAATAAACGGTTGAAAACAGGTTTTAAAAAAAGTACTTAAAAAACGATGTACTTAAAATTATAAGCATATACAAAAAATATATAACTAACATAAATACATTTTAATTACAAAAGCATACAACGAACCTAAAAATAATTTAAATCCAGTCCGCATCCGTTGATAATAATTGTCAACACAATGCGGAATTCAGAACACAATGCGCATGCGTGAATTTTTAACGCCAGTTACGTAATGCAAATACGTGATTTTTTTCTACGCCAGTTGAGGTAACGCTATGCGGATTAGAAATTTTTAATTTCCTTTATTCTGTTTTATTTTATAAGGTATATTTATAAGGTATATTTATTAAGGTATCTGTCTACGTCTAAAAGGCCACTTTTGGTCAAAATTCACAATTTTTTTTTATTTTTTTATTTTAAAGTGCATTTATTTAGCTTTCTAAATCTGTATTTATTTTTCTCCTACGATTGATAGAAATGGAGATATGAAGATTTATGTAATTCAAACGAGTCGAAAACGAAACCGGAAGTGCTTACCGGAAGTTGAATGTTTTTCGTCGTTTCATCAAACATACGCTCCTAAAATCATAAATTAATTATTTTTTTAAATTTATACAAAACTATATGCAAGCCACCTAAATTTGAATTAATTTTCAGCTCTTTATATACAGAAAAGATTGGCAACAGCTGCTTTTCGAACATTGTTTACGTTTGAAAACATCTGCTCGTCTCGTGTTATATGTTTATTTACTTTGCTTTTTCGAGTGAATACAGCTTAGTTTGATTTGAATATTTATTGCTTTTTGTTTAAAAAGTGTTTTAAATGGGTGGAAAAAGCATTAACAGAAGTAAGAAACGAAAGTTTCATGGAAATAGGCATTCTTCTTCCATGCAAGCTGCAGACTCTGTTGGTGTATCAGATTCAAAACAAAAGACTTGCAGCGAAAAGAAACTGCTGAATTCGCAGTTATGTGAAGATAATGTTCCTGATTTGAAAACAAATAACCTTTCTGGATTTCGAATTATGGATATCGAGATATTAATAAGTGTTTTTACTCTTTTATGTTGTCCTTTATGCTTCAAAAGCAACTTGTATTTGATAGAGGATTCTACCTTTGGATTGTGTTCGAATTTCTGCCTCAAATGCAAGAATTGCTCCTTTTACAAAGGTTTTTCTTCATCTAAAAAGAAAAACACATCCAATGAAATAAACACTCGACTTGTGTGTGCACTTAGAATCATTGGAAAGGGTTATACGGCTGGAAAGAAATTTTTTGCTACCCTCAATTTTCCATCTTTTCTTTCCAAACAAGCATTCAGAATGCAGGAACTGAAGCTTCTTCGTGCTGCTCGTTCTGTTGCAGAAAATTCAATGAATATTGCTGCTACTGAGTTAAAAGACAATAAAAACCCTGCTGCTATTACTGAATGTGGTGTATCTGTTGATGGAACATGGCAACGGAGAGGGTTTTCATCACTGAATGGAGTAGTGAGTGCAATCTCTGTGACATGTGGTAAGGTGCTGGATATTGAAGTGATGTCTCAGTTTTGCCAATGGTGTCACACGAAAAAGCTGAATTTATCATGTGCATCAAAACATCAGTGTGCAAATCATAAGGGTTCATCTGGAAGTATGGAAGTGCTTGGTGCTTACAGAATATTTGAGCGTTCCAAGAGTTGTCGTAAACTCATTTATTCACAATACTATGGAGATGGTGACTCTAAGGGCTATGATACAGTTAAAGACATTTATGGGAAAGATTCCGTTTCAAAACTGGAATGCATTGGCCATATTCAGAAGCGAGTAGGCACTCGTTTGAGAAAATTAAAGTCATCGAATAAATCTCTTGGTGGCAAAGGGAAATTAACAGACTCCTTCATAAATAAGTTGCAAAATTACTATGGAATAGCAATTAGAGCTAATGCAGGGAATTTATTGCAAATGCAGAGTGCAACCATTGCTGCATTTGCTCACACATGTTCTAATAATAAACATCCCATGCATGGACAGTGCCCAACAGGAAAGGACAGTTGGTGTAAATATCAACGTGCAATTTCCTGTGGAAAAAAATTCAAAGAAACAAATGCAGGTCTTCCAAAGAACATTATTAAAATCATTAAGCCAACATATATGCAGCTATGCGATCAAAACTTATTGAAAAAATGCTTACACGGTAAGACTCAAAATGCCAATGAAAGCTTCAATAATCTTTTGTGGACAATAATTCCCAAAAACACATTTGTGGAGCTACAGACTTTACGTTTGGGAGCATCAATAACTGCAATAATTTTTAATGATGGATTTTATAGTCTCTTGGCAATTTTTTTTGAACTGGGAATAACTCCTGGGGATTATACCTTGAGACACTTCCTTTCTCTCGATAAAGAAAGAATCATCACGTCAAAAAGGCAGTCATTGGATACAACAAAAGTTGCCAGGAAAAAATTAAGAGCTGTTAGAAAGAAGAAAACAGATAAAATTGTTAACAAAGAAGGTGTATCATATAAATGTGGTGAATATTAATAAAAATAAAGAGAGATATTTTTCATAAAACACAATTAAAAACTTTAAATGCATTTTTTGAGGAACTTTAATTTTGTAAAAATTTTGATACGCAAAACATGATATCTCAAAATATTATGAATATTTTTTAATGAAATTTTGTATGTATGTTATTTATACTATCCTAAAGGCAATGAACTAGGATTATAGTTTTGAGATGAATAGTTTTTTATTTAGAGCTCATTAATGTTGTTTATGCATAAGAATTTTGATAAATTTTCAGTTAGGAAATACTCGAACTGCTATAACTTTCTTATAAATGCAAATATTTCTTAGATCCTAGTTCATTGCCTTCACTAAAGCTCTAACTATATTTTGTAGAAAAAGAATTTGAAAATTTTGATTAGAATTCTTGTTAGGATGTTTTGCGTTTTACACCAATTTTCACAGTTTTTTACCCAAATTTCCCCATTTGACTGAGTTGCAAATTACATAAAACTTTTTAAATGGTATTATTCATTGTTTTGAATTGCAATAACCTAAAAAATAAACTAAAAATGAAAATTAAACAGTTTTTTCAAAAATTTGTCTTCGCACGTAGACAGATACCTTTCAAAAGTACTTCAGAATGAATCTGAGAGATCGATTCATTAACAATGTTTAATTTTAAATGCATCAAACATTAAGAAAATAAACAGAATCGTTTGAAATAATCCGCCGAAAAATTTTAACCCTAGCCTCATTACTGTTGGGAGAAGAAAAAAACTGAAGCCTTACTCATTTGGCGGAAAAGTTGGCGGTGGGGAAAATAGAAGATTTTTTTGGCGGGAAAGTTAGTTTTTAATTAATAATTAAAATTCTAATTAAAAATTCGAAAAAAGGAACCCCAGGTGCACATTCCCAACCTCCAAGGTATACATGTACCAAATTTGGTAGCTGTAGGTCAAACGATCTGACCTGTAGAGCGCCAACACACACACACACACATTGAGCTTTATTATAAGTATATAGATGAATGAGTAAACTACAGTGCGAGTCAAAAAAAGTAAACACTAATTTTTCATGTGTGAAACAATATATAGCAAATATATTATTGACTTGTAACATAAATTAATATTGCATAGTTAAATAATTAATATTAAAATATTTAAATCGTTATAAATATTAAACAAATTGTAATTACAAGAAGAAATAAGCCGCTTAATCAAAAAATACACCCATTTTTGAGCGTCAAAAAAAAGTAAACACTGACAAGTCTTTCACTATAACGTTATCAATTTTGTAAGTGCCACCACTTTTTTTCACAGAATCTTAAACAAAAGTGAATTCTTGATGTACATTTCGCTCTTCTGTTAATTTCTGAAATTTTCTGGAACATTTTTAGAAAACTGGATATGGGGAAACAAACATCACTAGAAACGAGAAAAATAATAATAAATTTGAAGAAAAACGGAAAATCATTACGTGAAATAGGACAAATTGTCCAAAGGAATCATTGCACGGTCAAAAAAATCATTGACAAATATACGAAGTATAAGCAGATTAAGGATTTTGAAAGAACAGGAAGACCAAGAAGACTTACTGATGCAGAAGTTAGAACTGTAGTACGAGAGATAAAACAAAATCCAGCTGAAAGTGCTGTAAAGATAGCGCAAAATGTATCTCAGACATCAGGAAAATCAGTAAGCGCAAGTACTATAAGAAGAACTCTTAATGATCATGGGTTACATGGTAGGATACCGCGTAAAAAGCCATTCATATCGAAAACAAATCAAAATAAGCGCCTGAATTTTGCTAGGAAGTACGAAAAAAATGATTTAAATTTTTGGAATAATATTTTATTTAGTGATGAAAAAAAATTTGAAATTTTGGCCCCTAAAAAGCAGTCGAAAATATGGCGATCGAAGAACGAAGAATTTGATGATAAATGTACAGTTAAAACAATTAAACATGGGGGTGGCTCTATTATGGTCTGGGGATGTATGGCGGCAGCAGGGGTCGGAAATTTGGTATTTATCGAATCTACGATGGATAAAATAGGCTACTTAAATATTTTAAAAGAAAATGTTGGCCCCAGTGTTGAGAAATTAGGACTGTCACGAACTTGGATCTTCCAGCATGACAGCGATCCAAAACACACATCTAAAATTGTAAAAGAATGGTTACTATATCGGACACCCAAGACTTTAGACCATCCTCCGCAGTCTCCAGACCTCAACCCCATTGAACATTTATGGGCATATTTAGATAAAAAAGTACGCCAAAGAACGGTTTCAAATAAAGAAGAATTGAAAAAAACTATCTTGGAAGAATGGCAGAAAATCAAGATCGAACTGACGAAAAAATTGGTAGCATCTATGCCTAGAAGGTTAAAAGCTGTAATAAAATCTAAAGGAAAGCAAACAAAGTATTAATTGCTAATTTTTTTCATTCTATTTTGCTATCAGAGTTATCTGTTTACTTTTTTTTGACTCAGAAAGTTGGCTAGACATTTGTTTAAATTGAGCTATTTCTTTTTGTATTTTGTTTTAGCTTAACATTTATAAGCTGTTAAATTCTAATTAAATGAACATTTAATTTTAAGTATTTGTTTTACATTATAAGTCAATAATGCATTTGAAATAAATCAATTTATACATGAAAAGTTGATGTTTACTTTCTTTTGACTTTCACTGTATATATAATTGTTAAATTACAATGAACTTAAGCATGTAAGAGATTTTTCACGGAAATAAGATTCCTTTCCTCTAAGTGGAAGTCAAAGAGATATTTCCCATTGAGCAGGAAGTAACAGAGTGAATCCTATTCTCACCAAATGATTTGCTTCGGAAATTCCATTAATCTCTTATCAGTGGCCTTTTCGTTGCTTCGCCTCAGTTCTCGTTGAATGTCCATTATAGTGGGACACTTTTATCGCTCGTTGGAATTTCCGGGGCATTCAGACTTGTGTGGATATCTTGGTGGTATGCATTGCATTTACTTTCTACTCAGATAAAGTAGAACAATGTGATATATGCATTGATAATTTAATTAATAATAATACTAATGGTTTAAAAGCTATACATAGACTCCAAGACAATTGATGGAATAAATCAATCACATAATTTCCCAATATTACTCATTAGATGCGATAGATGAATATCATGTACATCAAAGTCTAGCTAACATAAGGTGTCCTTATACCCCAAATTAACTTGAAATTTTCGAAAACTATGGCCTTGCTAACGGTTTAAAAATTAGTTACCAAGCCAAAGTCAATATGGTAGCTCTACGTGCATAGATTATCGCTAAAGTTCATAAATTAGTTGTGTAGACTAGCTAATCTGCACATTAACTAGAGTAATCCGTTAAAGTGCGGAAAATTGTTTCATTTCTCAAATTACCTAGGTAATCTGCGAATTACCTATATTACCTACACATACATACTAGGCACTCGTTAATCTACACATTTATCCACTAGGCATTAGTTAAAATGAAATTAAGATCTTTACCGGAACAACAGCAACATCCATAAAATTCTTAATACAAATCTTGAAAATTATTTCTCTAAATATACGTCACATTCGGGGGTCCCATATATATGGTTGAAAAGCTTCTGATTTGGTAGTTGATTCTCATTTCACTGAGATGGATAGCAGAATGTGGACCTATCTACTACCACTTCTTATTTCACTGAGAGGTACAGCTGAATGAGGATCTATCTACTGCCACTCCGATGATGGAACATACTTCCTTCGGGAGAAGTAATGTAGTTTGTAACGGCAACGTTTCCGCACGCTTAAATTAAACGTTGTTTATTTATTTTTTGATATCTAAAAAATCGAGTTAATAAAATCGACCAATTACCACATTAATTCACAGAATCAATCATCAATCAATTGAAAAACTTTAAAGAATCAATTAATATTATAGCAATTAAGGAAAGTGACATGTTATTTATTTATTTGGAAAGGGGAGAAACAAATTTTTGAACTTTAACGATACGGAAGACACTAATGTACATATTACCCAGTTAAAATGCGGAAACCTCTTGATTCCGCACTTTAACGAAGCAAATCAGTTAATCTGCTTATTAAGGGCCTTCGAGCTTTATTGGTAACACATATAAACTTTAATTATTTAGATACACATTTTAAAATATCTCTTTTGCAGTTTAAATAATACAATAAGGCACAGATCGATACAAAATAATACCTCTTGAAATAAGTCTTAGAGAAAACGGAATTATTTGGATGTTGATGGCTTCATAAAATGTAATAATTATATTTGAATATTCAATGAAAATTTTATTATATTATATTTCTTTATAACTAGGTATCTTTATTCATTACTTGTAGCTAGAATACTTCCATATTAGAGTCTCCAAAATTTTTTGCACTCTTAACCTCATTTGGTAATGTTTTTTTTGTTGTTTGTTTTACTGACAAATCTAAATCTTATGTATCCGCGACTGCTTCTATAAATAATTAATAGTTCATTGAATGTTAGATTTTTATGTTGCAGTCCAGAAACTCACATAGAAAAGAGACTATAATAGACTGATATTATTACTTGCAAATGTCCTGGAATGAATGCAATCAGACATGATGGTGAACTTTTTCGATTGGGTGAGCAATTTCATCATTTTCTACAATACTTTTGTTTTATTGTCGATTAAAAAAATGAATGAAATTTTGTTTATTTTGGTTGTTAGTTTTGATTCCTGATTTTTACATGTGTATTATTTTCTGAAATTTAAAATATTTATAGCGCGTTTAATAATGAAAGCTTATATTCAGCTATAATTGCATTTATGTCCTGATAAGTCTTCAGGAAATATCTTCAGAATACACACATGCTGATTAAACATTTCAAGCTCACCTTTATGAAGCCTGAAGATAACACAGCAGAAGCTTTTTTTTTGTAACGTCAATGGTTTCCAATATTGTTCAAGCATTTGCCTAAGTGGCATCACTGTACCATCAACATGATTGTTTGATATAACATCACGCTTATCACATGAATGGAATTCATATGATCATCATTGTACCATCAACATGATTGTTTGATATAACATCACGCTTATCACATGAATGGAATTCATATGATCATCATTGTACCATCATTGTACCATCAACATGATTGTTTGATATAACATCACGCTTATCACATGAATGGAATTCATATGATCATCATTGTACCATCATTGTACCATCAACATGATTGTTTGATATAACATCACGCTTATCACATGAATGGAATTCATATGATCATCATTGTACCATCATTGTACCATCAACATGATTGTTTGATATAACATCACGCTTATCACATGAATGGAATTCATATGATCATCATTGTACCACATATGTAAGCACTGATTCGCTAATAATATTTGACAGTAATATCAATTGGAACACAACTCTAACATAGCCAAAGTTAGATACTATTAAACTCTGTAACGGAGCTATGATCACCATATCTATGATTCCAGTGATGAAATCATAGCTCAATATTCAGTTTCTTATATATCTGAATTATTGTATTCACGTGCGAATGATTGCCTTTTGAAAGCATTTTTTCTAAAGTTTGATGGAGAAATAAAGATAACATGCTGCATTCTATCCTTCTAGCTTATTGTAAAGGGATCTCAAAAACTCATTTTTTTCTTCCTTGTATATGATAAAGTATTGTAATAATAAAAAAAAGTGAATTCTAAATTTTTGAAGAATATTCACGGATTATATTTCTCTGATTTTTGAAAATAACAGATTCGGGTATTGGTTACTCTGTGAATTATAGCTCAAAAAATAAAGGATGTTCCAAAATTAACACAAGATTTAAATTTGCAACCATTTGTGAAGTTAAGTGTTGGCAACCTTATTAAAAACCATTTGACAGCTGATAGTTTAGAGTTAGAAAAAATGGACCGTTTCTCGATAAAGCAACGTGTTAACGCAAGATTTGATTTAAAAAGAAAAGCAGTTTTTATTCTTTAAACACGTTAAAGTTATCCCTTTGTTCTATCTTGTAACACTCCACTTTTATTAACCCTAAACTATCAGTCAAATTAGTTTTTTTAATAAGGTTGCCTACACTTAACTGCACAAATGGTTGCAAATTTAAATCTTGTGTTAATTTTGGAACATCCTTTATTTTTTGAGCTATAATTCACAGAGTAACCAATACCCGAATCTGTTATTTTCAAAAATCAGAGAAATATAATCCGTGAATATTCTTCAAAAATTTAGAATTCAATTTTTTTTTATTATTACAATACTTTATCATATACAAGGAAGAAAAAAGTGAGTTTTTTAATAAGGTTGCCAACATTTAACTGTACAAATGGTGTCGAATTCAAATCTTGTGTTACTTTTGGAATATCCTTTATTTTTTTAGCTATAATTCACAGAGTAACCAATAGCAAAATCTGGTATTTTCAAAAATCAGAGAAATATAATCTGTGAATATTCTTCAAAAATCTATAATTCAATTTTTCTTATTATTACAATATCATATACAAAGAAGAAAAAGAAATGTGAAAGTAAAACTTGTTCATCTGCCGTATTAGCATTATTTGTAAGAATCGATGTTTTCACTCGGAAAACTTCATCTGCTATGCACGAGTTTCAACAATTTCAGTAAAAATGTCAAATCAAAATCAGATAACTGAGCTTCTTCAAACCACCTACGCTAGACTTTGACATCTATTTCTTCAAGTACACCTTTTAAAAATACTTTCTCTGCGAAAATATTATTGATTTTTCAATGTGATCTCAGATCCAAAGAGAAAAAGAAGGCGCTGGAAAGCAAACATAATAAAGTCGGCAGTTTTGAAGGCTATTTAGGATACTATCATCATTCCGAGACGGAAGAAGACGGTAAACGTGAGAACAACAATAACGTTTTTCGTGGATTGCCTAAAAATATCTTCAGGATTTGAACGTTTTTTTCTCTGTCCTTGAAAATGGTACTTTATTATTCAAATAAATGAGTAGATATTTAAATGTCGTCTTGTTTTTGAAACTTCTTCTCAAAGTATACTGTAACGAGATTTATCATTGTTAAAAATCGATACTATGAGGTGGTCATAAGGTTTTTTCCAGATTACCCAAAATCCCCTCCTCCCCCCAAAAAAATTCCCCATTGAATATAACATTGTACAGTTTTTACTATGGAATAATTGCTTTCTTGCTTTTTTATCTTCCTCCAAATAGCACAAATATAGCAGAATTTGTGATTTTACATAGTTTTCAAAATGGCGTCAAGGCAGAAAAAGATTCAATCAATTCAATTTCACCATTACTGTTCAATGTCAGCTTTGAGGTTACATAATAACAAGAGTTTTGCAATGAAGTTTGAAGATACTGATACACTTATAGATCCCACATGTTAAGCTTATTGTGAAAGCCGAAATTTTTTACAATACTTATCGAAAACAGGAAAACCATCTTCTTTTAACTACCAAGGATTCTCACATTGACATTTACTGACGTTAGTGGCTTAGTTAAAAAAAAATTATGAACGTTTTTACAATATACTGATTTATCTATATACCAAATTACAATTTTTTTTTACTATATTTTTTGTAATAATAGAAACACTTTGTAGCTACCTATATTTTCATACAGGAAATGGCGCTTATTAATAATCAAATTTTTTTATTGTTGTAGTAAGATTGGAAACACTAAACAGTGAATGCTTCATTTTCTCTGTGAAATAATGATTTAGCAGTTTTCCTTTGCACTATGCAATATAATTAGGCAAAATTATTGTTTTAGCCGTGAATGTCTAATAATGTCATGTTTCGCCAGAATTGATAATTTAAAGGTAGAATGTGAATAACTGGTTATATTTTTTTGTGAATTTTTAAATTTATTAATTTTTTCTAATATAAATAGTCAGAATAACGTTGAATTGATCTGGTAGAAGTGTTGTTCGCACGTTTTGGGGATTGAGTAGTGGACATATTCTCTTTAAATTCGAGAAATCATGCCGTTTTTAAACATTACCTTTCTTATATTCTGAAAGCAAACTCAACCCCATTAGAATATATATATATATATATATATATATATATATATATATATATATATATATATATATATATTGCATGATATTAATAATAATATGATGTCTCACAATATTGTACAATATTGTGAAACATGCTACCCTATTTGAGATTTCTATTTATCGAAGGTAGCTACCAAACAGAATATTATGTCAAAGCCTTTTCATTTTCATTCTTTTGATGTATATAATAACATTTTACCGTTTGAAGAGTATCAGGGTGTCTAAATGGTCAATTAAAAATGTTTATTCTTGATTGGTATATTAACAAGATATAATCGGGACAATTGTTGGTGCTACGGCATACCTTTACGATAAAGCACTGTAATAAAAATTTTCAAATTAATCCACGCGAAATACTTCACTGAAAAAATCATCATGGCAGCATCACAATATTCATCTAAGATCAGTATTTCAGTATTTTTCAGTATTTCAGTATTCAGTATAAGCATCAGTATTTTTACCATTCGCCAGACTTCACGTTTGCTATACCATTTATATAACTGATGTAATATAAATGGTACAATAGTAACTTATTCATATAACACTACTACCATTTCATATGCAATATAATTCTAAAAGATAAAAAATATCCATACATTCTGGTCAAAATCCAAGCATATCCAAAAAGCACTGAATACTTGTAATGTCCCCTTTTTTACCTCCGGAATTAACAGTATTAGGAACAGTATAATCCGTTTGAAAGAAGCAAATTAAGCACAATTTAATTGAATCAATTACTTGAAATGATATTACTAAAATTTGAATTGATACCAATTTTTTTGGGGGATCACTGAAGGATAAAAAGTTACTGCCATGTTTTGTTGTCAAATATTTATTTTACAATCACTGGATGTGAATGTGAAATTGATATATCTAATCCTATGTCATTCGATGCTTCTGTTCTATTTGGTGTAATGAGGTACCATGCTTATCATCCTAAATTAGCATGCTTGGGCCATTAAACTCTCTTGACTACTTACCATTAATGAACTCCAATTCCAGAATCACAATGGGATACTATTCATGGTACCTAACTAACTGTTTTAATTAGCAGCCTATTCTTCCTAGCATAACCGTGTACAATTGTGATACATCATCAGAGTATCAAAAGCTAGAATAGTAAATAGATATATACATTAGGAAATAATGTTTTTTTTAAAAAAATAATATATTGATTTTAGTGAAACAATGTCCTAAGCAAAGAAATATACGTTGTAAAAGACAATGTAATTTTGAAAATCCAAGTAAGTATAAGGAAATAACAAGTAGTTTCTTCCAGTTTCCAGTAATAGTTTTTAACCAGTCACCCTGGTTTTCTGTTAAGCTTTAAGTTTGAAGCTAAAAGATCATTAACAAAATCGTCTTCGTACAGTAGAATACCATTATACAAAAGAGTACACAAAAAGCAGCAGAATAACAAATGGAGATGACAGTTTGAGTAGATGACAAAACGATTTTCTGTACCATGAATTTTTGAATAAAGATACCTTCTTTTTTTTGCAGCTTGAAAGATCACATATATAAGAAATAAATATTGCAGTTCATTTCGTATAGAAATTTATTCCATTAACTAAATTTCTAAGTTTTTTTTAAGCTGGTTATATTAAAACATTTTATTGGTATATACTTTATAAAATAGGCTCAAATTTATTTTAATAGAAAATAAATTTGCAAAAAATGAATACCTTGTGACAGTAACGTTTTCGTGTGCTAACTTCATTGTTAATGCGAACTTATTATATCGTTAAATAAATTTGTTATTCCAAATAACTATATTTATTAAAATTTCTTAAATAACCTCAACCACAAACTGGCTACTCCGACCCTCAGGAAGGCACAGAAAAAAAATTGAATAACCCGTACCACCGCAACAGCAACCATGATGGGAATTATGGTTGATGTGGTCCTATCACCAGTCATGGTACAATTCTTCCCTAAGGAAGTACATCCCGTCATCAATGGGAGGAGCCAGACACCCACATTTATGTGTACCCATAAGGGTGGTGAGAATACACACCATACCAAAAACTTCTCATTCTCAATTACGATTTGCTCCCCATTCCCCATGTGACAATTCATTAAATAAAATAACCAATCAAACGCTGACGAAATAAACCTTAGGACTGTTATGTATTTGCTTATTTTATTCCAATATACATCAAATGATATTTGCACTACATTCATTCCATGTATTTCTTAATTCATATACGCTTTTATGTGAAATAATTTGTTTTAATTTTTCAGCTTATATGTGAGACATACTGGAGCAGAAATACGTCTTATATTCTTTAATCACACATCGCTACAAAAGCAGGATTTTGGCCAATACTGAAGATGCATATCACATATTGCTAACCAAAGTTTGGAAAACGAGGTATTAATAAAAATCTGAGAATCTGCTATTTGTATTTCAAAGATACGCGTGACCGTTGTCACAAGTTTCTAATGTATCTTCTTATATTTTTTAATAAACATTGGAGCTTCAATTAACAATTACATTGCCCATTAAACAAACAGAATTTTCCAGAACTTATAATTTTGCTTCCAAATTCTTCAACAAGTTCAAGGGAATATTTTTATTACACTCATTAAAGTTTACTGCAAATCACTAGTTTCAACCATGATCCTGGCATTACAGGAAAACAATATTACAAATTCGTAACAATATTTTAGAGTAATATTAACCCTTTGACTACACATTTACTTGAAATGACTTTTGTATTTGAAGCACGTTTATTTTTTTAAATATATGAAGGCAGTAAATTTATGTAAGAATTCATTGATTTCTTATGATTCGGGATACATATACTGCTGCATGATATTGAGATAACTTAAGCTAATTAGAATTGCAAAAAAAGAAAATGGAATCATAAATTCAAACAAACACGGAACGTTTTGATACGTCAAATGTACCCAAAGGGTTAAAAGAGTGCATTTTAGTAATTTCATTTTATATGCAAATATTTCATTTATTGTTAATATGCGTATCCTTAATATTTTTTTTATTTAATAAAGAAACTTTATTGATATATTTCTATAAAATACAGTTATCAGTAATTTCAAGCTTCATGACAAAACGTTACTTCTCTTCCATATCGAGTCTAAGCAAAATTAAGAGTTTAATTAATTCTGAAAATATTTAAACATTCTATAGCCATTGTAATCATCGAATTCTATAGAATCAAAACATTCCATTCAGAAGAAAGCGAAAAATCTTTAACAGAATTTTCTCTTCATAGGCATGATGTATGTTTAGCTAAATAAAAGCATATGATAAAAGAACATACTTTTATAAGTATTGCTTTCACACAAAATTTTAAATAGTTATTCTGAAGCAATCATTACACGTGTCCAAACATTTTATTCACAACTGAGTTGTCAGTATTTGTGCTTTAACCCGTTTTTCCTTTTCCACCCCGCCCAATAAAAAAAAACAAGAAGCATTTGCACTGAAAGGCTAAGAAACATATGATCTTAGTTTTAATAGACATATAATTCAACTGACAAAACTTTTCGAAACAAGCAGTGAAAATTCCACTTCTCGCCCTAAAAGAAATAAACTAAGACATGTAAATTTGTCTGTCGACGTCTAAAACTAGAAAGAATCTCAAGAAAACACTAGTTTTTGAGAAAAACAACATCCCGCTTACTAATCTTACGTCCCTCGCACTCTTATTTCCTACAGCATAATCGATCAAAAGAAGGCTTAATGTGTTGAAGAAAAACTCAAGTTGGAAAACGTTCTAAGTCAGTTAATGCTAAATGTCTCCTTTCCTGGATTATTGGCAATCGATTAGCGTCGGGGAATCTAACGATCCAAACAAGTTTTGGGAGTGTGTGTTTAAAAAAAAAAAATGAAAATTTCGACGTAAAAATGAAGAACTAAGTTCCTAAATATAAGGAAAACATTGGAAAGAAAATTGTAAAATGCATTTTTGTAAAGTGAATTTAAGGAATTAGTTCTCGTTTATAATTTTTGTAAATAATAAAATTCAAATGTTTGATGTCTTTCCTTCGAAATTTTAAAATATTAGCTTTTAACTTATAGAAATACGAAAAAAATTCCAATTGCGTTTTGATGTATTTTGAACTTTAACTGTTCCTTCTTATTATTTTCAGTTAATTCATAGGCAGCGAAAAATCGTTTTCAAAATCAGTTGTGTTATTCAATAAAGGGAAAAAGTTACTCGTTAAATAATTAAAAAAAATATTTACTTTTTAATAACTGTTACTGTTATTAGAAGAAATAATCTGATTAAATTTTTGTATATTTTTTCTACACTCATTCAACGATATTGAGTTTGTTATTATCAAAATAATCTCTTAAAAAATAAATAATAAATTTTTTGATGTAACATACACGTACCGTTTTAATTTCTTTCCTTTTCTGGTATTAATTCTGCAGAAAAATTTGAAATAAGTGCTTTAAATTGTTTAAAAAATGATGATGGGCTGAATAAATTGCTACTGAAATGGCAACATGATGTTAACAGTGTTTCTAACAGCAGCGAATAATAAATTCAAAAAATATGTATTAAAAAAAAAACACTGTTTTAGGAAAAGAAAACTTAAAATTTCATCATACTCTTTAAAATATTCACAAGTGAAAGTGCTTCTTTTCCCGCAAAATTCTTATCTTAAATTTTTTTGCTTGACGTTCCATAAACTATTTTCTTTTATAACATTTTTAAGGAATTTTATTTTTAAATTCTACATTCTTTTAAAGCACGTTTTTTTCCCTTCTCCAAAAAGCTTTTTTTGTTGTTAAAAGCGTTCGAAGTATTAAAAAATAATCTGATAGATCTTTCCCCTAGCCATAAAAATTCACCTCATAACACTTGTTAGAATGATGGGCGAAAAAAAAATTGGAGAGTTATTTCCGATTTTTTTTCCTGGAAAATAATAATTTTTTGTTCTATCATAGAAAGACTTTTTTCCAATTCCGAAAACGATAGGCTTTAAAAATTTTTTTAAACATGCTGTTGAGAGAAAGACTTTTTTTAGAAGTCTTTTCGAATAAAAAAAAAATTGCATTTATATACCTGATTTATATTTTCGAATGTATGACGAAATCTGCATTTCATACTAAATAGTAGTCTTTCTAAATAATGGTCTTTTAATAGTAGTCTTTCTAAATAATAGTCTTTTAATAGTAGTCTTTTTAAATAATAGTCTTTTAATAGTAGTCTTTTTAAATAATAGACTTTTAATAGTAGTCTTTCTAAATAATAGTCTTTTAATAGTAGTCTTTTTAAATAATAGTCTCATTCTGTAGACGACATATTAGGTATTTTACTGGTGTCACATTTAATATGGGAAACTTTCCGGTATGATGATTAGTTCGTTTTTTGGATAGGTAGTTCAAGATTATGGGGTTGAGTTAACGTCACTTCTATCAAGGAAAATACCTCCTACAGGTTCGGTTGTACTGTAGACGGAGTAGGCGTTTTGGATTTAGCCTTTGTTTCCGTTCTGCATGTTGTCGTGGCGACGATCTTTAAACTACCAAGTGTACTTATGTAGGTTGGGGCAACTAAAATTACAGCCATTGCATAATGTTATATTTTACAAATAAATTCGCACTTTCAATTATATCTGGTAATCTGAAGATTTAGTAAGCAAAATGCACATTAAAGACAATGAAATTCCAATGGCAACTTCTAAATCTTATATATATATATATGTAATAAAAATAAATACAAAAATGATTCAATGCGACTCATTTCAAAAACAAAATATGCTCATTTTAAAAATAATCTATCAATTAAGCTAATGCATTAATGAGATTAGAGGGACATTTTAAAAATGCATAAATTCATTCATTTTAGTAATAGTAATGGAAATTTATCAGACTTTATTATTTATCTGACTATAAATGTGTATAAATTTTGTAATTAAAAAGCAGAATCATTTTTCAATATAAGCTATTTTTAATGTATATTTTATTTTCAGTCATGCCAGTAACAGTATTAAGTACTTAACACTGTGTTTACATTTTAATGAATAAATATATAAGATAGTGAAATTAGTTTCTGTCTGTTTCGAAATTTTCAGTTGATTTCATATATTATTCATAAAAAAAAACTAATTTCACAGTAATTTAGGGAAAAGTAGCCGTTAATGCTAATAATACATTACTATACTCAGATTCACAGCAGCATAGAAAGCAGCATAGTTAATTAAAAATTTCTCATTATTTGATTTCGTAAGTTTTAGAAATAAGATATTTAATCTAGACTAACTATAATTTGGTAAAAGCATTGTTATTATAAAAAAGTGATTCCATTAGTGATTGTAGATAAATTTGAAGTACATAATTTAATTAAGCAGAAATGAAACTTTAACATGAACTTTCAGAATTTAAAATTTTTGCATGGATTTAAGTTTCTAGAAAGTAATTAAAATGAGTTCGATGCAATGTTCAGTAATTAATTCATTTCCTCTGCCTATATAGAATGCTTTCTTATTTTTTAAAAAAAAATTCTCACGGCCTTCTAGGCAATACTTTTTGACTCCAAGTGAAATTTTTGTCATCACTATTGAAAAATGTCAAAATGATTCTTATTTTAATTAATAACGATTTCAATATATTCCATAAAAAAAATAATTACTTTTTTCTTAATTTTAAAACCAAAATATTATGAAACGTATTAGATCTAATATATTTTCAGAATGATACTAAAAAGCATCTTATTTTTAATTTATTGCGCAAATGCGGAATAATTTATTCATTTAAAATTGTAATAAATATTTAAATTTTTATAAAAATTAATATATTTATTAGAATTTTAAATGATTAACTGTTAATAATTATATATTTCTATAAAAATAATTATTAATCATTATATTAATATAATAAAATCTGTCCAAAATCAGTTATTCTTTATCAGTATTATTTTTAAGGATCTTTTACTTTTTTTACCATTTGTTTTGCTATTTATAAATGAAATGACGATTGTCAGTTCTAAATTTTAAGCTTATATTGCGAAGCAGTTTAAGATTACTGCAGACTTAATTTTAAACTGCCTTAATTTTTTTTCTAAATAGTGTATTTATAATTAATTTTTTAAGACTGTGTTATATATATCACAATTTGTTTTTTCTTCGTTACGTATATATAATATTACTATTAATCATATATATTCAATAATAGATTAATAAATATTTAAATTCTTTTACCTTTGACTCAAAGGAAAAACGGCTTTAAGTCAAAAATTTCGTCTATGAATACTGATCAATGATTAATTTATTTTTATTTAAAAGTTAAGTGAAACTTATTTAATCGCTTTATCTGCGTCTTTTACTCCATTTAAATTTATAAATAATTTGCTCGAAAATAAAGCAAAACCTTTCTATATGAGGTTAAATATTGCAATTTTAAACCAAGTAAATACAACAAATATGATTTTAATAGCTTAATTTATAAATAAGTAATATAACTAAGTAGTTTTTAAAACTTAAAATTCGTAATTAATTTTCATTTTTTTATACACTTCTCACACTGCTCATTTGTAAGGAGTAAATATTACAAATTAAAACAAAGTTATTCTTTATCACATATATCTCTCTTTCAACTCTTTTTTTTTTTGGAATAGCTCATTAAGACTTATTAATAGTGATTAAAATTTGAATAACATCCTAGAAATATGACTTCATGTTGCACTTATGTTTATGTTCTTCATGTTGCGTTTATGATATTTCAAAACACTTAAGCCAAGAAATTATTCACGTCATTAAACGAACTCATTATTATTCGCTTCTGGTCCACAGAAAGGAAAAAGTTTCGGACCATAAAATAAGTGATCGTTTTGCCATTTATGAGACGACCCGAATGATCGAAGAAGCTTTCCATAGAACCCTAAATGGGATACTTACGATGTCCGTACGTGAATCTAATTCGAATACTAACCTCATTGACATTTAAATTTTGCTTTTGATATAAGAGAAATGCATATTTCATGCAAAAATTTTGTTTTCGGCAGAATATTTTCAGAAAATAAACTACAATTTTTTTTCGATTTTGTTCTTTGATATTAAGCGACATATTTGCATATATTAACATAGTTAGACTGACAAATTATCTAAAAATAATAAAAAAAATAAATATCTTGTGGAAAAGACAAACAGCATTCTCTACAAGGCACATCGCTGGTCATAGAAATAAAAATTTAGTACTTATGAATTGGTTCAAGTTTCTGGTTCTTACTAAAAAAGTGTGTGTGCGCCCGCGTGTGTGTGTGCAGTTAAATTTTTGTTACATTTTGAAATAAAAAATTGAAACTTCAAGTTTTTTTTCTCATACAAAGGAACATATTTTTACTCAAAAAATATTTGCTTTACTTGAAAAAGTAAAAAGTTTTAGAAATTTTTATTACAATTTTTTTCTGATTTTAATACATTTTGAAAAGCGCAATATCAATTCTGTATTGTCTAGATTACTACATTACTTATGAGATTTGCAGTAAAATCATAAATGTTTTTTTTGTCGTGTGACTATTTTAAGCCAAATTTTTGCTCAGACGCTTCTGAGGGTAAAGACCCCTGAGCACCCGAGGGCAAAAGTCTGACTTCTACCTCAAATAAAGATAGCACACACACACTCGCTTGCACAACCCCTTTTTTCAGGAGAGCTCATTCACGCACCTCACAGAGAGAACACAAGGAAGAGAACAACCATGCCCGAATCAGGACTAGAACCCGGAACGCCTAGATCACGGGGAAGACGCGCTACCCCTAGGCCAGGACGCCGGCATAAATGTTTTTGAATGCCCCATATCGCTGTCATAATTTTAAGTAAATTGTTAAAATAAGATAAAGAGATACGGTGCTAAACTCTAAGATATCATCGTGCTACAATATTTACATATAGAAATTCTAATCTCCTTCAAAAACTTTCAAGAGTTTTAGTTTATATAAATAAATAGAATGCTTGTGAAATTTATATAAATAATCATGAAGAATTAAATATAATATTAAACTGTGATGAATATTATTTGCTTATAGCAGATATATATATTTTTTTTTCAGTAAGAGTAGAAGGTAGATTTAATATTACCATTATATATCCAATAATATTCATATATATGTCCATTAATACATCAATTAATATCTATTATTTTTTGAAAATAATGCTTTAGAGAAATTACACAATATATCCTTCCTTTTAATGATTAGTAATAATTATTAATATTTGGAAAATTTTGAAAATTAATGATAAACATCATTTATATTGAAATATCTATACATCTGTACTTATTAACCAGAAATTTAACAATAAATTATGGTTTTCTCAATAACGTAAACTTGAAAGATTGATATAGGTACATAATTTTTTCGAATTTAATGTAGAAAAATTACGATTGCTAAATTATTTGAAATTTATAACCAGTGAACTGAAATTTACATTCCAAATCATTCAACGTATTTTAGATTTGGAGCTTTGACTGACAATCCATTAAATTTTGTTTTCCAAAACCCTCCTCAAACTTGATAGAATAATATTACAAGTCAAGAAACGTAAAATTACTTTTTCCAGATTAGTGATATTTCTTATATATTATCAACAAATTACTTTCAAAATTGAAATCCATCCGCATACCGACAGATCATAAAACATGTACAGCTTCCTGGAGCATTTATCCTCTTGAGATACTGTTCATTGGAGCAAATTTGCTTCCTAGTGTAATGTTATCTGGTAGGAAAGAGATGATTTGGGCTCCGGGTAAGTTTTTATGCCATGAGATTATCGACCCATTGCGCAATGCATTTATTATGAGATCACCACAAGCAAACCCATCAAGTACATCCCTCTTCTAATAATGCATTCATGAAGTACATCTGTTTTAGTATATACATATATTCCGCTATAAAGCAGAATTGCATAAGTCACGTTTATTGCCGATGAAATACTTCTGCTTTTTTAACCGGGCTGCCTTTAAGCAGCATTCTTAGCACCATTATCATAAAATATAAAATTTAATAATTTATTACTGATGATCTTTAATTTTGATACGAGTCAAAATACATACGATCAAGAGAACAATTTTTAACTTAGCCTTTCTTATATTTATTCAAAATCGTTAAGCCTGATTTAGATATAGAATTGTCGGAGGGATAAACCGAATATTGTTCTAGTATATTTTCAATTATGACTTGAATTTTGTAAAAAAATCGAAATGTATTTATAAAAATGTTTTCAGATTATTAAATATTATTACATTATATTTATCTTGAGTAATTTTTAAAATATGATGTTTGACTTGTTTATGAGTTTTGGTAAGAAATAAGAATAAACCGAATAAAAATATGATGTTTGACTTTTTTTATGAGTTTCAGTAGGGACAAATCGAATAAAGACGCATAAACAAGTCAAACATCATATTTTTATAATTATTTCACAGTGTTGTTTATCACCGTCTAATAACAATGAATTAAAAATTGGTAATATAGTTTGAATAAATATTTTTTAAGGTAATCGATATAATTGTTTTACAAGGAATTTATACATCAAGAATAAAAAAAACAACAACCTATAAAACATTTTGATTTTGATTTTTTCCAGAATAAAGCCATAATTGAAAAAATACTAAGAAAATACAAGATTTAATACACGATATAAATTTAATACATCAGTGTGTGAAATATTTATTTAAAATAAACTGTCTATAATATTTAGAAAGATTTAATCTTTCAACAGAAATATTAATGATATTTTCAATGTAATAAGATTTATAAATGACATCAAGAAAATTTAATTCCGGAATTTAATTAACATATTTTGTGGAAGCAGCATTAAGTGTATATTTAAAAAGATTTTTAAGGCATATAATTTCATTAAGAAATCATTAATATTTAAATGACAAAACCAAAATCGGATCAAAAGGAAATTTTAATAAGTAAGATCACTTAGGCACATAAGCAAAATGAAATGAATGGAATTAACAACCGTTCTTATTTGAAGGCGTGCTCTAAGCAATTCATAATTTATGATCAATATCAATAAATAAATTCAATATTAACATTAGATTTCGAAATACAGCTTCTTTAATGCCATTTTCGAATACTATTAATAAAGAAAATATTTTAAATATTCGATTATTTAGTGATAAAAGATTATTGAATTCAATAAATAAATATTGCAATGGAACGAAACACTTTGTTGATAAATTAAATAATTTTAATAAATTTGTTTACATACAAATTTTTTTAAATTCAAATTAATGTCATTGCAAGAATCAATAACCTGATAAATAATCATTAGATAGACATCTTGGTGTATGTTTTAGGTAGATGTATATTTTAATTGTTGTGCTGATAATAAATATTTATTTAGAAATGTTCATTGGTAGTTAATATGCTGTGAAACCAGCCTTGCTAAAAATATATCTATCAAGGTTAGAAATAAATTTCTGAATATTAACTATTTTAAATGTTCAGAGTTTAATAAAAATACACTGTTAATAAAAAGAATTAAAATAAAATAATAAAAGAAATACACTGTTAATAAAAAGAATTAAAATAAAATAATAAAAGAAATACACTGTTAATAAAAAGAATTAAAATAAAATAATAAAAGAAATACACTGTTAATAAAAGGAATTAAAATAAAATAATAAAAGAAATACACTGTTAATAAAAGGAATTAAAATAAAATAATAAAAGAAATACACTGTTAATAAAAGGAATTAAAATAAAATAATAAAAGAAATACACTGTTAATAAAAGGAATTAAAATAAAATAATAAAAGAAATACACTGTTAATAAAAGGAAAAACTTTGAGCATTGGGTTGATTTGAATGCTGATGTTTGGATCAGTACCGATATATATTTTAGAAATATGCTTCATTTTTTTTTTTTTTGCCATATTCCCCCGCATGAAATTATTCTCGCAATGAAGACATAAAAAAGTTCTTCAATAATCATGTATACAATATATATCCGCATTACTAATATATTTTTATAAAAGAAGCATTTGAAATATATTTTAAAACACAATAATGTTATACAAGAAAAAAAATATCTTAATATTTGGCCATATAGTTATTTGTTATGTATGTTGCTCCTACAGAATATTTTCTTGAACTTTTTGTCACCCAAAATTCTGACTATGTTCAAGTGGCTTAAAATAGTTTCCGCTTTAACTATCAGAAGCCACGTTACGCACCCAGATATTTACTCACAGAATGTCAGATTTTGTGCTTTTGTCTATATTTTCTTTCTTTCATAGACTGTCTTTGCAAAAAAGTTTCATACTTGGTATAAGTTTCTCACTTTTTTGTTGACATCTTGGAAAAGTTCCCTGAAATGGATTCTTCTTTGGGGATTATGTTCCTCCCCCCCCCCCTCAAAAAAAACAATATATTTACTGCATGGAATATTTTTTGTAGTGATTATATCTAAGATAAGAATACACTTTTCTATACTATCACAAAGGTTAAATCTTCAACGAAGCAATTTTGATTGCTTCTATTCGTTATTCAACTATTTTTTTAACACAACGATCAAAATAATTCAAGTTTCATTTCAGAATTAATTATCCAATAATGTTTTCGCCAACTTCGATATTTATCCTTTTAACTTACTTATCATATCAATAATGTTATATTTACATCATTATTTTAGCAATTTTCTTTATCATCAAATATAAATCGATAAAATTCTCTAATTTATTTCCAAAAAATTATCTGTATCAATCAGTTATTAACATTTGTTACATTCTAATAATAGCATTATATAGTTAATGTAAAACCCTTAATATTTATAAGATTATATATGTATTTCAAGTGCATTATGGATAATCCATTATTTCCATGAACATATTTGAATAAGTTCGAGATAGAGCTATAGAAAAATGCTCGAAAAATGTTAAATTTTTAAACAAAAAAAATAATTAAAAAATATTATAAAACCAAAATATATCAATTAAACAACAAAACGTTTTGGAAAAACCTGCGTTTTTGGTTAAAAATAGCTAGAAAAGAAAAATGTTTTAGTTTAGACATTCATCAAAGAATTGCTTTGCTGCAGATAGCTAAGGAAATAAATTAATAATTCCTGTAGTAAAAATTAATGTCCTGTAAATGTCTGTATTAGCCTGTAGTAAATGTCCTGTATTGTTTAGATGTTAAAGTACGACTAATAAATAACACGATATCATCAATTCTTTTCACACTGTAAATCATTCAAACAACCATTAAAATTTTAAAACCAATAGATTGCTTATTCTCTAATTCACGAACTGCAAATCATATCGAGAATTTATTATACCAAACTGGAAAACATGCATTAGATTCTTTTTTTATGTGGTTTTCGTAAGAAAATTCCACCAAATTAGATAATTTAAGAAAATATTATTTTATGATATAAAATAGCCTTAAAATGTATAAAAATGCAAAGATAAAAATCAGAGTAACTTCTGAAACATTGGACTTAAAAATAAAATTTAAGTTTTCATAAAGAGAACTGTTTAAACGTTAAGAATATTAAATAAAGAATCATATTTTTACAAAAATAGAATTTTTAAACTTATCATACACTATAATACTTATTTACGGTTTCAAAATTACCATACCCATCTAAATGTAAATTTTAAAAATATTTATTTATAATTATTATATTTTTAAAGACAATTTATAATTATTATTTGGTTTGCACATGATCTATAATCACTTGATTTGTAAGCTATGCATAATTAAGTGATTTAATAATTAGTTATTTAAATATTCAAGAGTCAGTATTAGTTATTTAAATTCTTAATAAATGAGGTACAAAATTAGAATAATTTTGTATAAATTTATTATATAAAAATAAATTATGATCAATCCTGTTATAATTAAGAAAAACTTTGTTATTGATCCGATATTGTTAAAACTTTGGACACTTTGTTATTGATGCGACATTAAAGTAAAAACTTTGGAAACTTTGTTATTGATTCGACATTAGAGTACTTGTTTATTCTATGAGCATAAATAATTCCGTTGTGGAAAATGTGCGTGTTGCTGATACCAGTGGGATTAACAGACTTCATTCTTAATAATTTTATATTATTTGCCATTCTAAACATGAACAGAGAGGTAATTTTTAAAATGATAAAAATAGGCATTAATCTCCAGCTGGAAATATACTTTAAATAAAGAAGAATTGTGTGTTTTTTTTTTTGTTGTTGTTGCTACAATCAATCAATGAATAAGTCATTTATGTTGGTAAAAGTCATTTAGGCTGGTTTGAGTTATGAAGACTTGAATTTCTTTTACAACTATCAAAATTAAAATTAAAATGAAAGAAATTGCTTTCTTTAGACATTTACTCCAAAGTAGGATTTTCAACTCCTCTTTTGTCTCGCATTTTCGGCACACATATTCTGAAATTGCGTTCGCAATAATTTCTGTTAGATTAATTCCATTATATCCCCATTTTAATCTTATCATATAATAAAATGGAATTGAAAGAAATTACATTCTATATTAATTAGGAAAACATGTACTCTGAATGAGCAAGTTCTTAGCCAAAATCAACAAATTATAAATATAGGTTCAGAAAAATATATGAACGATCGCAAAATTATGTAAAACAAAAACTTAGGTATAGAAATATTTACACTAGAAATGCTCAGATTAATAAAATTTGATCGAAAATAGTATATTTAAACTTTGGCGCTGCTTTATATCCTGTAAAGTACTTTAAGGTGTTGGATAAACAGAACAATCCCCACATAATAAATAAATTGTAGGGACCTTAATTATGAATATCGCATAATAGGATTAGTAAGAGAAATTTTTGCGTAAACCTATCGTCGTACCATACAGAGCGCCATCTATAGGCCTCTGAGCAATATGAATGTTATGAAATAAAACTTTATACGCCGAGTTAGTAAAATATTGCATCTTGAAAACATAATTGTGGATAATTATTCTTTTTTCTCGTAGCATATCCAAGAACTTTTGAAATCCAGCATTGCTACAAAGTGCAGAAATACAATGTGCGTGTAAAGAAATTTCAAAGCATTGTAAAAAGATTAATAAACAGGTTTAAAGAATTTACTATGTTTCAATAAAAGTTCTCAAATTATTTTTTCAAATAATACAATATTACAATAAAATATCTCTTCTATCATCGGATTTTCCCAAAGCTTTGCCATCATTCATTCTTATTCAACTCCAGGGTGCTAATCTTTTCATCTACCTTATTAATAAATAAACCAATATAACACTGTGCCCCCACCAACGACCTCATCTAATATATTTTCTATTTTTAGCTGAAATACGTGCTCTTTCAGCGGAAACAAGAATTCGGTTTTGTGAATCAGTATCCAAATTTCTTTTTAGGACAGAAAAAGAACCAATCTTGGTTTCAGAAACATAGCGCTTCTTTCTTACAGCTTTGAAACTTGGAATATACAGAAAGGATTTCAGATATCATTTTTCTTTCTTTTATCGTTTACTCCTGACAGAATTCCAAAGAATTCACCCTACCAGCAGTTGGGTCCTCGAGAATTCTATTCTTTGTTTACTACTAGCGGTGAAGATCTGAACAGCAGAAGGGCTGTAATATCCTGTCAAATATAGAATAGAGGAAATGTTTTTCTTTCTCCCCAGCTGGGGTGGTTATTCTTTCCTGAGATTAAACGCTGGTATAGGAGGAAGAATGAAAACGGCTTCACATGAGAAGTGCCCTTGACCATTCTGTAGAAAAATTGATATATGCCTTATGCTTTGGACAGTCAGTTGTGTTGATACTCGTTACAACTTGTTTATAGTCTTATAAACAGATATATGTTCTATCGACAGACTCACAATGCTGACTTTGCATCTGACTTTACAATGCTTGACAGTAATTAAATCAGCTAATGAAACATAATACAGAGTTTTAAAACATATCACCTATAATAAATAAGTGATGAAACCATATAAAATATAAAGTACGGCTTTATCTCTCATCTATTTACCCTTTCAAATTGAAGGGTAATCGCATAAAATGTGAAGCAATTGGAGCAAAACATATTCCATACTTTGCTACTAATTTAAATTATTTATATTAGATTTTTAATTTCAATCTCTATCAAGATGGAAGAAAAATTATCAGTAGTTATTTGAAACAACGAAAACAACTGAATCGCCAGTTATATATCACGTTTTTAAATTTAAATCTAACTGAATAAAATGCACAAAAACATGAAGTCTTAGACTGCAAACGAAAACTGAAAGTTGGTATCTTTAAAATTCTAATAAATTTATTCCCACTTTAATTTTATATAAATTGTATCTACAACATCTAGATCACAATCATCCTGATTAAGTTTAAAAAAAGAATTATCATTAGTAAAGAATTTAAGTTAATTTATTAATACGTGAACAAAGCTAAGATTGCATCACGAAAAAAAGAAAAACATTAAAAGCATACTTGCTAATTTTAGATACAACATAAGAATTATTTTTTTCTAGAAGATGGTGAATAAATTTTCTTCTTGTGTATTCATGTATACATACCGATAGAGATCATTAAAAATAAAATCCTGTCTTCAAAATTTAAAGCTCTTATTTTCTCACCATTTTTCAAAGCTTGCAAAGCAGGGTACCTCAGAAAAGATTCAAAGAAAAAAGATTAAAGCTTTATTTTATTGTTTACTTCTGATACCAAAACAAGAAATTAAAATATCAATAATTGAATTAAGGAGAATATTTCTCTTGATTTATTATATACTAGCCGACTTTGGCGACCAGCCGGTTCGCCAATCTTAATGTTCGTTAAAATTTTAATAATTAAATATTTTGCAATTCCAACTTTAATAGATTCTTCAGGAAAATATTTTAAAACTTCAAATTTTGATAGTCATATAATTTATTCATAATATTATAAAGGCCTTCAGTCATAACGTGATATGTATCTCTCTAATTTTCTGTTACCCCTCGTAGAATTTATGCTTTAAATTAAAGTGTAAATGATTAACCTGCAATTAATATAATAATATTTTTTACTGAAACAAAGCATTTTTTTTAATAATATGATTACTGATAATAGAGTCACTGAGCTTTTAAACTTTATGGGCACTAAAGAATATCTTTCTTAATTTATGTAATATCTCAAGAATTTGTTAACAAAATTTCTCAGATTCATCATGAACAGATCGATTGATTAACATTGTTTAATTTTAAATGCATCAAACACTAAGAAAATAAAATGAATCATTTAAAATAATCGGTCTAAAACAGGTTTAAAAAAAGTACTTAAAAAATGATGGACTTAAAACTATAAGCATATACAAAAAATATATAACTAACATAAATACAATTTACTTACAAAAGCATGCAACTAACCTAAAAATAATTTAAATCATTCGTTGATAGTGGTTGTCATGACAACAATCAGAACAATGCGCATGCGTGAAGTTTCTTCGCCAGTTAGGTAACGCAAATGCGTGAATTTTTCTACGCCAGTTGGGGTAACGCTATGCAGATTATACATTTTTAATTTCCTTTATTCTGTGTTATTTTAATTCAAAAGTACTTCAGAATGAATCTGAAACATGGATTAATTAACAATGTTTAATTTTAAATGCATAAAACATTAAGAAAATAAACAGAATCGTTTGAAATAATACGCCGAAAAATATTAACCCTAGCCTCATTACTGTTGGGAGAAAAAGCCTTAATCATTTGGAGGTGGGGATTTTTTTGGCTGAAAAGTTGGCGGTGGGGAAAATGGAAGATTTTTTTGGCGGGAAAGTTAGTTTTTAATTAATAATTAAAATTTCAAAAAAGCGACCCCAGGTGCACATTCCCGACCTCTAAGGTATACATGTACCAAATTTGATAGCTGTATGTCAAATGATCTGGCCTGTAGAGCGCCAACACACACACACACACACATTGAGCTTTATTATAAGTATAGATATAGATATAGATATCGAAATCTCTACTGCAGACGATAATGAATATTATGTCAAAAGGATTACATCAAATGCGGTAACATTCAGTATTGTTAAAATAAATATCCAATGTTAACTCTAATATTGTTGTAAATGATTTTGATTGAGGTTTCATGTTCATACACTCATGTTTATTTTAATCCCCTTTTCTGAGAGCAAAATTATCTAAATATGAAATATTGAGCTTCGTACTTTAAGATGATCCAAGAGAGAATTCCATATTGTCATGATTCATTTCGAGGCAAGAACAGAAAGGATATATATTCGCCTGAAACAGTGATATTCGAAGATTCATAACTCGGTCAGTTTTATTCGCAGAATTGTAGAAATGTTTTTGCTTAAAATGTTGAGATTGTCAAAAATACTCCACTAAATATAACAAATGGAATTGAAAGAAAGTGAGAATTTCAAATATCGTAATTTTTTCAGAAAAAAGAAAATTTAAATTTTGTGCCTCCCAGATCATTTTTCCAACTGGAAGTATGTACTTATTATAATAGATTGAAATTAGTTATTAAGCAATATTCATAATTGTACACTCTTTATATTTGCTCACAACTGGTTCAAAATTTTAATTTTATATAAAGACATTATAAATTCTAACATCAAAATTAAGATAAGAATATAAATTTAAGTGACAGAAATCTTTCTTCTCTGCCATATATCAGTTAGAAAATATTCTAAAGAAATTCACCAATGAAAAACATTTATTACATCATTTTTGACATTTATTTTTTTAATAATAATAATAATATTATATATATCCAAATTTAATTGTTTTTAGATTTAAAAATAATTAAATATGGATTAATAAATAAAGATTAACGTAATGATACAGTTTCCGCCCTCTATTGGATATACAATGATTACACATTTCTTCTGAGAAAAAATATTCTTGATTAATATTTTTGCAGATTTTAAGCTTAACCCCTCCCCCCCCCATCAAATCCTATGATTCTATTAAAGTTGTCGAAACTAATCTATACATTTTCTATTAGAAGTCCAGTTAAGTTTATTGTTGTTTATCGATTGAGTATCAGATTCAAGGTTTTCTTTTATTTCTCTTTGTTTCATTTCACGGTTTTTTTTCTACGAAAAGGTTTCCTTTTCAATGTAAGTTTCCCATTCTTTTGTTGACATTTTAGAAAAGACTCATTTTTTTCAGGATTCAGGAGTATTTGGAAACTGTTCTTTCTACACGTAGAAGTTTTTAAAGCAGTTTGGATTGCTACATGCTTGCAAGCTCATTAGAATTACTCTATTTTTCCGAAGCTTTTATTGCTTTTCAAGAAAGTAATAAAATTGTGCTGTTCAAGAGCTTATTTCGGCTGGCGAAAAATATTTTTTGAGCTAGAATAACATCTGTGTCTAGACAAAGTATCTTTTTCAAAATTATGCTTATTTTTTGCTGTCGCAAGCATGTCGCTTACAGTTTGATCAAAATTTCACACTATTATTTCTATTGTATATTTTAAATGCAAATAAAATATCAATTTTTACTTGAATAAATATTTTAATTAAACGCAAGAGTTTCGGCATATATTTTTTTTTTATTTGAATTGATATTTACATTTTTTTTGGAAATTGTCCTTTATTTCAATACTGAAACTTTAATCATTAATAAATAATTATCTATTATTTTTTAAATCAAAACGCATATCTATTTAGTATTGTCTTTTCCTATAATAATTAACCTACTTAAAATATAAACCCCTGATAAAATACTTTTTGGTCATTAAGAAATGTAATATAATGATTTCTCTATGGATTTTATTTCATCTTAACTAATTAAGCTATTTCTCTTTATTAAAATGTTTCATTAGGAGAAAATAAAAGGCATAAAGAGAGGGTGTTTAATTGTAGACAATTCAGCAAATGCTTTAATTTTATATAATTTATTTCTTTTCAATTTTATGATTTGAGTCAGCCTGATGGATAGAGATTCTTTTTGATAAATATACGTTATACCGTTTTATTTACCAAAAAAACTAAATAAAGAGTGAGCAAAACCAGAAGATGCAGATGAAAAATAATCACTATAATCTAAATTTATTTCATGTAAAAATATTACTTGACTCTTATATAAACTCAAGAATGTAACATCCATTTTTGAAATTTTGTGAAATAATGATTCTAAACATTTGGAAAGCTTCCAAACAATCTTATTATTGAACGAGAAAATTAGTTAATACTTTCTTTTATGTTTCTTTTTAATAAGTAAACAAAAATAACATTATATCGAATTCACCGACAACTCTTCTTTTCACAACTTAACTAAAATGCATGTATTTTCCATGGAAATAAGTTTTAAATCCGTAAATATATTACATTTAGAAAGAGGAGACGATTTAAGAAAGGAATAAGGAGAAGATTATAAGAAAGCCTCAATTTCTTATAATTTTCGAAGGTTGAAATTTAAAAGATGACTAATGCAGCTAAAATATATTTTTCCTTCTTTTTCTTTCTATCTATATTTTTTCGACGTTTGCTCCTGAAAGAAATCTGAATACCTCTCCCTCCCCTTCATTTAACGTTAGCAGTTGATATCTGAACACAGAATATCCTTAATATCTGTGCTGAAAATAGAGATTTTCAACACAGAGAGTATCTTGAAATTTAGAAAATAGAGATTTTGTGAAAGATAGAAATCTCGAATATTTTTGCCGTCTAATTTCAAGACGAAATCCTGATTCTGAACCCAAACAATTTTCCTTAGCAGGAATAGAGTTTATATGAATTCTAACCTTAATTTACAAATAAATACTTTTGGCGATCAGTATTTTGCCTGGAATATTGATAGTGTTTACTTTCATTTAAAACTATTATACAAAGCGTAAAGCTCATGATTCTTCCAATGATATATTTGTAAGAATCAAACTATGACAACAATTATAACTAGGATATTGTAATAGAAATAAATATTAAGTTTATATGCAAAAATGGAACAAAAAAGAAAGAAAGAATGAATCCTGCCTGAAGATCTTTAGAAGGGTCAACCTCAGGCAGGGATTCTAAACAGTGATGTTAAAAATTATACCAAAGTTATTCTTTAAAATATTATCCAAGTTCAACTAAATTGTTATCATTAAAATATATATATATATATATATATATATATATATATATATACAAAATTTTGGTTTTAGTTTAAATAGGTTATAAATTTTAGTTGCGATTTCGAAACTGTTTTTGTTTCGTTTTCATTTTAGTTTCGTTTTCAAACTTTTTCTTACTTAAGATTGGTTACTCGTTCTTGCATTGGTTGGAATTTAGCTGCAGGTGCGCTGTTCCACAAACTGCAAATTTTTAAATAAAATATTTTTAATAGTTTTTTTTTGGGGGGGGGGGGTTCAATAGGTTTTTTGGTGTATTGCCTAAAAAATTTAAGAATTTTCGGATCATATTTACTTTTTCGAGAATTCCTTGTTTTTGGCGTTTGGGAGATATATTTTCATTTTAATAAATAAATTAATTTTGTATCAATTCATCTGTGTTTTAGAAGTAGCTGCAATTGCGCTCTCTAAATACTATGAAGTTCTTTTTTGGTTTTAGTTTAAATAGGTTATAAATTTTAGTTGCGATTTCGAAACTGTTTTTGTTTCGTTTTCAAACTTTTTCTTACTTAAGATTGGTTATATATATATATATATATATATATATATATATATATTAGAATTTCAAAATGGTGTAAAATTCAATCTTGGCGAGTTACTGTGGAAAAAATTTGTTTAATTTTAATTCAATAAAATTTAAACAAAAATTTCAATTACCGCCCTCCAAGGTGTATATTTCACCCCAGCAAATTATATATGTGCCGAATTTAATTTTTAGATCGAACGGTCTTACTATAGACAGACAACACATACTTACAAACAAGCACATATATATAAATACGTTATTAATTATTATTAGTAGATATCAACAACTGAGATCTAAACTCTAAATTTTCCTTAATTCCTTATGAAATATGGAGATAATGATTTTCTTCAGTTTTTCTCATATTTGTTTTGGTAACTCTTTTAAGATCTTAAGGGTAGGAAAATAAATGAAATATATAATGAGAGAATTATTGAAACTAGCTTTCTTAATCACTGTGTGGTAGAAAATAAATGAAATATATAATGAGAGAATTATTGAAACTAGCTTTCTTAATCACTGTGTGGTAGAAAATAAATGAAATATATAATGAGAGAATTATTGAAACTAGCTTTCTTAATCACTGTGTGGTAGAAAATAAATGAAATATATAATGAGAGAATTATTGAAACTAGCTTTCTTAATCACTGTGTGGTAGACGTGATGCTCAACTTTCAATTTATAGATAATTATCTTTGATAATATAGATACAACTTGCTTAAATTTGATTAATAAAGGAATAAAGAATAAAGGCGATAACAGAGGTCATTATTTCGAAATAAAAATAATTCATGAGAATGAATACTTTAGTCTTGATTACTTCAAGTTGGAATATTCCTTTAGATTATTCTAAAAATATTTTTTGTAATTCGTCAATTGTTATAAAATTAATATTGGATTTATTTTAGAGTTGCTGATTGTCAAATAAAACAACATATGATATCAAACGTAACATTTATATTTACTGCTAAAACAAAATATATTTTTTTCGCTTTTGAAACTTAAAAAGGTGTTATAGGAAATAATTATATTTTATTGAAGAGAAATTGTAATTTCTACTACCTGTACATTCTCGAAAGATTTTCTCAAATTCCTGCCATACTTCATTTTAATGTAAGAGACTTATAGATACAATCGCCTCATTAATAACTTTAATTCGAAATTTTTCAAGGAAAAACTCAGATATGGAGAAATTCCCTATTGCTAGAGTCACGTTCTTTATATTGAAAACTCTTAGTAATATTTGGTACAAAAAATATATAATAAAGTAGAAAAATTAAAACTGAATTTAAGTATGAAACAATAAAAGCTCTTTGGTTTATTCCTTACATGATTTTATTGACTTTATATGTATATTTTATAAATTCCGTCTCAACAACCATTTGTTTTCTAAAACATGTCATCTACATAATTGGGTTCTTTGAAATTAAGCTATTTAAATTCAACTATTTTGCAATAATAAAATGAATATCTATTCAATATTTAACATGCAGAGCTTGTTATCACTGCGCGTTCCTTCTTTCAAAAAACACTTCTTACCATTTTCTGAAGATTCATGCGGAGCCTGTCCCACTTTTTTCTCCTGTGACTCTTATAAATACGCCAATAGATTATTTATTAAAAATTTATATAAGTTCACTTCTGGCTACTGACGGTGACCTAAGAGTATTGGGTTTTTTTTTTTCATTTTGTTGTCTTTTTTACGAAGAAATATTTTCCGTTGTAGGCATTTTTTACTCTTTTATTGGCATCTTAGCATTTAAGCTTGTTTTTCTAGATTTGTTACATATTTATGAGTTACGTGTTGTATTTTTTCTTCTTCGAAATACTGAAAGAATATACGGAACTTAAAATACTGATTCACTTCCAAAAAATCTTTTTTTTTTTTCGGAAATCCTTGCATCCAGGTTTAGAATATGTTTTATTTCCGAATATTTTCTCCTCTTAAGTTGTGATGAAAATTCAGCTTCCACCACAAAAAGGAAATCTTCTTTCTATTTTCAGCTCGTTCCTTCCTTTATTGTTTCTCAACTAAATAACAAACATTTCTTTTGTATCTTTTCCTGTTTGTTTTTTATAATGTTTTGTATCCGCTTTGCTTAGATCCATCTTTCAAATTAATGAAATACAGTTATTTTAAGGATTTTAAATTCTGTACATCCCAATATTCTTAAATTACATTTGAGCTTTATTTTCAGTACTTTAAAACAAAATATTACAACTATTGCAAAGTAAAAAAGTATATGAAATCTTGTCATTTATATTCACTCTTTTCAGTTAAATTTATATTCTGCGTCAACTTGTATAATACTATTAAATGCCTGTATGATCTAAGAAGGCATATTATCAATATTTAGAAATGTGTTTTCTATCTTAAGTTTCTATCGATGCAGTTTACTAATGATTAAACAAAAATGAACTTTTTACAGTTTTAATCAAAATCAATAGTGTTAGGGATAAGTAAAAAAGACTAAGTGAAATTATCAATACTTTAGATAAGTTAAATAAATAAATTAGAATTAATATGGCTTATAATTCTCAGAATAGTTTTTTAAAATTAGCACAGAGAAAAGTCATTGAAAAATGTTAGAAAAATCTACAGAAATATTAAATGTCAGTTTACTACGCTTTAAAAATACTGGTATAGTTTTTTTCTTCATAAATTTACATTTAAAATAAATTTATATCATGCTAGAATTTGAAAGAATATGGGAAGAAATATTTGCAACATTTCATTATCATTTTATTAACAAGTTCTAAATAGGTTTCGATTATGTACAAGCAAATTATAATGGGCAGCTTGTTCTGCGGAACAATGCATTATGGCTATTTTCAAGCAAATTTCGTAGGAAGAATTGTATTTTTTTAAATAATATCGGAGGAAAGTAATTTTTAAATATTATATTAGTATCAATAATAAATTTTATAAATTTAGGAATTTGTAACTGCATTGCCTTATTTAATCTTTAAATTCTAATTGTTGCCTTATTCAATCTCTAAAATTCTATAGAAATTATTATATTTTAATATTAAATCAAATTGTATTACAGGCCTTGTTAGGAAATTTCGGCATTAAGATTATAAATTCCAAATTATTTTGTCTCCCGTACTTTATTGAAAAAATGATGCAATGCATTTTGAACCTGCTTTTGTGCGTCATTGGTATGAATAAATCACTTCACGTGACATTAAACATTTAACTATTTAATCGGTATCGCATCTGATATTTATGTAACCTAGCAACTGTAGCTAATATAAAAATTTTAGAATTAAGACATGAGATAAATACGCGTCGTTATATTTGTAAGATGTTTTGTTTCGGTATTGGTCTCAGGTCCTGTAATGACCGTTTATGTTTTTTATAAGTTTTCCCCGACATATCTGTAAATAGTTCATCATGTGTTCAATTCTATTTCCTCGTAATAAATTGCATTTAAATTAAACCTTTTCTTTTGTCGGACCCAATCTTTGGAGTCTTTTTATTCGTCGTCATTTCCACTGCAATACTCTAATATCAAACGGCTGAATTAACAGCCGATTTAAAAAATATCCTTGTAACAGGCCTGATTAGCAATGATTAGAATCGGACAAACAAAATTTCTTCAACATTGCAATAAATTCTAAAGTTAAATAAATTATTTTAAATCTAATAAGAATAAGATTATTTAATAAAAGGAGATGTTTCATAATAAAACATCATCATAATAAATAAAAAAAGAAAATGCAAAAAAAAAAAACAATTTAAATTAAACCACAATTTAAAAAAATATCAATAGATAAAATCAGGCCTCAAAAAAATGAAAGCAATTAAAAAAGTAACATTAAGCCTCAATGAATAACAAAAATCAATAATCTATACTTATAATAAAGCTCAATGTGTGTGTGTGTGTGTGTGTGTGTGTTGGCACTCTACAGGCCAGGTCATTTGACATACAGCTACCAAATTTGGTACATGTATACCTTAGAGGTCGGGAATGTGCACCTGGGGTCCCTTTTTTTGAAATTTTAATTAGAATTTTAATTATAATTAAAAACTAACTTTCCCGCCAAAAAAATCTTCCATTTTCCCCACCGCCAACTTTTCCGCCAAAATAATCTTCCATTTTCCCCAACGCCAAATGATTTAGGCTTTGGTCCTTTTTTTCTCCCAACAGTAATGAGGCTAGGGTTAAGATTTTTCGGCGGATTATTTCAATCGGTTCTGTTTATTTTCTTAATGTTTTATGCATTTAAAATTAAACATTGTTAATTAATCCATGTTTCAGATTCATTCTGAAGTACTTTTGAATTAAAATAACACAGAATAAAGGAAATTAAAAATGTATAATCTGCATAGCGTTACCCCAACTGGCGTAGAAAAATTCACGCATTTGCGTTACCGTAAAAGACGAAGAAAATTCACGCATGCGCACTGTGTTCTGATTGTTGGCATGGCAACCATTAACAACGGACGATTTAAATTACTTTTAGGTTAGTTGTATGCTTTTGTAAGTAAATTGTATTTATGTTAGTTATATATTTTTTTGTATATGCTTATAGTTTTAAGTACATCGTTTTTTAAGTAGTTTTTTTTAACCTGTTTTCAATGATTTAAATTATTTTTAGGCTAATTGCATGCTTTTGTAATTAAATTGTATTTATGTTAGTTATATATTTTTTGATATATGCTTATAGTTTTAAGTACATCGTTTTTTAAGTAGTTTTTTTAAACCTGTTTTCGACCGATTATTTTAAACGATTCATTTTATTTTCTTAGTGTTTGATGCATTTAAAATTAAATATTGTTAATGAATCGATCTGTTCATGATGAATCTGAGAATTTTTTGTTGACAAATTCTTGAGATATTATATAAATTAAGAAAGATATTCTTTAGGGACCATAAAGTTAAAACGCTCAGTGACTCTATTATCAGTAATCATATTATTAAAAAATGCTTTGTTTCAGTAAAAAATATTATTATATTAATTGCAGATTAATTATTTACACTTTAATTTAAAGCTAGGGTTAACATTTTTCGGCCGATTATTTCAAACGATTCTGTTTATTTTCTTAATGTTTTATATATTTAAAATTAAACATTGTTAATTAATCGATCAATCAGATTCATTCTGAAGTATTTTTGAATTAAAATAACACAGAATAAAGGAAATTAAAAATTTCTAATCTGCATAGCGAAAAATTCACGCATTTGCGTTACCGTAACGGGCGTTGGAAATTCATGCATGTGCATTGTGTTCTGATTCTTGACAATATTATCAACGGATGATTCATGATTTAAATTATTTTTAGGTTAGTTGCATGCTTTTGTAATTAAATTTATTTATGTTAGTTATATATTTTTTGTATGTGCTTATAATTTTAAGTACATCGTTTTTTAAGTACTTTTTTTAAACCTGTGTTCGACCGATTATTTTAAACGATTCGTTTTATTTTCTTTGTGTTTGATGCATTTAAAATTAAACATTGTTAATGAATCGATCTGTTCATGATGAATTTCAGAAAATTTTGTTGACAAATTCTTGAGATATTACATAAATTAAGAAAGATATTCTTTAGTGCCTATAAAGTTTAAACGCTTAGTGACTCTGTTATCAGTAATCATATTATAAAAAAATGCTTTGTTTCAGTAAAAAGTATTATGATATTAATTGCAGATAATTTCTTTTCACTTTAATTTAAAGCATAAATTCTACGGGAGCTAACAGAAAATTAGAGAGATAATATTACGTTATGACTGAAGGCCTTTATAATATTATGAGTGAATTATATGACTATAAAAATTAGAAGTTTTAAAATATTTTGATGAAGAATCTATTAAAGTAGCGTAAAATATTTAATTGTTAAAATTTAAACGAACATTAAGATTGGCGAAACGTCTGGTCGCCAAAGGCGGCTAGTTTATAATAAACCTCTGCAAATGAAAAATAAAATAAAATTAAGCTTTAAAAAACAAACAAAAAAATCAGCAAATAAAATTAACTATCAACCTCATATTTCTATTTTGATTTAAAAAAAATATACTATTGAATATTTATATAAATAATGAAAGAGGTATGTATTTCATCGTAGCCACGGAAAGCAATTTGCATCAGGCTATTTTTAAAAATAAAATACCTGTGTTAAAAAAAATTAGTATCACAGGTGCGATTTACTTCGGAAATTTATGATGATACCAATGTAAATTTCATGCATCAGCAATATTCGAAATTATCATTAAGATTCGTCAAAAACTTGCTTGATTTTATGCAACTAAACAATAAAAAAAAACATCATTCATAGTTGCGCACTTCCATCACATCTGCATATTTGCATCATATTTATACCAATATTCTACTCTTAGCTATCTGTCTTGTGAAACACCAAATGATAAATTTAGAGATATACAGATGCATTCGCTTTTATTATCAGCAGAGATTATGGAATTTGGATGAAATAATTTATCTTCCATTTCATTTTATTAATGTAAGGTTATATATAAGAAATAGACGCATGAAAACGTTTCAAAACTATGTTTCTATTTCATTTCAATTCATTTATTGATCTGTTTATTTTTCGTAGACGATATATGATAGTAGAACCATATCAGCACAAAAGTCCAACCAAATTAGTAAGAGAGATTCACATTATTGTACGACATTCAATGTTTGAATAACAATAAATATACATCATACAATATGGATGGAATAAACATCATATTTTAAATGATTTTATTTTTGTAAATTTGGCCATGGTAAAACGCACAAGGCATGAATGAATGAAGTATTGAAATTATTCAATGCATAACGAAATATTAAAGTATTCATGTGTAATATCATTCCGAAACAATTCTCTTTAAATTTAACCAAATTCATCATAAAACCTCTCACATAACACCTGAGGTTACTGCTCTAAAGATCACGAAAAATCTATTTTGAGTTCGCTTTAATGTTCTTTATTAATAAGTGAACCGAAACAACATTACATTAATACCTGAGGTCCCAACCAACAATCTTTGTGTTTTCACTGATAACGCATGACATTTTCTAGAGGAATAAGCTTTCCCTTTGTAAATCTGCATCAATATTCCAGTAAAGATCAAGAAGACATCGCTTCACTGCTTTACGATTTTCGGAACTTTAGATTTACAAGACATCCTAAAGGACTTAAAATGTTCTATTTCACTTGTTCATCATTTATTCTTGACAGGAACTGGAAGAATTCACTCTGACAACAGTTGAGGTTTGCTTGAAAATCCCCCACCAGAGGTTACCCCCTCTTTTCTCTGTCCTTCGTTAACATCAACATTCGAGCTTTCAACCGCAGAACGTCTTCAATATCCTGTCAAACAAAGAACTGGGGAAGTTTTTTTCTTTTCACTAGAAGCAGCTGGCCACTCTTTTGTCGGGAAAACGGTGGGGAACGACTCAAAAGGGAAGAATGAAAACGCTATTGAAGTGATACGTGATGTTGATCGCTTTGCAGGAAATCTGATACATAGTTGCAATTTTAGCTTCTAAATTTGTGGCTGATTAAGTTGAAAGAAGTTTTTGCCCAGAAGGAAACTTTTTAAACTCTTGAGATATCTATATATAAATTTGGTTTTATAATGAAGATTTTCGGAGCGCTAAGTAAAATTATTGAATTGAAAAAGATAATATGCTTTTACTTTTATTTCATAAATATATATTTCGTTTAATGATTTTATCATGATATTTTTAACTTATTTTTACATTACTGGAATGATTCATTATTTAAAAATTTTATTACAATAACTTCCCCAAATCCAAGTTTTTTTTAGTTTGATGTATGTGGAAACATTTTTAGTTAGGAAAGTAGAAAAATATTACATTCAGCAATTCTATTGCTTTTAAATTAAAATGCATTTTCAAAGATAGTTCATATTCATTTCTGTCTTCTATGTAAATTATATATGATAGTTTATCTTTTCTCTAACTGTCAGGCATAATAAGTTCATGTAACAAGTTTTCTTTTAACTAAACTTGTGTTCATCAAATATACTATTTATCATTTACCAAATTGGTCAAGTACCATAAAATATACTCGATTGATCTTCTTCTGGATATCCATGTAGTCAATAAAATATAAATTAAAAAACTAGTTGATAAAATATAAGTTGCTGAAACATCTGGTATGCCTGATTCGAGATAAGTCGCAACTCCGCAGACAACATTTCTACATAAAAAGATTCAAAATCATTATTTTTTACTTTTCCAATCAATACCATTATTTCGTCTTTCTTGTAATCAGTTTCTTTACTTTCTTCTTAGATTGACTACAAACGAGTTTAAATCATTATTAAAAAAATTAAGCAAAATGCGATACATTTTTTTAATTAACAGAATAGTTTTTTTTTTTTAAAGAGGCAGTTCTCAATTTGACCAAATAAAAGTAGGGCCTATCATATAATACATTATTCCAAATATATATGTCATTATTATATTATAAACTTATTCTCAAATCACCTTTAGAAAGTACATGAGAAATATTCATATTAAAAATTCATTGCAAAACAGATTATGGAATTTATAAAACAAGAAGCAACAAAAATTCTTCCTTTTTTAGATTAATGCAAGTAATTATTTTTTATGACGGGTAGAGATTAGAATTAGAAATTATAAAATATGATTATAAAACCAAACGTTTTAATCAATTCTTTATTTTAATTGCAATTTTAATGAAATTCAGGTACATAATTAGCTTAATTATTTTTCATTCAATCATTTATCATGATGCATATGATGACTTTTTCCCTTATTGAAATCTACTAGAAATTACCAAAGGATATGGTATGTTACAAAATGTCATGCAATGTTAACCTACAGATTTAATTAAAAACTTATTTTATTATTTAATTAAATTTTTGACTGCAATTTTATGAATGATCATAAAACAAATCTATCGATATTTAGAATAAATTATTAGAATAAGTTATCGCTTGTTACAAAATGTCATAAAAATCTAAATTCAAAGTTAATTAAAAATTTAAATAATTATTTAATTAAAGTGGTTTCCTATTGCTTTGTAAAATCTTAATGATTATTCAAAAAAAGATAAAATAATAAATATAAAAATTTAGATAATTACAATTAACTATCACTTATTATAAAATTGTTGAAATTTTAACCTGCAGAACTTGATTTAAATATAACTATTTATTTAATTAAATTATTTGATAAAGTCTTATGAATATTTTATGAATTATCTCAAAAAGAAACTATTGATTTCGGTAGTTAAACTTATGTCTTTAATCTTTTGGTTGTAAATATATAATTCATTTCTTTTAAATTTTAAGTTCAAAATAAGTATTTGGTGAAAACAGTTGTATTCCACATCGAGAAGACATATGAAGACGAATCCCATAAGAGAAACACTAAATTGTATATAGTGTTATAATTATATATAGTATTATATATAAAATATATTAATAGTTTTGAAAGTCATTTAGTATGTGACAGTTAATCAAGCAATGTCATATAAATGTAATTAGTTAAAATGAGTTAATAGGTCAATTATTTGAATAGGAACCAACTTTCATTCCGAAATGGAACTTCAGAATCTGGAACAAGTGATTCATTAAATTCAAATATCAACTACAATTAATGTTGTTATGAAATGAAAATTGAACGTATATTGGAGAAACAAGTGTTTATCTCCTTTGTAAAATTTAAATGATTTAGCGGACTTATAATTTAACTGTAAATCACTTTAGATGGTTATTAATGTTAAGTTCATTAGTTCCGATAAGCATGCACTTTTTTTTTATTAATCATTGAAATAATGATAAGTTAGTTCTTTAAAGATCTATATTAACCATCATATAGATTTTTTAATCATTTTTTTTTCGATGATGCCGGGATTTTGCATGCAATAGTTTTAAAATTTAACTTATATTTTAATATTTTAGTCAATTTTGCTAAAATATGTTAATATATAAAACTCATTCTTAAATGAAGGATTCCAGGAACTATGTGATTGTTTTTGTGCAACTGCAAATAACTGGATTTCTCTAAATTTATGTTTGCAATCACAAAGAATTTCAGTTAAAAAAATATTTAAAAAAAGGAAAAGCAAATATCTATAATTGTTATAAATAATTGAAGCAATCCAAGATAATATATAAAAAATATACTCAATGTTGAACCTCAACTATAAAACTAGGAAAATTTGAAGAAACTAAATTTTAAGACATATTTTTAAAACCTTTCCAACAAAAATATTCACTTTTAGCTAAAGGTAAATCTTGTAACTAAAGGTATTCATCTTGTAACTAAAGGTATGAAAGATACCAAATGCAATGCAGGAAACTGTATGATCTTCATGCCCATAGATTAAGGCTTTTTTTTCTTTCTTTTTAGAAAATTGTGTAACTTTTTCTATTTGCAAAATCAAAAAGTTGCTGCAACCAAATGCAACGTTAGAATCATTTTGCAATGTTTCAAATAAAACAGAAATTATAATTTAAAAAAATTCAATTTAATTATGATAATTATTTGTCAATTCTTTGTAAAAGTTCTGACATAAGAATTATTTTCTAAACTATTTATTTTCTTATTTTTGTTATCCCTGTAATATAAGAATCCTTATTTCATACAATCTGATAAGATTTTTTAGATAGAATCAAGCGATATTCTATAAAAAAAAACTAATAAATACTGATCAATTATTTTATGTAGTATGTAATAATTCAATGAAAAACTAAATTAAACTCTTGAAATAGCACGCACATGAAAAAAATATTAACGAAGAAGGCACTGTAAATTCGGGCATTATCGGGTTTTCCATATATATTCTCACTTGAGTCACAAATTATAGTTTTATGCCCCATTCCTTACACTATCTATTCGAGAATATTTGTTCAAGACCTCCGATTTGTCCTTTTGACTTGATAGAAGCCTATCTGCACAGGAAGTGGATCATTTTTCAGAAAGTACCGCCATTCCGATCACGTCCATCAAACTGATTGGCCTCTCATGCCACGTGATCCTTAGTACATACCATTTCATATTCCCCTCATGGTAAACCATGATTTTCGTTTCTACGAGGCTCAATAGCATTCCTTGCACATTCTCTCAAGGACAGGGAACATATTCAGTGGCGTGGGCTGAAAATGCTTTTGAATGAAGGAAATGCGTAAAGCACTTTTGTATTCGTGGGTGGTGAAAGGTTTTTAAAAAATTGGATTATAAACAGTAGCAAGACTTCTCAGGGAGTAACATTTTTGTTAGTCAGTGTCTGATACTGAGATTTTTTTAAACCATATATTTGTATGCTGAAAGATTTCTTGTTTGAAAGAAGAACAGAGAAAACTGGAGAATCTCGCCCAAAAGATGTCTTGTAGGAATGAAATTAAAGTTGCGACTGAAATGTTATATTCATGCTACTTTCATGTAAGATTTTTGGTGAGAATTTACTTTTCTTAAAATCCTGGTTCTTAACCTTTTCTTTTATGTATCTTTCTATTCGGCAATTGTGTCATTACTTAAACAAAGTGCATATTAAATTAAATGCAAAGCATTTTTTTAAATCATCATAAAATGTTCCTTTATTCTCTTATAACTTATGTAATTGATATATTTATAGCACTATTATTATCAAAAAGTGTGTTATGTTGTATTACACAATATATTATAAAGAAAATTATTGTTGCATACAAGATGGTCTCAAAGTTTTTCTCTGGTTAAAAAAATATTATTTAAAAAATACCTTAATTTGGTTTGTGGTTGTTTTAATACGTCGTAGGAACGTTTATAACATTTTTAATGAAATCACTCACATCAGAAGATTTCATTGTATGCAGCTTTCAATGTTCAAAGGATGTCAACTCTAGACGTTTCTATAACTCTAAATATTTGTCCAAATCTAAAACAAGACGTTTATGATCCTAACTGTGTATGCATCAAATCGTCAAGCAGCATTGTGGACACTTTATTTTCCCTAAAATTGACATTGAATAGTAGTTGACAGAACTGAAGAGCATGTTGAATTCTTTTCCTTCAATGACACCATTTTGATAACAATCAAATGCAAAATAATTATTATTTCATTTATTGCTCTATCTATTTGGCTAAAAAAAGTTTTTAGGTTAGTTGCTCTAATTGGAGAAAGACGATGGCTGCTTCTTAGTTGACCTTATAATTTTGAAACATAGATATACACAGAGAGAATCTGCAATAATACTTGTCTACAATTTTCAAGCCCACATCAGAATAGGAAGACTTAATTGGTAAATTTCACTCACACTTATTTGATTCATCTTTGGATTTACACAACTTTAAACACGAAACCATACATAAAATTATTGCGACTACATTTAGGTAAAATGTATAAACATGCAGAAAACTAAATTAAACATCCATTTATCTAAAAATTATGAAAAAGTCGAAAAATTGATTGTTTTTAAGTAATAAAAGCAATATAATATTTAAAGAGAGCACCATTTCTTAAGAAAAAAAATTGAAATGAAATGCGAAGAATATTAAATATTCAGATTTTTATTTCTTATTTTATAAAAATATATCCAACTCGGAGCATTTTTATGAGAAAAAAGGGGAAAAAAATTCTCATTCTTTCCAGAAATCCATGTTTCTTACCAAACATTTTTATTTTATTTCGAATGTTTTCCTTTCTAGTCCTTGTATATCCCGAGAAAAATGAAGTGTATTCACTGTCGACAGAAGTTTCAAAAACAATCTTAGATTCATAAAAGGACAGAATACTGGATCAAGTTACCCTCCTGGTCTTTGTATTTATGTATTTGCAAAACACACGCGAATGGATGATCCAAACAACGAATGCAATCAACCATCTGGAACAACATGTCAGAAGACTTATGACAAAGAAATAACTGGGAAAAAATATTTAAAAATCAAGTATTTTGGGAAGATGAGACCTGTCTTGTTGGAGATAATAATTATTTCAGTGAAGCGAAACTATATTTCATTTTTTTATGCTTACATTATTTCGAAATTTGGATTGTTTTTTGGTCTTCAGATAAGATAAATGAGTATTAATGAAATAGTTTTAAATATAATTAATGGACATAAAAAATGCTTAATAGTCACGTAAATAATTAATTATTAAAGCGTTTATACATTTTCTATAAAAAAATTTTCGATTGAAAAAGTGAATTTAAGCAATAACATGCGCGAGTAATTTTAGTTAAATATTATTTAAATCAGTAACTTGACCGGTAGAGTTAATTTCCAATCATTTCATTACCAAAATCAAGATGACTTGAATCTATAAATACCGAAAGAAACAAAACAAAACACTCGTCCAACGAAATTATATCTGACTAAAACTTTTACAAAATACAGCAAAATTTTGCTCTTTTTTTTTATGTGTGATTTATTCAATATTCGTGGCTCGCGCCTTCGTTAAAGACGCTCGACCATATGAGTTTGGGGAGGGGGGAGACTAAGGGGTTTTCTTTTCTTTACAAATTTTATGAAATTTCAGAGTAAATAATCTCTTAAAAGCCATCAGCTTAGCGGGATTCTCATTTGTATACCAACCCTCTTAAGAAGATTACCTGTTATTTCGGCTATAGAAGAAGTATTGGATTTTTCCTTATTTTTAAAAGAGAAATTTGGGGGTTTCATTATTTTTAGATACTTAAATTCGAATGGTTGAAGATATAGTTTAGTTTAGTTATATTAACTGCATTTTTTTTTATTTATTTAAATAGCCCTAGTGTTGCTTCAAACGGGACGTTAATGTAACCAAACCTAAACCTAACCAATTTTTTAAAAAAATAGCATTAGAATTATTTTAGGACGAATTTCATAATTTTCAACAGCGGTCAGATGACGAGGTCGACAATTGAGCTGGTGCCCACTTTTCCAAACTTCCACACCACACCAGTGGTAGGACGCCTGGCCCCGTCAGATTTAACGTGCACCAGAATCGATTACACGACGGTTCTTCGGTGAACTTGGTCTCGAGCCTGAAACCCGCTTGTTCCGAAGCCAAGACCTTACCACTAGGCCACTGCGGCCTCGAATGATTTTAGGAACGAGAGGATTACACCCAAGCTAAATTTGTATACGAGATGGATTGATTTTTTTCTTTTCTTTTTTTTTTCTTTTCTATCTTTTTATCGGGCCTGGAACTTACGCTAATTTGCCCGAAGTAGAGAATTTGATGTCTAAATCTGTCTGTGAATAGAATTTTTAAAAAGCTCCTAATTAAAAAAAAGACTAAATAAAAATGAATAAATAAATTAAACAGAATAAACGAAAGTTATTCTACATGTATTCAGCATGAAAATTAAGAACTGAAAATATTAGCGTAATTTTGCCGGTGGATATATGTAACGGAAATAATTACAATTGTTTAAATAGACATGTTTTGCCTGCTATTTTCTTATAAAGTAAACCATTTAGACGCTTTAAAAATGTGAAGATGTATTGGATATGTGTCTGCCATGAATGAATATTTTTGATATTTTAAAGAAAGTAAACATTTTTTTTTTTTTGAACTAAGCAAGAGATTTCAGCTGAAACTGCCTTTCTTTTATCAACTTTAAAATGAGAAATTTCATTTTCAAAGCCTTAGTAATATTTTATTTTTGTTTTCGATACGGCATTGTCCTTGCCAGGACCAAAAACAAAAATTTTGTATTGGTATAACAGCTGCAAGAAATGTACATTTGAATACCTTTTTTGGAGCTGAAAAATGTAATATATAAAAAAATCACGCTTCGTTGAAAATATAGCTTAAAAAATAAAGTGTTATAAAAAAAGAATTAACAAAAGAGATGCTGCAATACTTGTTGATCTAGTTAAGTACCGGTAAAAAATTTGTCTAGTTTTAATGGTTGGTTTCCATACAGTAAAAGCCGATGCCTTCGTTTGCTGCAAAATAGCGCTGACACACATTGCAAAGAAACTATTATCAGTCTTCTGTAAGAAAGGAAGTTAGATCCTTCCCTTTTTTACTTTCTCGTATACGTGGCATAGAGAAAGTATAGAAATCGTCAAATCAATTGGAACTTAAGATTTTGACAACTCTCCAAGTTTGAAACTTCCCTGAGTTTTTGAAAAATGTCCATCTATCTGTCTGTGACAAAAATAGCTCAAAAAATTTGCGCTGGACGGTTGAAATTTAATACACGGTCTTTACACCAAATTTGCATATTTTTTTCAAATTTTCAGTAAAATCTGTTGAGAAGAAGTCCGTCTGTAGGGCTGTTCGAATATAAGTTAATATGATAGCTACAAAACGAAGATAATCTAATAGATACGATTCGGTATACAGATTTAACATCTGTACTGTAGACACCAGTCAAAGTTTGAGACAATTCCTAAAACGGATTGATTGTGTATTGGTCTATACTCTCAGAAACATGTTAATGCAATAATTCAAAAACTCAATGATATAAATATATCAATTTAGGTAATGATTTTGAGACTGAAAATGGAGTTTTATGTCAAATCTTTGTTTTAATCGATTGAAAAAAACGTGCCTAAATCACAAATTTGATTGTTTAGATAATATTAACATATGTCAGGGATAAATCGCCAAAAAACTGACAAATAACAAAAAACATAAATATATTAGAGAGTATCGAGAAAGTTTTAGGGAGACCATTACCACTGGTTTTCATAACTTTTGGTTCCGATAGCAAAAATCTATGATTTACATTGTCACGTAGGTTCTTTAGTGTGGAACTCAATGACATACAGAAGAAGTAGAGCTGAACCAATTTATTAACTCAACTCTGAACTGAGAACGCAGTGAATGACAAATCTTCTGCTTTTATACTAGCAGGGAAAGTTCCAGAATACTTTTCTGGAGACAGTAAGAAAAGTCCAGGACACTTGTCTGGTAAACTAAAGAAATGTCTAGAATTTTCCTGAACATGAAATAAAGGAAAACATAAAATCAAGGAATTAAATATTTACACAGACTGTGAATCGCATTGTCTCTGGTGGGATTCGAACTTACGATCTCTTGATTAAGAGACCATTCAGCCATGGAGAGTCGACTGCCTCTTTTCAATGCGGCAATATGATGTCACTTCATCACCACACTTAAAGTGACTAGTAACAATTCAGGTAAACATTTGTTGAAAGTGAAACAAATAAATACATATACAGATAAAGTTTAATCCAAATGAAGAAAAAAAAAAAAACCAGAAAATTTATGTTTCTTTTTTTTTATATTATGCTTATCATTGTTTTTCTCTTTTCCATGCAATTTCTATATATTTCAGTTTATACTTCTCAGTATTGAAGTGAGAACAAAAAAAGGAGCCATAAATACCCTAGGATTTCGTTTTAAAAAGTGATTAAGATACCTATCCATTTTATCAGAATTAAAAAAAAAAACATAATTAAAAAAGAAGTATAAGAAAAAAAGATTTTCTGTAACTGAAATAAAGTGGAACACACTAAAATATTAGTTAATTCAGCAGCATTTCTTTAAGAGCTAAAAAAGAAAGTAATTACTTCTCATAAAATAAAAAAATATATATATTAAAAGGAGATTAAATTGAATACTTCGCTTAACCGCAAAAAAAAAGTAAATTGTTGAAAGAACTGTAAAAGTGTTATCCTTAAAAGAGATTAAAACTAATTAGAAAAATATAAATGCAATATATTTTTTTTTCCTAAACTGCTTTTAATTTTGAAGTAAGAGTCGTGGAAATGAAACTCAAAAGGAATTTCATTTTTAAAGTAATTTCAATTTTAAGAAAACTAGTCTATTCACGCATGTTTTTTTTTTGTTTAAAGTAATTCAAAGCTAAGCATTTTCTGAAATTCGATAATTTATTCAGTATTTAATTATAAAAATTTGAATGAATGCTGGACAATACTTTGTATTATAACTTCGCAAAATCAAAGTAAAAACATACGTGTATATATTTTTTTTATTTCTTATAAAAGTATGTAAGGTATTTATATAAACATTCAGTACTTCTTCTTTCAACAAATATTTATTAGATAGGTAATTAGTCATACTTGATCAAATTCATATCATGAGTAGGGCGAAATTTAAAGTGGTGGTACAAATTTGTTCTTCTGAAGCTACTAACTTTGAACATGGAACGATATTGGTATTCTAAGTAATAAACCATCACTAACATCTTGTAAATAATTTTTTAGGGTTGTTTGCACTAAATTACTATAAATTAACATCATGTGTATAAAGTATAAAGCATAGATTTTAAAACAAAATTTGTCGCAAGATACATAAAGTTATATGTTTCCCTTTTCATAGTTTCTATTGAGGTCTAAATTATTGAGACAATATTCAGTGAATTTTAGATTTGAAATTGTATTTCATGGGAAGTACACATCCTTTTGGAACTTCAAAATCGTATTAAATAAAATTTTGAAAAACGATGCAAATTCATTACGTATATATTTAAACTAATTTTCTTTAAAGTATTTAAGAAATGTCTGAAAGTCAATAGTTCTATATTAAAACTATGTTATTTCTTATAAAACAAGTCAGATTTTAAAGTTGTAAATAATATCGCATTTAATAACAAAAAATATATATATTGATGTTTTTTATATATGTTACACTTCTGTAATGTGACGTTTTGAAAATCAAAAGTTGTTACAGAAATCATAATAATAAAATTAAGAAATTTATAACAATGTTTTTTTTTTTTTTTTTTTACTTTTTTCTATTTACTTATAAGTTAAATGCATAGAAATTTAAGTTTCAAAAATGTGAAAAGGAACTCCGCAAATTTATGTGCTTCTCATTCTAAAATTCCTTACTCCCAAATCATTTTGTCAATTTTAGAGTATTCTCTTTTATCATAAACGTTATCACCGAAACAACAATACAATATCTTCAAATAATTCAAAATAGTTTTCAAATTACTTTTTAAATAAATTCAGTGTAATTTCTGCAATATTTGGAAATATCATCTCTGATTCAGCAGGTTTCCTGCCGTATTCTGAATTAACGATGGCATTTTACCTGCTTTCTATCATTTCAATGATGGAAATGAATTCTAATGGAACTGATTGGAAATGTAATGCAAATAAGATTCCTTGCACCTCATTTTATTTATCTACAAAGTATTTTAAAGTGTCTGAACACGAAGAAAACACAATCATTCGAGCATTAAAAGACTTCATTATGCATAGAATCGACAATTCCAAATTCTTTTCAAGTATTTTACAAATTCCGGAGTTGAAGATGTCCTAGAACGGTTCGATGGCTGAATAGAAATGGCCGTCTCCCAACGGGTCTTTTTGATGGTTATAGCATTTCCAGCTTGCATGACTATTGTTTATCAGAGAAAATTCAGGGCCAGGTCAAGTAGTTGTTTTAAATTAGGTTTTACAATCTTCGATTTGGTGTCAGACTTTCTTATGCACAAGGTAAATCATTAGCATATTCAAATGAGAGAAAAGCGTAAAATAAGTTCTTTATATGTTTCATATTAGCAGTATTTTTACTTGTTTGAACGAGTCAAAATGTATCAGAATATTATTTGTATTTGTTTCTTTATACAATTGCATCGACTTTATGCATAAGTCAAAATATGTAAAATAAAGATTCAGACAAATCAGGAAATCATTAGTTACTTATATAAATATCATAAGAGAAGTGAATACATATTAGAAATTACAATATATATATTTTTTTACATTTTTCATTGTCACGAAACCGCGAGAAAAACAATTTGCGATTATCTTAAAAAATAAATTAAATTTTATTTCCAAATGCTTAAAAATATTGGCTCTACATATTTATCAAAATATTGGTGCTACATATTTATCAAAATATTGGTGCTACATATTTATCAAAATATTGGTGCAACATATTTATTATTATTCTGCATAGAAATTCAGGTGTTCAATAAAAATATATATTTGTAAAAAAAAATGTCCAATTTCAGCAAAAATAGTATTAGAGAGGAAGTATTACAATTGACGTGCGTTATTTCACGGTAAAAAATTCCGAATCTTTTTTGAAGTACATATTTGGCCAAGCTATTTTTCTAAATTTTTCAGAAGGACAAACACATTTAGGATTTTCTTCTTTATAGAATCACGTAATAATTTTTTTGCAGGGAGAAATACCAAAATGCTTTTCTTTACTTCCGAAAACTGAGATTTTAATGCTTCGAAACTGTATTTCCTAATACGTACTACAAATTTTTTAACTAAATTTATTTTAACTTCCGAAATAATTGAAAAATTAAAAAATAAATTTAGAGTTGACTATTTAGAACTAAACACAAAAAAAAAAATGATAAAAGTCTTTCTAGTTGCCTAGAAATTTAACGATCATGATGCTCTCGTGGCAGATTTTGATCTAGAACTTTCAAATGTCAAGATTTAAATTCTACATAGGTTTATCCATATTCGTTGCCTAAGTACATTTTGCATTCATACGACCTTTCGTATATAATAGGAATTTAGAATGATGCATAATGACTCGGACATTATTCATATTAATTTAATTTACCATTTTGTAATTTATAATGTCCTTCTCAAGTAAACTTTTGAGTAACAAAAAAGATGAGAAATTTGATTTATAAAATATTTATGAAAATAAATTAAATCTACATATTAAGCCTTATAAAGTATTTAGATAATCCGGAAGTTAAATGCCTTTTAATTTATTGGGTGGGAAGTAAATTTAAAATCATATTTTCTTAAAATCAAATTGCTGCAAAATAATTAATACTTACATAAGTGCCCAAATAATATTAAATCATTTTATTATTTGCGCTTGAAAGTATATTGATTCTGAAATGAGATATTAGAGTCTTTAAGAGAGAATAATAGCTATCTATTAATCAAAAAATTGCTATCAAAGTCTCCTCATAAAAGATTTTCGTTCACCATTATTCATCACGGTGTATTTAAAGAGAGCTGAAAATATTCTTGAAATCGTTAGCTACGAAGAAAAATGTTAGAATAAGTGGAATAAACAAAGACATCTCAAGGATCTATATCTAAAATGAAAGCATTCATCAAAATTCCCACAAATGTTTTAATTCGGGGATATGTCAACTGCATTCAGAGGCTACAAAAAATTGCCTAATCAGGAAATGCAATCAATCAGAAAGGAGATATTTTAAAAGTGTGATTTCTGCATATTTAGAAATAAGTTTTTGTCTGAAGCATTTGTTAATTACATATTCATTAGTTTGTGAACATAAGATAATTATTTACATTTTAATCTTTTCATCATAAATTTACTAAAATGATTAATTAGTTAGCAATGTAGATAAATAAAATTATTTGATAAATATTATTATATTATATTTAAACATATATAATAAAATATCAGACGATAAAAAAAGTTTCATTGGTAAACAATTTTATGTTCAATATAATATAATTCTCTTTAATGAATGCACTATTTAGTCGCGTTTCTTTGAATAATGACAATTATTTATCCACTCTCTAAATATTTTTTTCATGCTAGAGGCTTCATACAATATTATGTAGACATCTTATCAGTCTTTATAGGGTATGGAAGAAGAGGCGGAAGACATAATATTAGTACATGTTTAAGAGTTTGATTAAAAAATATAATAAAGGAAAATGAAAATAAAAAGTTACGGTATTATTTATCCTAACTGTTCTTCTATTAGAATTCACCGCAAATTTCTTTTATAGAAGTGATAAACTTGTAATTTGGCAATTAAATTTTCTGGAAATCAGTCTGGAGATCGTGCAATTAAGTTATAATGAAAAAATAACGTTATTTGTATTTATTTTTACTTTTTTAATGCTTGTTAAATCTTTCAGCTGTCTCACCAATCCGAATCCTTGCAATTCAGTCATTGTCAGCCTAATTTTGGAAATGAATCGTCATTTTATTTTATTTATGAATTTCCCTTTTATAATTCGTAGTTTGTATTTCTAGTATTGTAGAAGTTTGCATTTCTTTCTCCTTTCTTCAATATTTTAAGTTCAATATTAAAGCAAAATATCTGTGTTTTAATGTAAATAACTTTTTATAATTTGCATCTTATCTTTTAAGTAAGTTTAAGAAAGAAACTGATACCTTATTTTACACTACATCGGACACTCAAGGAGACTCTGTAAGCCATATTTAACTTAAGACAGTAAAAATATCAAAAAAGCAAAAATTTCATGGTTATTCGCTTTTTTTTTTCTTTTAAACAATGAATGAGTTTTATTTTTGAATAAAAAAAAAGACCTTCTCTGAATTTCAGTTATTTTCTGACAAAAATCATAAAAACACACTTTCAGTTCTTATTCACTTTACTTCAGTTACTTCGAATTCTTACCTACAGAATGATTCTTTAAAAGAAGTAGGATTCTAAAGTACTGCAGCATCGGATGATTTATACTTAACTATTAATAACATTAATTTAAGTATGGTATATACTTTACAGGCCATTAAAAAATCTGTTCTGTTTAAATATAGAAGTGATCAGGTCATTAGATCCCGAAGTACAGGTCATTAAAAAATCTGTTTAATCTAAAAAAATTGTTACAAGTTTTTGTCTGAAGCATTTGTTAATTACACATTCATTAATTTATGAACATAAGATAATTATTTACAGTTTTATAAATATTTTATTAGTGTTAAGAATATATTTGAAGATTTTACAAAAGCTATGGTAACCTTATTCAATTTATCTTTTTACATTTTTAATCCGAAATTGCATTGCATCCAAGGTGCTAAAATTTTAATTGCTTGATCGTAATTTCTATCGTGTTCAAAGAAAATCTTTTCTGAACGGAATAGTTTTAAAAGTAAAGAAATATATTTCTTCTGCATTTCTTAGTCAAACTATTACGCTAAGACTTTTTAAGTATTTAGTATTAAATAATGACTGTTTACTTGTTGTTTCTTTTATTATGTACAGGCTAGAATCTTGACCAGCAATACATGATTAATTTTTTCCTCGGAAGTCGTTTAAGATGTTCATTTTCCATGAGCTATTTAACTGAATTGTTAATACTATTCTCACAAGTTTCCAAGAAAAAAAAATGCATGAGTTTAACTTGAATCTTAGAAAAAAAATCATTGGGAATTTTATAAATAAAGAATATAACGAACAGTTTTAAATAACACAAAGTAATTAAAAAGAAACTACAAAAACTTCAACATAAACTTGAACATGCTAATGACATTAATCAAATAATTAATAATAAAAAGTTTTTATCAAAATATTTAAGGAGTTTCCTTTTAACTGCTTTGAATATTCATGTAAAAAATAACTTCCCAAGTATTTAAAGTTAAGCAGAATTCATACAAAAATTCGAAAAAAAGCAAAATCGCCCACTCTGTTCAAATTGCAATGAATATGCTGAATTTATAGTTTCTGGAATATAAATGCTTATTGCTCCATTTTGCCTATAAAATCAGATCATTTATAATGTGCCCTGCAACAAATATAATTAGGAATCGAATTTGAATGATTATGTAATTTTCATTTATTATAAAGAAGAAGAAAAACGGTCTTGAATGTCATTTTTTTAAAATTCTGTACTTCATAATATCAATTGGGTACATAAAATATGCACCAGCACACACTATAGTCGCAATTAGCAGTAACTATTAATTTGATATATCACGCAATTATCAAACATGAAAATTTAAAAGATTTTAATAAAGAATACATTATTATTTCTCTCGCTATTGTTTCTGTATATTATTGTGAATTTCATCGCAGATCTGTTTTGATTTCACGCATAAAACTGAACACAAAAATAAATATAATACTTTTTATTATAAATATCTGCTTTCATTAATCATGTTTTCATATCGCAGATTATTCATTTTTTTTTTTTTTTTTTGCTTATTATATACACAACTTACAACTGACGAATTTCACAAAATAATTCAATGAGAATAAGTTTTCTTTGAATTTTTGTTAAACAATTTTCTAAATTGGTTTCGTTTCTAAGACTGTTTTATTTCAGATCCCTCAGAATATTGGAACGTTCGAATTTCTCATTCCATAATAAGAAAGTTTCACTATCAAACCAGAACTCGCCATTTCAGCTGTGTTCGCAAAAGTTTTACTGAGGATCAAGCATAGCATTTGAAGAAAAATCATGATTATCTGATAGCTACTGAGCAAAGGAATGTTCAAGAATTTTTTAAGAATTTTTAGAAAATCTCACTGCTAACCCAAAACCCATATAGCCGAGCGTCCCGAACGAACAAAACGAGCGCAAAGGATTTCCAATGAATTACATTTGACGAAATAGGGAGGAAATTTTATTGTGATATCCAAACGTTTCGGGCATTTACCGTAGTTTACCTGGACAAGCGTTTCGGGCTTCTCAGTATGGAAAGAATTAAATGAATCCCATAAACTAAGGAGATAATATCAGTTTTATCTTTTAATTGTGATACCAAGTGAAACTTTGAGAATATTTTTAATGTTTTTTTTATTATTTTACTATACTTAATAACAAAATGAATTGTAACCAAGTACCAAAGAACATTTAAATAGCATCTAACATTCCCTTTTATCTCATTATAAAGCTAAAAAAATTTTAAGCAAAAATTATGTACTGAAACACAAACTCTAATAATGTTTGTCCGAAAATATTCCTCCATGCTGAGATAGCACCGAATAAAACATTGAATAGAATCGAAAATAAGTAATAAATACTATCATTTCAGCAGTGACCATCTTCACGCCACTCGCAGAACCACAAAATAGCCGATGAAACATCTTCCGTATCCTCATAAAGAATAGAACATCTTTCTGGATCTTCTCTCAATCCGTGGAGCTCATATCTGACGCACTGGACCGTGAACAAGCCGCCTAAAACACGGCTCGGAGACCTTTTCTCGAAGACGAGCACTGACGCGAATTAATACTGGAGGTGTTTATCACACTTTCACATTCCAGGTGAGGCTCGGATACTGAATCGGGGAATGAATGCTAAAACCATGGCTGCCGGCGTCTTTGGAGATAAGGATGACCCACTTTTCATGACATACATTTTCTTTTGACTTCATATTTGTAGTTCCAGGATAATCAAATTGTTATTTTTTTTACGATTGTATCCAGATATTTATTAAAGTTTTAATTAAAGATAAGATATTTATTAAAGGTTTAGTTTGAACATTTATGATTTTCATTTATTATATAAAAAATATGAATGAACTCAGTCCTGATGATTCAATGCATTGCATGCACATTTTCTCCAGTTATAGTCCAATTTTCTATATTCCAGTAAAGTCCATATAACCCTATAATGTATTTAGCAATGTTCGGATAATATTTTTGTATTTCAGGAAATGTTCAACATATTTAAGAATAATTATGACAAATGTGTACAAAAAATATTCATTTGATTTAAATTTGTGGGATTTTTTGTAAGACAATTTTACCAAACTTTAGATTTTAGGAAATTTACATTTAAAGATATTTCCAATAGCATTAAAAATTAAATTATGGTAATATAACAAATGAATTTAACTTCCCTAAATTGAACGTTGAGGAAAAATTCAAATGTTTTATGAAGAAAACGTCTCAAACATTTAGAATATTGAACAAAAGGAGAAATTCAATATTGTCGCAACCAACGATTATTCACTGTTGCATTTTCTAAGAGGGTCCCCTTTCGATGATTTTTCTCGCCTTAACAAGCAAAGTCTAAATTTTTTTCCCCCTAAAAGTTCGATTTTTTTTATTTAAATGCAATTACTTAAAATAGTTAAAATTGTTTTCAGAATCGTGCTGATAGAATATTGCCATTATTTGCTAATTTATCCATTTGATACCTAATTTGTTTTTCTTTCCTTCCACCGCATCAATAAAAATAGTTTGCTCAATAATATTGACAGCCTAATTATTTTGCTATGTGCATTTTGCTTATTTTAATTATTAACTTTATTGAGTCATAAGACTAAAAAAAATTCAACCATCTAATCTCAAACAGCATCGCAAACGCGTAGATTATATTTGATTTTAAAGGCAAACCCAAAAATTTAAAGACAATACATTAGTTTAATAATATTATGTTAATAAGAGATAAACTAAGATATCACTTAAACAATGAATAGAGTTCCTTTTGTGCGAAAATCATTTAAAATTAAGAATAATATTTTCAAAAAATATCCAAGTAACTAGACAAACATAAAATTAGAATTTTCTGCAAACATCTAGAAAAATAACTGGAAATTGATAATGTAGATTTATCTAGTAAACGAACATTCGCATTTAGAACAAAATACTTTTAATCGTATTAATAAATACTTTTAAAGATATGCTTTCATAAATCTTTTTTAATCAATTTATTGTTTAAAATCTATTTTAATATGAACCAGCACATCGCCAAGGTTACCTATTTACCGGCGTTAAAATCAAGATGGCTGACGAGGTGAACAAAACAATGAATAATGTAGATAGAAAGAGAATTCTGCTTTTTTTCTTTGGGCTTAATACATTGGCGAGAAACTCCAAGGGCACATAAAAATTTAATTTCAGTCAATTTATTATTTTTTTTTTATAATTTTCAATGCAACAACTATCTCTAATTATGATGATAATATTGCAAGCAAAATTATAAATATTCCGCAATAATTTAGTTCAGTAATGCATCAGTTGTTTTAATCTAAATAAATTTTCATATCCTAAATTTATGAAGTTTCAATAAATAGCTCGTAATAAATAATTAAATGAAATATCTAAAAATATTTTTCTAAATACCATTAATAATTCGAAATAAATAAATGTAATATACAATGACTCACCAATTATAGTTGAAGCCTTTACAGAACTTGAATCATTTATAGTTTCAAACGCAGAACACTAATTTCTTTTCATTCTGATATGGAAGACAACGCGCTGTTAAATGAAATTGGAAACGAGCAATTAGTGTTGCCATTCTAAATAAGAAAACCTCCTTATGACTGATTAAAAAAAAGTTTTTTTTCCCATGGAACTTATATACAGTGCAAAAATAAATGAATAAATCATTCAAGCATAAATTTTGGGGTTTTTTTTTCACATAATATATACTTTCAGATCGATAAATTTGATAAATTTATACTTTCAGGAAAATAAATTTGATATTGTACATCCCATATATTATTTCCAACTGCAATCTTTTATAGCTTCAAGGGCAAATTACAAATTTCTCACCAGATATAAAAAAAAACAAAAAAAAAAAAAAACATTAGACTACTGAATGAAACCGGAAACATTGCAATGAAACGTTGCCATTCTCTTCGAACCATTCGAGACAAGCTTCGCACCATTGTCATAAAAATGAAATAACCAATGCAATTTTATTCTCCTTCATATAGACACTTTCAACAGATTTTCTTTCCTTACGGAGGAGAGCTCATGTCTAACGCAAAGGAGCGAGAATAAATTTCCTGCACCCAGATTGGGAATAATTTTCTCAAAGACGTAATGACTAGTAGTATTAATATTATGGAGCCATTCGCATTTCAGGAGTCGAAGTCATCTACAATACGGTAATAAAAGTCAGAACCATGTGTATTGGCGCTGTTTTGAACTAAGGATTACGAAAATTTATTTTCTCACGACTTTTGTTTTCAATGGGAACATACTGCACCTCATCCACTAACCATCTTTTCACTTTCTAGCATAATAGAAACATGAGAAACAAAAGGAAAGCAATATAATCAAGACTTTCATGAATTTCCATGTTTCAAACCACCCTGATTCCGAAAAACACATTTTTTAAATTTTGTATGTTTTTCTGGGAATATGATAGCTCTAAAACTCGTTGAATTAGACGTATGAAATGTGATACATGGTCTTTAAGTCAAATCCATGGATTTAAGGGAAATTTTAAATGGAATCAATTATGGAAAATTTGCCTGTTTAGTAGCCCGAATATATAATATGAAAATAACTAAACGGAAAAAATCTAGTTTGTTACATTTTGGCATAGAGTTCACGCATAAAGTGTAGACGTCAATAAGATTTGTTAAGGGCTAAACTTATTGGTCTGTACTTTCCCAAATAGGAAAACTAATGTGTCAGTGAAAATGTTACAAATAAAAAGAATAAAATTCAAAGTATCATATTATAATTATTTGATTAAGGGGGCTCGAATTACATGCAACAAAACAAGATATTCTTTTAAAAAAATACTTATCAAATTAAATATTATATTAATATACAAATTTATTTCCCATAGGAAATTATAACAGGATAAAAAAAAGTTTTATATTTGTAATTATTGGAGAAATAAGCCGAAATACAAAATTTCTATAGAATTGAATTCACTTCGAAAAATTAAATATTTCAGCCGTGTTTTTCTTAAGAGTAAACGATATTTTAAAATAATTTAAAAGTCATTTTTGAAAAATTTATGAAACCATTTGTTTCCAATCAAAAACTCTGTATTTATTTTGACTCAAATAATAAATCCATTGTATATTAAAATATTTAACTTTACTTCTTTTTTCTTCATTTGAAAAATATTTACTTTCCAATCTTTTAATCCCTGGAAAATTAGATTAATGTATATATAAAATTTTAGCAAATCAGGTATATTTTAATTGATTTCATAAAAATTTGAATTCTCAAGTACATACTATATTTTTTCTGTAATTATTAATTAGAAAAATTACTTTTCACGATAAAAGTTTTCTTACTAAAATCAAACTAAAAATATTTAATTAAAGGCGTATTTTGTTATGTTCGTTATATTTTCTTCATACAAAGAATGAGGGAAATTAAAAATTTATGAAATATCGAAAAATTGTATCGAATAAATATGCGCACTGCCTAAAGCTAAAGACATCTCGGTAAATAAAATAAAATGAAAAATTCGATTACCGGAATATTTTTTTTTTTCGTTTTCTTAACTGTATGTAAACTTTTATTTTATTTGGGAAGTCAATACCGGACAAAATTCCCAAATTTAAAAAAAAAAAAATATTTCATGCATTCAATTAAACCTTTTTAAAATATAAATAATAACTTGATAAAAATATGAGAGCATAATTAATGAAATAAATTATACATTGTTACAATTCTGAAGAATTACCTATAAACAAACAAACAAACAAAAAAAAACTGAAAGTAAACTGAGATTTTAAATTTAAACCCTCATAACATTTTTAAGCAACTTCCAGCAAATTTTAATTATATATAAATGACAAAATAAATGTATTATTAAAATAAAATAAGTATTAAAACCAATGGTATTGAAATGATTACGTAAGATATTTTCAAATTATATCTTTTTCAAAATATTTTAACTTTTTAAAAAATTTTATCAGATTTACATCTTTAATAATTTCCTTTCTCAAATAATTTACATTGTATTTAAACATCATTCCTTTTTCACCTTCCAAAGAAGGAAAAAATAGCTAACCATTTAAAAATGATGAACCATGAAACGTTTACGTGAAGTCATAAAAGCTATCACAATATAGACTTATCACTTTCCGTTCCGGTTGTTTGTAATTATTGTCTTCCAATATTTATAGGCATCTAATTTTATACTTTGAAAAATAACAAATATGAAATCGAATGATTGCAGAGTGTAAAATCAAAACAGGCTACGTCAGTACCTGGTAGTAGTTTAAAAAAAAGAACAGCCTTTCAAATGTGCTTTTAATGAAGGCTTTCGATAATTCAAAACGAAAAAAGATTGAAAATGGGATTTTCAATTACTTACGTCTCTTCCAAGAGTACTATTTCATTTATATGTCCATGTATATATTCTTTCAGCATTTAAATTCAAAAATTAGGGAAGGATCATTCACTTTTCTAAATAGGATAATCTCGGATAATTTACAGTAAAACAAATAAGAATGAATCGAAATAATTTCACATTTAATTTCTTCTTTGTGTTTTGAGAAACGATTTTCTGAATAAAAACGAGAAAGAAACTTCTTAATATATGCATAAAGATAATAAAATCCGCTACAAGTGTTATGAGACCCATCTTTTTTGAAAGATATTGTCTCCAGCTAAGGGGAAAAACAATCCAAAAACAGAATCTTCCAACATGCAGAGCTGTATAATGATTAAACAGACGGACAAAGAACAACCGAATGAATGAACGAAGATTTATCGAGATTTATATACTTTTTATGTTTTTACGTATCCTTAGAGATTGAAGTCGCTTCTTCCAAGGAATTCGTATTGAAATTGCCTTTTATTTGTTCTTCTATTATTCTTTTAATCTCTGACTGAAGCTAATTAATTTAAAAAGAAGTCTTTTGTAAAACTCAGTTACTTCAGACAACCCTGCTTTCTTTTTCTAATATTAGATCAGATTTTCCCTTCTTTTGTATATCTCGTGTTTCTTAAAGATTCTTTCAAACCGATAACCTCTTTGTTTATTTTGTTATTGGAATTGCCATTTTTTTTATCTGAGAAGTGATCGGGAACGTATTGTTGGGTGTTAATTTTGCTATCAAAAGATTGGTTATTTCATCATTGTGAATAAAGCTTGTTCAAGACATTTCTTTTTATATATATGTTGATCTTTTTTACTGCAGAAGATGAAAACGAAATTTAATACCCAAATGATTATGCATATGCATATTTTAAGTTGGAAAAGAATATGGTTTCTTTCTTTATGAAAATTTATATGAATTTGTGCATGAAAAGTGTAATTTTTTTCCTCCCATTCTGACAAGAAGACAAACGAAACTATTATATTTTTTTTATTCCCAAACCAATGTTAAGATTAATTTTGAATGGATTATCTGTATTTGGATCGTCAGAGAAGTTTTAAAAGTTGGCGAGACAATGAGCATATAGTGCACCATGCCAACCGAAAGTCGTATTACTATTAACAGATTATGAATAAATTAATCCCATATACATCATGGGCTTAACATAAAAATAGAGCATCGAAAGTCATATCCTTTGATGTAAAAGCCCAATATTTTCCACAAAGTCACCAAAGTCCTATGTTTTTGGTGAATTCAGAAAAAAAAAATTAAGTAAATTATAATGTTCTTTTCTCCAGAAAAAATTATCAAAAAATTAAATAATAAAGGATGACAACTAATTGTCATTGAATTTTTAATAAAAAAGTTATATATTATTTTAAATCTGTAATATTGATTTCCTCCACTATTAATTACATATAAGAAAGATAGCTTTACAGATATGTTTATAGCTACCGAATGCAAGACAAGTCAACAACCGCTGGCCTTTTCGGAAAACTTGACGAGCATTTGAGGAGAAAAATAGAAGTTCCTAAAACTTCAGGTTGTTTTCTATACATATTAATAAAGAACGAAGATACGATATCCTTCTAGAAGCTCCTCCACCTCTATCGTGGAGATTAAATTGACACAGAACTGAAAAGAATCAGCAGTTAAATGAAAAGAAGGAATAGTTGAGCGAAGCCTCTGAATGGAGCGTGGATTTTTTCATTAGCAATATTATGATATGGTGATTATCGCTTAATTTGCATAATTTTTAACATATTAGAGAAGTTAAAACGAGATGAAGATTCTTACCTTCCCCTATACTGTTTTTATTTGCATTTTCAAGTCGAAAAATCAATCTAATTCCCTCAAAAACTTTGAACTGCCCTTCAATTCATTCTTCTCTCATTCACAACAGATAAAAATTAACGAAATTATCTTGTTTATTTCTCAGAATAGGTATAATGTTTCAGTATGTTTTGGATTCTAGAGATGGGAATCGGAGGAAATACACAGAAATATTGTGAAAATTTTGTCATAAGAATACAGTACAGTTACAGTACAGAATACAATACAGTTCAAGTAAGAATACAAATTATATTTTCAATCTTTTAATATTAAAATATGAGCAATTTCAATTTTTTTCACTTATTATAATTATTTTAATAACTATTACTTTCAGTAACTGGATTTAACTTCAGATTCCTCTTTGTTCAGTATAAAAAAAATAAATGATTTGTTACCAGATATTAATAAAAGTAAAGAGAATTAAAAGCAGATCAATGAAAAAATTTTCAAAGTTTTATAAAAATATACAAAATGAAATCTAAATATGTACGAAAATAACAGCAAATTCAATAATTACTCCTCATCAATATTTTAAGAAGTAAAAAAAATGAATTTAAGTATTCTATCTCCCTTTTAATTTCTTCATCCATAAAAATAATGACCTCTTGAGAACATAAAAGTAAGAATTCTTAATGCATGTATAAAAATAATGTGATTCACTATAAGTGATAAAGGACACGTCCGTTTATTTTAAAGCTTTATTTTTCAAAAAAGAGATGAACAAAAAGAGAAAACACAAAGAGGATTGTTTAACACCCAAAGTTGTGTTGCGATTGAACTTATTTTCAAACACGAACCAAATAAATACTTGCATTGTAATTTAGATTTATTCTAAATCTCGACGGAGGAAATCGTTTACTTCATGAATTTTATAACCGAACATTTTACTTCCTTTCTCTTATCATTCATTTAATCTTTGTCTACATGTAAATAATTTTCAGAAACTGTTTTTCTTAGTTTCTGTATTCACATTTGAATTCTTTTACTTGCATGAATTTAAGATTATTTTTCTTTTCTCTATACTTCTTTTAAATAATTTAAGACAGATAGTATTTTAAAGTATTAGTAAGTATACTTTGTTACATCAAAAACAATTGGAAATGTATTAACTTGTAGTATTTCTTTTCATTCAGAGAATATTTGTTTTTTAACCAACAAGGAACGATCTCTAGAAAACGAATCATTTTTTTTAAATATTTTGCTTGACTATACTTGAAACACACAAATCATTGATTGTTGTATGGTGGAATCATTGTACATATTTTGTTAAAAAATAAAATTATAAATATTTCTTTCGAAAGAAACGTTATATAATTTTACTATAAAAATGTAATAGCACAGAAATACTAAAAAAAGAATAAGAATACAGCATTTTTAAATTTATTTTTTCAAATATTTAAATTTTCGAAAGAGTTTTTTTTCTTTGTTTGATCATTTTTCTATGTTTGCTAAGCGCAGTTGTGAAGTGTTACATTAACTATTACTTGGCGACATAAAGATTGGATTTAAATAAAAAAGGAAGTTATATGGAAGTAAAGAAATGCATTGTAAAAACTAATAAAAGAAATTGAAAATATAGATATCCAACATATAATATAGATATTCGTTCTCAGACATTACAGAATAGGTTGGGAGTACTGACAGCTCGATTGAACGTTTCTGCCCATGCCTTAAACTGTGACGTCAAGTGTTATTATCATCGCTGCACATGCTTAGGACGATTCTAGAATGTAATGTACTTGTTCGGTATTTAATGAACATATTTAAATGCTGATGTCAAGCCTACAGAACAGCTTTGTTGTTGTTTAATCTACACTAAGATGACAACAACTAGGAGATAATTCCTAATACGAGTGGAAAGCCTTTTTATACTTGGCGAAGTGGAGCAACTTGACATGACATGGACAAAATAAGTCTTTGGAAATCCTCAGCAGAAATATTCAGCCACGGCCCTTCCAAAATTGTTTCCGTTATTGCGAAAGTGTTGCCGTACAGGATTTTGTGCACGAATTGACCTCTGGAATATTTCCATAAACATTCAAAGAACTGTATGTTGGGAGATCTAGGTGGCCAAGTCATTCGCTGGAATTGTCCAGAATGTTCTCTAAACCAATCCCGAACAATTTTGGCTGGTGATAAGGCACATTGTCATTCATAAAAATTCCACTGCTGTTTGGGTACATGCAATCCATGAATGGATGGATGGATGCAAGCAGTTCCAAGTAGCTGAATATTATCATTTTCAGTCAATGATAAATTCAAGTGGACCAAGGTACCTAGTCCATTTCATGTGAAGAAAGACCACATAGACCATTAGGGAGACACCACTAGTTTACACAGTGCCTTTTTGGCAACTTGAGTCCGTGATTTCGTGGGGTATAAGTAACACTCGAAGACTACCATCAACTCGTATCAACTGAAATCGTAACTCGTCTGACCAAATCACGGTTTTCCAGGTGTCTAATGTCCAAATTATATGGGGACGAGCCCAAGAGAGGCATTTCAAATGATGTCGTGTAAGGTAAGGTAATTCGCGTCTGTCTTCTACTGCTATATCTCATTAAAATCAAATTTTGCAACAATGTTCTAACGGATAAGTCCGTCTTCTTACTAGGGTGATCTCAAATCACTTCAGACGAAGGTAGATTAGTCTGCTCATGTCAGCCTAACAACATGATTGAGGGTCGGAAATAATGGAGTTTTCACAAAAAGTGATATCTAGGAGTCTTGTTAGCTTAGACGTTGCATCGAGCCTCAGGAAAGCGATTTGTATAGTGCCCCGAAGAGACGCTGAACTTAGCTGTAGTGCAACCTAAGAAGTACAATTATTCGCCCCATCGTGTAAGTCCTTCACCAAAATCCTTGATAATTGGTTAATCCCAAAAATTGGTTTGTTCATGGTGCCACGAGATAATTCTTGTAATGGATGGTTGCCTTTCCATAATCACTCATCAGTTAATTGGATGCCGTTGAAGTTATATAGCCATTGTCGAGCATATAATAAAATATTTGCTAAATATAAGTTCGCATTAAGGAAGTAAGGATTAAAAATGGATACCAGAGAGAGTGATAGAAAAAAAAATTCTTCTTTACCGTGCCTAAGAGCAGGAGCGTATGGATAGAGTTGTAATTTAATTTACAATAGCTGAAATATGGATAAACACGGAAATAAAATACAATATTTACAAAAAAAATCCATAATACTTTCAAAGCATTGTAATATAAAGTAACGAAATATAAATAAACGTTATTCTCAGAACGAAAGATATACAGAATAAAATATTTTCAAATTAAAAACAAACAAAGCTATATTTTCGAAATGACAAATGTATAGAATAAAATGCAAAACTGTCAAAAGGAAAAATAAATGAAATGAAATGCAAAATTTTCAAAATGTTCATTCGAAAATATGAAAGCACAGTAATAATCAAGACATCCCTTAAGGAGAAAAACGATATAGTATTTAGAAAGATAGAGATCAGTTCCAAAGTTATTGTGAAAGATATTTAGTTAAGACTAAAATTTTATTAAAATAAACACAGTGTATAGTGAAGGATATTTAAGTGAAGCAAATAGGACATCTAGAGTGCATGATTAACTATAACTGTAAGAGAATAGAGATATAGTCTATTACATTTTTTTTTATTTTTATTTTTTTTTACAGAACGCTTAAGTTACTTGTCCTACATTATAAAATAAATAGGAATCGTGATAATTTGAAAAAAGAGTACATCTTGTTTTTCTGTTGCAAGTTTAAAGGATTGAAAATTCAACTTATAGAAACAAGTAATTTGTTTTGTTTTGTTTTTCGATTATTGCAAATCATGAATATCATTATCTGTTTAATATGTATATCATTATCTATTTAATATGAATAGCATTATCTATTTAATATGAGTATCATTGTCTATTTAAAAATACTCCCATATACAGATTTCTATAGATCAAATAAAACAAATTGTCCTATATATTTCTTGTTCAATTTTACATTTAGTTTGCTTGTACTTCTTACTCAAAATATATTTTCTATGAACACAAAACAGAAAGACATGCATAACGATATTTAAAGTGTAAGAGTTAGTTAAGACTAAAATTTATTATAATAAACACAATGGTAAATGAAAGTTAGGTTATCTAGCAAGATGTCCAGAGTACACATTTATCTATAACACTGAGAGTATATCTGAGAAACGTTTATAATATACTTGTTTTTATATTAAAGATTTATATAATACTTGAACGTTTATATACATTTTATATTATATTATTGTTTGTATTTAACTTGAAGTTATTTTTCCCTACAAGATTACATAAGTGGACTCCACAATAATTTGAAAAAATAATTTCTTATTTTTCGCATAAAACTTCGAAGGATTTGAAAGTTATAGTATTCAAAACTTATTTTTGCTTTTCGCGAAATAATATGAATATCATTATCTGGTTAAAAAAGACTTTATCATCTAAATATCTCCACATAATCAAATAAAGAAATTCAACTATATTTTTCAAGTTTAGTTTCTTCGTCTCCTCACTCATAATACATTTTCTAGGAAACGCATTATAAATACATATAAAGATATTAAAAATGACTTAAGAATTGCAGAGACACACCAATTTCAAAAAAATTTTGTTTCTCCAAAACAAAATCAAAGATAGGTCACATAAAGAGAATTTCACACTGTGCTGAGCTGGAGAAAGATTAAACAGATTTTTTGAAGAACAGCAGTGAAGAAAGAATAGTAACTTCCATTCTTTCAATGATCTTTTTCATCTTTAGAAAGTTCCATGAATTTTATATTAAAATTTTATTTTAGGCATTCTTTTGTTATTTATATTATCTTTGACTGAAGATAATTAATTTTAAAAGAAACCTTTAGTAGAATCTCGCGACTTTAAGGTAAGTTTACACTTTCCATCTGACACTGGATGGAATTTTCTCCTACCTTTGCATGTTTTGCGCATCCAGTTGATCCTTTGAAACTGAAAACTCAAAAGATCCTTTGTTATTGAATAGATTTTCATTGCCTGAAAAGGAATTGGAAATGTATTGTCAGTAGATATCTCACTGAATTTTTCTTTGAATGTTATGTCAAATTCATTTTAAATTTGAAAATTTATGAGCTGAATGACAGTCCATTTATAAATGTATAAAGAAGCAGCAAACATAAAAAATCGCATTCTGTATCTCTGAAGAAAAGACGATAGATCCTTTAGTATCATTATTTTCACCCCCCCCCTTTTTTTTTACTCGTCCCCTTCGCAGCAAAATGCACTCTTCTATCTAAGATTAAAAGCCAGCAGCAAACTCGTCAGACAGACTTTTTAAGCAGACAACTTTTTAAAAATGACTTAGCATTTAGTCAACTTACAGGGCTCGAGATAATTTAATTTGATTTTTTTGAATTAAGGCATCGTTTTAAATTGAAAAACAGATTACTTATGTAAGATTGTGTAACTTTGATTTGCATTCAGCAATGAGGTCATGACTAAAAACGTATTCAATTGACGAAACTTGCATGCAGCACAATAATGGTCTGGCTTGTATCAAAACGTCAAGCGTAGAGAATCTTTGATAGAATTGAATATTGAACAATGATAGTGAACCACAATCAATAACATAAAGTCATGACGGTTAATAATGTCTCACATTGAAATGAACTGCTTAACGTATTTTTAAAGTAGATAAATTTAATGAAGTCCATTAAATTTTTTATTAAATTATTTTAAGCTGGAAATTATTTTTTCTTTTCAACAAATATAGACAGAAACTCGACTGTAAAATTTTCAAGAATTAATTTTAGTACATTTAGTTGGAATTATTTCTAATTAATTTTAATCTCATTATTTGACAATATATTATAATAGAAGTTACCATGTTTCTTTTCAATTTTTTTTGAAGAATTTATATTATAACATAAAATATTGTATTTACCCTGCATTAATATATGCTTACACATGAAACGCACTAATTTAACTAAAATAAAACTTTTACTATAAAAAATGTTTTTTCGTTTATATAAGAAACAATAAAATCATATTTTTAAATAGGAAATTAATAATTTTCTGTAAAACTTAGAAAAGTAAGATTAGTGACTTAGGTCTTTTGAAATTTACTGTTTTTTTTAAATCATTAAAACTGATTCCTTTCGGAGCCTAGTATTTTGGCTTTTATATAATTTACAACTTTTTTTTCTTTAATAAAGACAAAATTACTATATAGACATTCTGAATATAAGTAGAGTCATCTTATAATTAATGGATATTTCATTTTTAGTTGTAGCTTGAAAGAGAAACTAAATCTAAATCAAGACAGATCATTAAAGGAATAAAACCAAAGCAGTCTCTCAATTTCCATTAATTGCTTCATATTAAAATATAATGGCTTCCCATAAAAAAAGGGATGGCTTAGAATTTGTTTTGTTGAAATGTCAAGTTTATATTGCATATTATATGACTTGAAATGAAATGTTTACTTCTTTATTATCCAAATAAATAATAAATCTTGCTCAGAAATAATGACACAGATTTGCTAAGAACAAATTATGAGAAAGAGTCATGAGATTAGACGATACATCTGCAGTTACAGTTTTAAAAATAAATTTGATGTCTATCTTAGTTTAATAACGTCTATCCCGGAATTTCATTTATATTTAGAAATAAGTACTTTGTGAATCCATGTACAATCTCTATGAAAACACATCAAGAGAATATATAAAGTTCCAGAACAGCTCGAATACGAATGGAGAGAAATGGACAGAAATGCATTAAAAAAAGAAAATTGAATTCGTCTTGAAGATAAATAATAATTTATTACATATGCATATGACATGAGTTTAGCTGCGATATCAAATGTGTTTAAAACCTTATGATAAATAAAGAATAATGTCTTTTGCCTGATGTTGCCAAATAATAAACGATATGATTAAAAAATTCGCATTTTACTAGAAATAACATTATTGAAACACATTTGTGGAAAATAAATATATAATGATCGTCTATAAAAATTCTTTTTTTTTCTTGTTTCTGAAATGTAATCAACTATTTGAACCAATCCAAAGCAACCTTATAAGTCAAAAAAATGGAAAGACAGGCACATTTATTCTGCCGCAATAAATAAAATTCTATTTCTTGAGAATTACAGGTACATTGGAAAACTTCAGCTGCAAAAATACAAAGTTTCTATTTAAGAAGAGAGTAACACGTGAAATTATATGGCCCCAAACAGTTTTTTCCTGTGTACAAGCCAAACAGATGGAAAGAAACCAATTGGAACTCCCAGAAACCATGAGGTCACGTGGTTGTTTCTTCATAACCTCGTCCCCAGAGAATTGTACCTCTGGGTATTAGTGTTTGCCGATCAGCCTGTTGGTCATAAGTTATTACATGACATGTGTGTGCTTTTGGTTTCCAGCTTGTTTTCTGCGGTAAAAAATATATTTTTGCCAATATCGAATTTGTTTACTTTACTGTAATATCTTTTGTAACAAACCAGAATGACACTCATTGTTAATCAAGTTTACATTTTAGTGTGTTTTATTTGTTTCCAAAATTTAGTTATTTCCATTTGTTGCTTTGAAAGTGCATAATTCGAGTTTAATTTTTTTTAAACATGAGTTTAGATCTTCTATACATCACTATAGTGAAATATAAATTATATTTCATAAGTTATAGGTAGTGAAAAAAAATTCAATTTTAGAGGCAAACTTTTAGACATTTTGAGATGGCTTTTCATAAAATGTTATTCCAAGGAAGGAAATAATATTTATTTTAACTAAAGAAAATATCATTATTGTAGTCGAAATATAGTATAATTATCATAAGAAACTACAAACGGTAAAGGTAAAAGGATATTTATGAAACTAATTTAGAAAGTAAATATTTCCTAAGTCAAAACTATTAAAAAGAAGATACATTGTATTTAGAGCGCGTCAAAGCTGTACATCTAAAATACAAGTGAACTTAATCAAATTAGAAATAATTGTTAATTTCAAATTACAGAAAAAAGAACAAAATGGAAAATAATCAAGAATAATATGGGTATTTTTATTTCAATTTTATTTATTTATTTATTTTTTGCAATTCAAAATTAATAATTATTTCTAATTTGAATATGATTATTATATCATAATTCTCTATGAGTTATCTTATATATATATGTATGTATGCATATTTTATGTTGAGCCCACATACAACAAATCATAAGAAATTTTATGTAACAGGTGGAAATACTGCTGCAGTATACACCTTTTGCATTATATTCGACGAGAACAATATGTAAGGTTATAGGCAAAATTTGATCTATCCGAATGATCAAAAAGCATGACTTTTACGAAAGATTCAGTGGCAATATTGTAATCAGCAAATGAAGTTTCAAACTCGCTCTTGAAAGTAACTAAAAAAATGAATCTGGTTAAAATTTATATATAAAGAAGTTTTAGCTGCAAGTGCAATTAAAATTAAAGAGACTGAAAGATTAAACATTTTGTGTAAACGTTTTCTTGTTAATGTGAAATATCGTCAATAAAATTGCTCAAGGGTTGTCATTTTTTGCAAAATATGATGCTACTAAATTTATTTCTTATATATAGCTAAGCAGCATCATAGCATCATCATATATTTAAGATGCAATGTTATTTAATTTATTTGTAACAACTGTTTAAGCAAAAGGAATCCGTATAATCGATCAAAACTAGTTCTCATTTAGTTTATAAGATTTTTATTTTAGATTGTTATATTACTAATTAGAATTACTAATTGATTTGGTCATATGATTGTAACTTCATTTGTTTTTAAATCTCTTAATATGTCTGATATATATGAAGTCATATTAACGTTAAATATTTCCCTATATATTTATAAACTTCAAAAATAATATGAATTTTTCACTCGTGGTTATATTATGCAAAACTATATAGACTCTTTATGCTAACGTAATCCTTGCTATTTTGAATTAAAAATTTCCCTACAGAAATACAAATGCATTCTTGTGGCAAGTAACTTCAATTAAGACAACATTCAACATCAATTAACCACTCAGACATTTTATTCTTACTGTGTACGTGCGTTGAATTAATGAAAATTTGCGGTTCGAATTCAAATCATCTTTCGTCAACATGGAAGCAAAATATTTGAAATTTAGTTAATTAAATTGCATGCATGCAATCAAAAAGTTTTTTTAAAGTAAGATTTAAAAATTTAAGTACAAATATGCTAAAGGCTTTTAATTATTTTTGAATGTTAATTTTGCATCTTAAGCGTAATTTTAAACGGAAGGATTTTATTTCAAATTAATGATAAAAATAAAGTATAATTTAAATGCAAGAATTTTGATATTTTTATCAAAAGTGATATTAAATAAAAAAAGCTCATAACAGTGTTTCCTTTATAAACAATTTATAAGTTATTTGCTTATTAACTGATTAATATTTAATATTTAAATTTAAAGGAAAACATACTTCATTGATCCCATAGATAAAGAAGCTTTTCTGCGCAGTCCTCATTAAGTGCGTATTATTTTCATTAATTCTAGTGAACAGATACAAACTCATTAAAATTATTGAACTGAAAATTGTATCTTTTTTCTGTTATTAACGTGAAAAAAATTTGCTATTCACATATCTTTAGAAATAATACTCTGAAGTAAAAATAAATAAGACAAGAGTTTACCAAATAATCACATGTTACACACAAGCAAAAAGAAAGGAGACGTAGACGTACTTATCAAGTGAGCAACTATTTTTTTTCTTTCAATTTTTGCAGAGGCAACCTTCTTAACACACAAAATTAGCTTAAACATGAATGATTAAATATAAAATATTTTACTATCTTATTATTAATAAATATTTTTACTAGTAATAAAGAATATAGTCACTTTATATTATTTTGCGTGTATTCAACTAATACCTTCATGTTCTCTAAAATATTTAAAGATTGTATCAGTTATTGATTACTACCAGCATTTATAACTGAATAAATTATTCTGCACGGATAAAATATCATATATTATACTGAAAAAATATGAATTTCACTAATATAGAAAGTTGAACCAGAAAAGCAATGATCAAGTAAATGAAAAGAAAATATACTATTTAAGGGAACCCATACAAAGCCAAACCTAAGCTTATAGTAAAAAACATAACAAAACTTTTGAAATAGAGGAACGATGGATGTTTCTATATAATCAACGTAAAAGCCGATAGGAGTCAATTCAAGTTAAAGTTAAAACTTCTCAACCAGATTTTTAACGCAGACTCTTATTTAATTCTTTGAAGGTACAGAATGCAAGTTCTTTCAGACCACAAAAGCACTCCCTAAAATGAGTTCGAAATTAAAAGTATCTATTAAACATCTTTCACCATACTTTTAGCTTTCGAAGGTGGAAAGTACATCGGAGTCAGCTGTAACTTAGAGATATTTAAAAGGCTTACATTGATGTTTGTTATTTTAGGATCTAAGTTTCTAAAGTAAAATGGAGTAAAAGGTTGTAAAGGATTTTGTTTGAAGAGGAATTACTTTTTTTTTAAATAAGTTTCTTTTAATGGATTAAAGCTCTAAGGAAGATAGACTCTGTTTGCAATTAAATGGTTTTTTTTTGTAGATTTCTTTAGAGATTTGAGAACTGAAATGGTAAATAACAAAGGTAATTTAAACAAGAATGAATTTTATCGACTTTTATTGTAGTTATTGACTCTTCATCCATTTAACAGTCATAACTGTATTTATAAAACTATCTCGCTTATCAAAGAAGTAAAATAACAAATTCCTAGTAATACTATATTGGTTTAGAAATTTGTTTTTTCTCCTTCGTAATATATGCACCAATATCTTTTCTTGAGGATATTTTACCAGTTTTTCTCGGAAAGAATTCATGTCCTACCATTTCTATATTATGCAATCAGTTTCAGAAAATGAAATAAGCAACTCAATCAAACTGGTCTAAATTTTTAAAAAAATAATGTAATCGGCCAAAACCCGATTAATCATCTCCTGTAGAAATAATCTCAAGTTTCATTTACTGAAAATGAAATGGGTAATATGAAGCTAGACCATTGATACCTGTTTAATCTAAACATTTCCAATAAAGAGTTTGTACAAAGTATGTGCACAATTTTAATGAGAGAAAACCATATACTCCTTGTTTGTGCAAAACACGATAAAAATTAAATACAATCATACATATCTCTATTGACATATTATTATACCTTTCATTTAACCGAATTTTTATCAAATCCTGCCTTTTAAAGATAAATTGCAAATTTTTAAACATAGTTTGCTTAATGCTCAACACTGGCGCCGATTTAGTTATTTGCATTTTAGTTTGATTCTTGTAATTCGCAGATTGGGTTCCTTTAAGAGACAAGTAGCAAAGAAAGAATTACCCATATCATATTTTTAATACAATCTCCATGCGGCTGATTTTTTACTTAAGAAACTGCTCCAAGTGGTAGGCTGCACCATAAAATTTTAAGATATTCTTATGACTGTCATGCATGATTTTGTAAGTTGCAGACATAGGAACAAAAACATCAGTTAAGAAAACATCCTACGTGATACATACTGCAGACATAATCGAATACAGTTTTTCAACACAGCATGCATATACCATCTGTTAAAGTACTCCCCCCCCCCAACACACACGAATTTACTCCTACACTTCGAGACAAATAGTATAATTGAATGCCCGCTGAAACAAAAACTGCCTACGCAAAGGGAAGAATTTCGGGAGGAAGTTACCGTCAGGAAAGCCAAATTTTCGGCATACCATAGCAACAATAATTTCAATCAAGCTCCAAAACTCAATAATAAAGTCACTTTTCACTTCAACCGAACATTATTTGCAGAACGTGTTCAAAACAAACCAAATGTTTAAATTAGTCTCCAACAACCAAAGTCGAATGCGACTCTTCAGGAATCAAAAGCATCGCCCAGTATCTCTTACATGGATAATAACGATTATTATTCCTGGATAATATAGTGATTATTGTAATATGGGGGTTTGTAATAATCCCCAGAATTTGAGAATTTATATTAAGTAACGGGACACAGCAATTCTAATTTTACTTAATAAGGTAAATAGGTAAATAATAAGTAATAAATAATAAGGTAAATATCAAAAATAAATATAAAATTCTAATTCATTTTCTCTATTATTATTACTTTTTATGTGACCACCGAAAAACGCTTATGTTTGAGCATATTGGTCATGGATATGCGAAAACGATATTTCTAAGATTGTCCTCTAGAGCAATATTAGCCTTGAAATAATTTTTAAAGGAATTTCAATATTTTTTTTAAATTTTATTTTGCAAATCTTTTTATTTTTCTGTTTATAAATTTGTAAATAATAACGATTTAATTTTGCAAATGATATCATGTGATTTCTATTAGAATTCTTTATATTAAAAATTTTAGGAAATTGACACCACTGAATCATGGTTGTCCCTGTAATCACTGCCTACTTATTCAATTATATATAATTTAAAAGATACATATGAAATAGAAATTGATTTAAGAATTTAACTATGAACAATATGTTATTCTCATATTGCAACTCTGGGGAATGTTATTCTTCATATTTTCCATTCTTTCATGGTATTTCCACAACGAGTTCTGTATTATAACCAAATTACTAAGCGAATAATATATAAAAATCAGTTACCACAGATATTTATTTTAGTTGTTCAGAAGAAAGAAGTGTTTTCTTTGGCTCTTATGGAAGATCTGAAATTCCAAATACTTTACACTGGGATCTGAAACTCTGACTCCCTGCACAGTTTTCTGAGTAATAATCAAAATATCTTTCTAAGAATTAATTAAAAAAACAATGAATTAAAATTACTTATAATAAATCAACTAAAACAGAAAAAACATGATATACATAAACACGTAAATATACATTCCTATTTACTTTGTATGTGCACATTAACATTTCTGCAACAATTTTTCACTATTTGCCAATTAAATGGCAATGCATTCATTATCGTATAGCTGAATGTGCTTTTCACAAATAAAAATAGTCTATTTTACAGTGTAAAATAGTTGCTATCATAACAAAATCGGTTCGAAACAGCTTCATATAATACTCTTCCTTATGGTACAAGTTATTTTTATGCTACCTTTATAGCCAGATGTAATATTTTCTCTTTCTTTAATTCTTACAAAAATTTGTTTGTGTAAAACCATTGCATTTTTTAACAATAAATTCGTTGATATTTGGTAACTGATTTGACAGAAGAATTTCATTAAAAGATGAAATTAAACTCATAAACCTCTTTTTTTTTCGTTGGACATGTAGATTTCAGGAGCTTACAATCAATATATCATTCGAAATATTATTAATTAGAAATTGTGCATTATATATTAGTCACAGTTCTCTTGCACTTGCATGGAACCTTACTGAGTAAATAGTAATTGTTTTTACTCAAAGCAAGTTCAATATCATAAAAATAACTAAAGAAATGACAAAAGGATTCTTCAAAGAAGTCTGCAAGTTAATTACCTAAAATAAGGTAGCAAGCAAGTTAACTAAATTTCGGTGACAAACTGTAAAAACAAGATGGTTTGATTCATTTCAAACTGTTTACAATTAAATATGGTTTGAACGATAAATATTAATATTTGTTTCTAAAATACACTATTATTGTTTTAAATGTAACATAATTAAAAATGCATTAATAACAGTTTTTGAGAATAATTATTTATTGCCTTAAACTAATAAAATTATTATTAACTTTAACTGGAATATGAATATTTTTCAAAGATAATAACATTGAAATATTATAGTAACTTGTTTTATTAAAACAACTACCATTTTCCAAGGTAGAGATAATATTGTTAAATATTATATTACTTGTAAAAAATAATATTGCATAATATTGTCTCTAAATAATAAATAGCTGCAAATTGAAGTACTTTTCAAATTATGTATATAAAGGGTTCTAATGTGGCTTTTTATATTATATATAATTTTAGGTATAACGGTATAAGGACAATATTATTGTTTAATTCAAAAACTTTTATTTTGTGTCTGAGTGTTTGTGAAAGTGTTAATAAATAATAAAATTTTTTATTATTATTACACTAACAGATTATTTAACAATGCTAATGAAATGTTTGTCAGTTTTAACTAATTTTTCTACTCTCTTTATTTATCATCATTAAAGGGATTACTTGATTTCTTGTTTTTAACAGGTGAAGTGAAAATCCAATTGAGGTTCAAAAGTTTTATTATAACTGTCCTTTAATGATTTTTAATACTCTGATATAAATCTTGAAAATATGATTTATTTTCTTATTTTGTTTTCATTATCTTCCAGAAATGAGAATTTAAATAAATTTCTTAACACTTAATATATTGGTAATACAACAATAAATGTTTGTGCGATACGCTTTTAATCATATGAAAGTTACAATTTTGAAATTTCAAAATAAAATTCGTATTACCCAACCATAAAATACATAACTCCAGAATAAGAATTCCGTATTCATAAACTATATCGTAGTCTAAGAATGCCCACATTGCCATTAGAAAAATCTGATTCATATGCCAGATTCAAAATTAAAGGCGTTACAACAAAACTGCATTTTATTAATGCTTCTCAAATGAAAATACCATGTATGAGCCTACGCCATTTCTTATCAAAAAGCCATTATTCCACATTTTCCACGCAAAGGTCTGAAAAGTGGAATAATTTGTTACACCAAATGATACCAAAGGGATGAAAAAAGTAAATTCAACCTCGTAATTCTTAACTTCTGCCTTAAGATGAATGCTGATGCTTCTGAAATTAGAAAAAAAAATACTAATAAAAAAACTTACATAAGAAAAGAAATTATGAATGGTTCCAGAACTAGAATTAAGTGAGAAAATGCTTCTGGGCTTAGAGAGGCAAATTTGTTAGCAATATATCGTGTTTTAATCATTTTTTCAAAGAATTATTTTCATTCGCTTACTTTTGTCAGTTTCGTCACGTTTTTAGTTAACGTTATTTTCTGAAAGAATATATGTCTGCTGATACCAGCCAAATATCCCTTTACCTTCGAATTACTATAAGTTCGTCGAAGCTGTGAAACCTTGGAGTTTTCTGGAAAATTTGTTACATCGATATATGCTCAATATTTAAAGTTTTATTGATTTTTCTTCTTTGAATTTCCAAGTTGATTTTGAGGAAATTTCGAAGTTGAACAAAATAGGATTTTCCATGTTATAGAAAGGATCCTTTAAGGTATAAATAAATAGAATTTACTTAACTTTAAGAATAATAAATTTAAAACTTTTTTTCTAATAGGGTATAGTTTGCAAGGTTTTAAAATACATATTAAAATATTTGCTTTATTATATTGCTGTTTACAAAAGATGAATTTTCTATGAAAAAGAAGAAATTCTGTTTAAAATTATTTAATTATATAAAGAATAAAAACAAATATTTGTAAGTTTTCATAGTGAAATTAAACAGAAACAAACATAAAAAAAATTCACAAAATGTTTCAAAGCAATTCAAAGCAAAATAATAAATTTAATATATCAGGTTTATGAGAAACAAACTTTTTTCATTGTTTTAAAAAGTAGAATTATTTATTTTAATCTCTACTTTTTTAAACTTTAATTCATAATTCACTATTATCAATGTTACGATATCCTCAAATTATTTTTTCTTCTGAAATTCCTTAAAAGACAGTGGAATTTGTATAGAAAATAATTTAATAAAATGTATAAATTCATTTATATTTATTTTCTAAAAATGCTTATATGTAATACTTTATGTAATTTAATGTAATGGAGAGCACACAAGTTTACAAAATTTTACAGATCTTATCAATCAGGAATCGAAAGGAAAATCGGTTGAAAAATATCATCCATACTAAGCTAAAATATGTCAAACTAAAACAAAATGATTAAGAACGTTACTTGTTCTAGTATTCCTTTGCTATATGAATCAGAATTTTTAGGAAAAAAAAACATTTTAAAAATATATCATGCTGATAGAGAACAGAAATTCTTCCATGGGCTTTGGGCATGATCTGTGACCTTATATTATATATATTCCTCACATATACGACCTTATATATATTTCCCCGTCTACCTTTAAAAAGTTGTAAACTTGTGGAGAAAATGTTTCGGCTGGTATTTAAAGAAACTTCTAATTTTGTCCAGTTTTGTAAATGGGAGTTCATTTCTTTGTTATTATCTTTAACTTAGAAGATTCAATTAATTCATTTTTTTAAATAAATTATATGTTATAAATAATAATAATTTTCGCTTAAGGATTTAGGCCAATATATATATATATATATATATATCTATATATATATATATATATATATATATATATATATATATATATTACTTTAAAGAAATTGGAAACATTTAATAATAATAAATTATCACCTACACAAAAAGTGAATCAGTTTTCTAGAAAGCACTCCTACAAATGATTCCCCAGTTCTGAGAAGAAATCAGCTAGAAGAAACTTCCTTCTTTCAAACGTTGGTAATCGATGGGTATTTTAATTGCTGGTAATAAATATTGTTAGGAAATATTAGCTTTAAAATTTGAAGTTTAAATATCGCTTTGATAATTTTCGTTGCAATATATCATCATTCGTTTCTTTGAATTCGATTTCATTTAAAAAGTAAAACATGGCGTCCATCTGCACATCGCTTTTTCCAGAAAATTTCAAGTTGCCTAACACTGAGAACCGTTCTTGTTTTAAACAACAATATTGTTTTTTGTGACAGTAGAATATTCAGTTTTCTTTTCTATTTATTTGCCGTTGTCAGAAATCTTATCATTAAAGCTGTCAAATGTATACTGATCTGCGATTTCGCCTTTCTTAACAAGTTTTGCATAAATTCTGAAGCGAGTAAATACTGCAGAAAGAAATTTTTGGCATGCTAATATAAAGCATCTCCGATAAAGATATTTGAATGACAACAATAATATCAAATTATTTCAAACATTTCTACATATCCATTGATTACATTGTCAAAGTGTATCTTATTTATGATCCCTCATTGATAGGAATAATCGAGGATATTGCTGTTGATATAACTTTCATATTCTAGAAAACAATGCATTTTTAATCAATTATATTAAATTTTGTCAATATTGTTTCAATATCAACAGTTTGAGAAATCCATTTTTGCTTATTTGCTTTCTTTATCTAATATAATTTTTAACATGGCTACAAAAAAAATATTATTTGAATTGTCATATTTACTAAATAATTCTTTAATTTATAATGACATCTAAGTACTGATATTTTGGTAAAATTAAATCCATAAATAATATTTTAGATTTTTTTTTACATTTCAATTTTTTTCACGTACTTTGACCTTTATTTAAGATGGATGATTACTTATATTATACATTATACAGGGTTATTCTAAAAGCATGGATTTGTGAGTAGATCAACATATCAAATCAGCAATGCGATTGAAAAAGAAAAATGTGTAGGAAAACTTTATTTTCTATTCTTTTAACCATTGTTATATAAATTCGGAATTCTTTTTCGATCAGAGCATGGTATATATTCTTGTTTTATCCAACCAGCGAAATACCAGACAAATAAATTTTACAATGGATCATGAAGTTGGAAATGTAATGATGAACCTCTACAATGTGTTCTTCGCCATGAAATTAAATAAAAGGAAGCGAACTCATCAAATATATTATACAACAGAGGCTTTTAAAAAAAAAGTAAAAAAAAAAATACAATGGTACAACAGGAATGCATAAATAACAAAGTTGTTTGTCATATGCAGTATGCAAATTTAAGCGTATAATAAATAAATTTTTGCAGGACTTAACCCTCTGATTCCTAAGATCAATTGAGTTAAGATGCATCAGAATAATGGAACGCCTAAATGAATTATCTTGTTAAGAATTCAGTTTACCACGTGATCTTTCTGGGCTGAGCTAGCTGCCAATCATGTATCACGTGGTCTACCTGTTGTTGTTTAGTATATTTTTTTTTTCAGTGGAAGTGGACTTCACTCCTGTGCTAGGGGGAGTGAGATCTCGGCTCTCTTTCTCCCGAGAAATTTTATGTGCAGTTCTCTAGGCCTACTACACTATGGTGTACTCCTGTGCCTTTTGTGGTTAATGTTACCAATAAACCACATAAAAGACAACATACGTCTTCGAGTCATTTCACCCAGACCACAATATTCACTATCGAATAAATTATTGTGTAATCAAGAAAAGAAACGATAATTTATTTATAGATCTGAAATCCTTTGAGAATGAGTTTTCAGAAAGCCAGCCTTCCTGTTCCCCAAACCCACTTGAGGAAGCGACTGAAACGAATAAAGCATGGAACTCGGGTATTCAATCAATCACACTTAATGAAAAAAAAGGAAATTTTACAGTGATATCATGGCATGTACGTCTGCCATATATGTATTTATTTATATATATATATATATATTTCATTCGGCTTTTGGACCTTTTCAAACTTTTTAGTATTATTAAGTGAACGATCAATAAACTTGCCATCTGGAAATGCACATGTTAAAATATGTATTCCATTAATCCCATGAAGTGTATTTTACCCGATATTTCCATTTCCTTCACTCAATTATTTGGCAAAGTACTTTTGATACGGTCTCTCCTTTTTTATTCAGATGTTATGTATTTTTTCACGTCGATCTGATTAACACTGATTAATGTTCACTAACTGAAAAGTTAACATTATCTTTGCAGTGGAATTGTGACTGTGTATGGCAAATAGTTCTTTGTAATTTTATATATTTAATAAGATTAATTGAATATATGTATTGTATTAAGTGTTACTCTTGATTTTTTATATTTAATTTTCGCTGGTTTGTAATGGTAAAAATAGCTTCATGTATGATGTTTTAATGAGAAAAAATAATTTTCGCAATAAAGTTACAATATACTTGTAATTATTAAAAAAATATAAAATTTTTCTCATCTCAAAAATTTATAATTTGCTATCGACCTGGTCATTGCTTTCAAAATTAAACAGCCAACTATATTTTTTAAAAAAATCTAGTAATATTTGTCTAAGCATTTTAATACAAAGTTATTTCTTCATCGCCTGATATTTTTTTTTAAATTCTCGAAGTCCAGATACCAAATGGTCTTATATATTTTTAATATATATGAAATTGTTTCAAAGTTATCCCTTGTGCAAAATTTCATCAGTGAATGGAGTCAAAAATAACTACTAAATGTAAAACATGGTGCCAATAGATTCTAACACATTGGAATTCGCTCCAGTTATCACAAACGGAAACCTTTCCATTCAGAGATTTATTCTATCTTAACCCATTTTCTGAATTTATTTCTCGAAATAAAATTTTTAAAAAAGTCCTGCTTATCGAGGCCTCACATCCTGACGATACAGTCATAAAATATTGTGTTATTTCTTTCTTCTGCTCTATATTTTTCTTTTTGATGACAAACGTATTTTTACCTATCTACAGGAGAAAAACTATATTTGCATTTTACTCTTTTTAATTATTATTTTTGTAGGAAAAAAAAGAAAGGAAGTCTTAAAAACTCTGCATTTTCCTGATTGCTCAAGAGATTAGGCATGCCATATATCCTATTAAATTTTGTCCAGCAGAAAATTCTGTAAAAATACTTTCTTTCAAAAATAACTCAGATAAAATGAAAAAAGCTGATGAAAACATATAAATTTTAATCTGAAACAGAAACAAAAGAAATACAACACATTTCAGTTTCTATTACTCGAAAAAATCCGGTAACTATAGACATGCCATCCTCTTTTTTGGACTGCAATCGCTTATAAATTCATACAAACATACTTTGACATTTGAAAATGTCAAAAGAACATTTGTTAGTTATTATGGTACATTATTGAGAGACAAAATGACATTTTTCTTAAACATTGATTAAAAATTAATAAAGCATAAACCACTGATATAAGTAGATTTTAAATGAAGGCTGTAAATCAACAGGAATTATTTCTCATAATTGTAAAACTAAATGAAAATGCAATTTAATTTGTTCAATTAGTTAAAAAAATTTTCAAGTAAATAAGACATTATGGTGGAGGTTTATGGCACAGAATTGAAGCATTGATTCAATTTTTGTTTATTACACTGATGCGCTTAATTTTAGCAATGTTAATTTGTGGATTTTTATACAGTAAGATTAATTTTAACTCTTTCACTTACTATAATGTATACGATGGTAAAAATTAAGACATCCTGTTCAATATAATTAAAGAGAGATAACAAAATAAAGAAAATTCGTATGTTTACGAAAAATGATGTAATCACCATGGTAGTGTTTCAGTTTTAATTCATATATCTTTACGTTATTTTTAAAATTATTCTAATTTATATAACTGAAATAATTTGTAAATATAAAAAATGCATTTAATATCCTTGTAATGTGAGAAAGTGAGTACAAATATATTTAGAAAAACATTCTAGTAAGAAATGTATTCTTGTAAGAAATACTTAAAAATGCTTTAATTAATTATTAAAATTGGATAGAAATATTGTAAAGCAATAAACTGCCATCATTAAAAAACTTTTTATTTTAAAACTGGTGTGAAAATTTAATTAGATAAAAAGAAGTTGTTTAGGAAAATCTTTAAAATTTTAATTGAAAATTAAATTAAAATTTTGAAAAAAACCCCTTTAATTAGTGAGCAAGTATTCCCCCAAGTGGTTAATAGACCTACGTGTTACCTCTAAATTTATAGATCAGCCTTGTAGAACATTTAGAACTTTTTTCATCTTTCATGTTGTAATTAATATATAATTTGCTAAATTATAAGCATTATTTGGCTATAAAAAGTTTTTATAAGGACAATGAATAATTGTAGTGTTTATATCAGAACAAGAAAAACTAGATAGCGTTAATCAATTTCTGACATATACAACAAAAATTATCATTATGTCTAGACAATCTAACCTTATTAAACACATTTCTTTAACTGCAGTTTGGGCATTTTTAGGCTATATTTATTATATTCTTATAATAATTTATTATATTCTTAGGTTATATTTATTATATTCTTATAGAATATTAAATTATTATTAAACCTGAATGAAGACTGTTATTGAGATATGAATTAAGGAAGTTGAATTTCTGTCTGGTTAAGGAATTGATTTCTTATAATTGTCCTGTAATAACTTACTTCCTCATCATTCTTTTTCTACGTTTTAAAATATTCTATCGAGATTTTTACATTGTTGAAACCATTTTTTCTTGCCAATTCTTTAAATAGGCAAAATTTTATATTAATCGTCCATCAAACAGACATCAAAATAAAGCATTCAATATGCTTCGATACTTGTTTTCATTAAAAATGTATTCAAACAATATTCAGAAAAGAAAAACAATGTAACGAGAGATATAGATGATATAATTCCCAACAAAAACTGCACAATCTAGGTTTTTACAAAATTATTTGACCACCACCTCTAACTGCCAAAGTAGTGATCACATGTTATACTGTTTCCTGCAATTATACATGTTTAAAGTAAATAAATTTTTATTCCTAGTAGAGTTTTAAAATACATGTAATTAGAAACTCTTTCTTAATGAATATTGAATTTAGTTGAGGCTTGTTTGACAGGGATGGACAGTTTGTTTCCAATCATCACCTTTGCAATGTTTGATGCCAAATTATTTAGAACCTGGGAAAAGAAGCTTTCACAGATACAATAGGACAATTCATTCTTATAAGGCTGGTGCATCCTATACTAATATATAATTCAAAAATATGTAACAGTCTATACAAAAATATATATTTAAAGAAACATATAACTCAAGATATCTACAGGATAAACAATATTTAATTGCGTGAAATGAATTAATTTTCAAATATTAAATTAGAGTTGTTTCTAATAAAAGCATAGAACCTATCACTCCTGAAAATAGTTCGTTTACTAAGAGGCAATATATTTCTATATTAAACCATAATAATTATCCATCTTTGATAATCAGCTGATCCTAACCCTTAATTTAATTTTGTCACTGAATTTCTATAAAATTGATCTCATCACAAACAAGATATTTTTTAAAAAATCGTTCAACAAAATTTATCATTCTGAATGGTTAAAATATAGTGGGCAAGTGGCAAAATCTCCCTAGATTTTTCTTGGGAAGGATATTTAGATTTTAGCTCACAACATGTCTTAAAAAAGGAGAACAGTCGAGAATAAGAGACCACTGATATAGGCTTCGTAAATTTTCAAATAAAATAAAAATTGGCGAAATCGGAATTGGACTTATGGTTGAGGTTCTCCATAGAGAATGAATAGTGAATATGTTTCTTTGTTCTCTGTGGTGAAAATAGAAAATTTTGGAAGTCAGGAAATCCTTAAACCCCTTCTAGAGTTCACGAGCTTTGATATAAAACTAGAAAAAGAAATATGTATTGCTAGTTGTGCAGAATCTATTGCAGAATTGTGCAGAATCCTCTTGATATTTTAAAATTGTCATTATTTTTAAAAAAATTCTTTTATAAAATAATTTTATAACTAATTTCTTTTTTAAAAAAATCTATTTTCATTTCTTTTTAATTAGGTTGCCATTTATTAAAGCGTATAGTTATATAATTATTTCTTCACACGTGTCCTAAGGGCAGAGTCCCAGTACGACCGTCATATTCTATTGTCTTTTCCTATTATACAGAGATGATGTGAAATATGAGATATTGCCTATATTATAATGTGTGGAAAATAAGAACGAATATAGATTATTTGATTTTATTATTGCCTTTTTACTTTAAACTATTTTTTAATCTATATATTACGAATTTACACACAATTTTCTTGTAAATCAAAACTCAAAGACAAAAAAAAAAAATAAAGTTTTGGTCATAAGTTTTAAGGATAGATCTCTACTCCTTTTCTTTAGCACTAAAAAAAGCCTGGAGAATAGAGAAATAAATTCATTCTGTTTCGTCTACTTACAGTACTCCTAAATGAAAAAATTTCCCCGATTCTAATATGAAATGTCGCCGGAAAAATTTATAAAAGCCTTTGTCAAAAGGACACGAGTAATAATATTTTCAGAAATAAAGTTTTTGCGTTGCAAACACAGAAATTCATAAACGTACAAGCAGCAAAAAAAAAAAAAAAAAAAAAAAATCTATTTTTTTTTTTCTTTCACAAAAATTGTTCTTTAAAAAAATGGCATATTTTGAAAAATTTATATTGATTCTTTAATATTGGAACGAAAAAGGGAAAACAGGATGAAATAAGTTTTTCTTTGAAAGTAATAAAAACTATTGGTTTCCCTAGCAGAGAAATCGTATTTTTTCCCTTCACAATATTGCAGATACCTCATTACATTTTGAAAGAAAATGATGAATTACATGCGTAAAACATGCATTAGGACATGAAATTAGTAAAATTCGCCAAAAGATTCGAGCAAAAATGATATATTTCGCTTTTATTTAATTATGTAAAGATAATTTTTTGTTTTACTATATTTTTTAAATCATTCTATATCATTTTTGCATAATCTTTTACGATTATTCTTCGAATTATCTATGGAATAATTGATTAAATTTGAAAGTTTTACTGAATATGCTGTTAAGAGAGAGAAATAATATATTTAATTTGTTGTTTTACTATATTTTTTTAAAACATTCTATATCATTTCTGCATTTTTTATGATTATTCTGTAATTATCTATGGAATAATTTATTAATGTTGAAGATTTTACTGAAGATGCTGTTAAGAGAGAGGCGTAATATATTTTAATTTTATTATCACATTTGAAAAATTTAAATATTCTTTTTTCTTCGCGTATTTCCCTAACAAACGGGTTGCTAAAACCTTTTGAAAACCGAAATTAAGAATTCCGTATATATACATATATATATATTCGTATATTTTGAAAATCATTAAATTGATACATTTTTTAAAGATATTTTTTTTTAGTAATTTCATGTATGTATGATGAATTAATATTCAAATGTTAAAATTAAATTCTGTTGCGAAATTCTGTTGATTAAGGTAAATCACAGCATATTTTTTAACTATAAATCTGTATTCTTCATGAAATGAAAGGATCTCTTCTCGAAGAAAATTAGAGAAATTTTGGTTAGTGGAATAGAAGAATTTGATATTCCGGGAAAATCCCATGACAGCAACTAGTCTCTTTGGAATCGTCATAGATTTTTTTTTTCAAATCCTTATCCTATCCACTTAGATTTCTTTGAACCAGTCATTTATTTCGTACTTTAGATTTTGCTATAAAACCTTTTCTGTATAGAGAAAAATTTAGGATCTTTAAATGATATTCTTATTTTCTTAGAGTACGAAATAAAATTTTCCTTATTTTTTTTTTGTTTGTTCATATGTTTCTTAGTGTAGAAATTCAACTTAAAATTAACAACTTTTCTTCAATATTTAAAAAAATCTGCAATTACCCTAAATTTCTCTAAAATATGCCAATCATTATATGAATTAATGAAAAAAAGAAACTCGGGTTCAATTATCATGTTTAGAATGTTTTATTAATGTTGAATCAAATAACTAGTCTTCTCCAGTAGACTTGAAATTAAAAAAAAAAAAATGCTTCTTATATTAGCTGACATATTTGGATGCTTATATTTAAAATTTTGAACAGCTTACAGCTTTATTACAGCTTTTTTTATTATATTCCATCCTATAGCTAGAATAAGTTATAGTTTGCAGAAAATTTTATTATAATACAAAATTCAGTTAATTACTTTTAGAACTAATAGAATGCGTCTTACAATAAAGCACTATGATTTCAATTTCTTAAATCCATTCATTTTAACATATTCAGTATGAAAATATCACATAATTTGTATATTCAGTATATAAACAATATATTTAAATATAGATTTTTTATCTAACCTTTTACAAATTTTTAAAATATTCAATATAACAAATTTGAATGACAGAGTAATTTAAAGAAATCTATAGGGGATATCCTTATTATTCATATCTTAAGTCAATAACGTCAGTTTACATGTAATTTTGATCGATGAATAATACATCATTTTATTTGAATTATTGACAGACTTTGAGGCTTGATGGTAAGTTATGCTAGATTGACAGCCATTATGGATCTAACAATAAAAGTGAATATCAAAAATCCCTTTTAAGCACTAAATCAATAAATTTATGCATTTGTTATGCATAGATCGCGTGATCTACCTGAACTACAAATTGATAGTTCATATTTCATACAATTCTTAAGTTGTGTGACATATATAAAGTAAAAATAATTAATAAAGCTAAAGCTACAGCATTTTCTAAAAAATAGAATAGAAACAAAATAATGACATGTTTACCTGTAATAAATTATATGTTTGTGACTGAACATTTTGTTAAGTTTCCTAGTTGAATGAATTTATTTATTTCGTGATTTTTTTCCAGCAAGTAATTATCGTTCTTTTGAGAATAATAATAAAAAAATGACATTTTTCTGTTTTCCATATCATAGCAATATTTGAAAACTGTAATGACAAAAATATCGAAATCATATATCGATTGAATTAATAATTAATTCATTATGATGATGAAATATTTTGTGAAATCATTAGAAAATGTTACTGTTTTTAGTACAAAATTAAACCAAAGAAAAATATAAAATTGTTATTTTTAATTTAAAATTTAAATCATTTTTTCAGAATTAAATAAACATGAACAGAGACTAATAATAGAAATTCTTGATAATGTTATATGTTAAGTATTTTAATTAACTTAGTAGTAATTTCACAAAAAAATAAAAATAAAAAGCTTTATTGACGGTGTAATTGTTAATTTTAAAATTCTGTATATATTATATTACCGGACTTCACTATTTTTTTTTTTATTTTAGCAATGAACTGCTTTACTCTGCAGTGGTTATTAAATATTCCATCATGTTTAATTAGATAAATATTATAATTTTAATATTCAAGAGAGAAATAAATATTTAGGACAATAGTTTTAAAATATTTTTGTCATATATACATTATAGTTAATATGAAAGAAAACGATTTAACATGAATAATATGAGGTCACATGAATTTTAAAAAATTAATCACTTACTCCATTATGTATTTTATTACACTCTTTCACTTTGTGTGTGCGTGTATATTTAATATATATAATGATATTTTAAACTCTTAATTTAATCCAAATTAGTTTCCAAAACTTTACCTTAATTTAGCCCTTCCTAACTTCATTCTAAAATATTCTCTTATTTCGTGATCCAATTAAACTTTCGGTTTAATTAATCCCTTTGTAAAAATAATGTGCCATCAAGAACTACGTTTCAAATGAGAGTGATACTTCGGTACCCTTGAAAAGGTGTCAAAGGTCATTCCCTCGGTGCGTGGCCGGAAATCCTATGTTATATAAGGCAAATCATCATCTGTTCGTCCCTTTTTTACCCTTTTCTTACTTCTGTGTGTGCCGCGCCTCGTTTTCTTGTATATAATCATGCCTGCCACTCGGAATAGGATAAAACGTAATTAAAAATGCAAAATCTCATCACTGTTTCGAACCTGCATTCTACTTCAATTAAAATATGTTACATATATATATATATATATATATATATATATATATATATATATATATATATATATATATATAGTGGAGAAGATTGTAAGTTGCAGCACAGAAATTACTCGAAATCAAATGTATAGTTTTAATTGAGTTAAGCGTGAATTGTGTGCTCAAGAAACACTAAAAATAAATATGTGTTTCAATGCAAATATTCATATTATATATATATATATAAAATGAAATTTCCAAATGAAGTGTTTGAAGTGCTGCCAACTATCTCGTTATCTAGCTATACAATTCGACTGACCAGTTGTTTCCATTATGTTTCTTATACACCTATTTTTTGCTATTCCTCCAGAAGAGGTAATTAAGACATGATTGATCCCGTAATTGAGTTGAACCATACACCATATATAATATTGCTGACTTATGAAGTCTACGTAATGAGGAACTTCATCTATCAATGATTGAATTGCAAAAATACCTTATTAACCCTTTAACTGTTTTTGACGTGTATATTTGTGATGAAAAAAGTACATTTTGAGATATGACGATTTTATTCGTCAGGAGTAATAAGTAGTGACAATTTACAGTTTGAATTCACATTTTAGTAAAAAGTCAAAGACATTTGTAAATTTTAAGATTTTAAAAATATTTTGAGGCCATCTCAAAATGAAAGGAATAAATATAAGATTATTAAAATTTATTATAAAAAAACGCACATAATATGAATTGTTTTTCTTAAATGTATAGATGTGTTGTATTAGTCATTCCAGAAGCAAATAGGAAACCATAACTTGTTTCAGATTATTCAATAAGTGGCGCATCTGAAATAAAAATCGGGATGAGAGTCCTTTTGTACCATTCTTTGCACGATACCATTTTCTAATAGAATATTAAAATAATAACTTAATTTTTTATGTTTCTTTTCGTCCGTAGGCAAAAAAATGTATGTTAGTTTAATAACATACATTTAAATAAATAAAACGTGATCATTGGAATAAAAAAATAATAATCGTTTCATTACAACTCTGTGTTTCACGAGTGCACTCGTCATCGCTACATTTTTGCGGTAAATTTAGATATGCATTTTCCGAAGAGGTAGAAACGGTTAACTGGTTGACGTAGAAAAATTTCTATTCTCCAGAAATTTGGCAATACTTATTTAGAAACTTCCTCAAATTGCTGCCAGGTAGATCAAAAAGTACATGGTTGAGTTTGATAAGTTTGTCCTCAGATTGACGATTTATAACAAATGAATTTTTACAGTTGGATATGGACCACATAAAAGTTTTATCCCAAACATTTGACATACACTTTATTCATTTTATTTCACATCCTTCGAATACGATTGGTATTCTAAAATAAATACATCGCCCTCTATCTTTTAAAGAAAGCATTTTTGATACCGATTTAAAGTCATCTGGTGCCTTCTAAATCCTCTTAAAATATTTTGGTATTGATACTTAAGAAATATGAATATGTATTGACTGTAAAATTTATAAAAAAATATTCTTGTATAATTACTTTTTCTTTTTATTTTGAAGTAAGAAATCTTCAGAGATTCATGCTAATGATTTCAGACAAGCCATGGCATTTTACTTTCAAAGTAATATTAAACAATGATTGAATGCTTTTCGTTTTAACTTTTTAAAAGATGATTGTTTATTCTCTTTATTTTACATTGATAAGAATTTGAAAAAAATTATAAAAGTATACATTTTCAAGATATAATCTTATTTTAAAAACTTTATTTTGCTTTCCTTAAATACATGATCATAAAACAAATTGTCAGTGTCTATACTCATGATTTCTTTTAATATCGCGACAAGTTTATTTTGTGTTAACGAGAGTACGAACTTTAATTTGAATCCTTTTACTACATCAGTTGCCCAGATATAATAATTTCTTCATACATCAAGTGATACACGTATATTTAATTTTTCTTGAAAACAAGCTAACAGGGACAACTATTTCATTCTTTTCCCTACAAAGAGAGAGTGATATTTTTATATTATTTCCCTGGACGCCTAAAAGAAGTTATGTGTTTACCTAAGCCCTGATATTAATTTGCATGAGAGATTCGTCTCTCCGTAAAGAATTTATGATATGGAAATGCAAAACAAATTCATATACCTTCTTCATAATTGCTTTTTTACCATACAACGATAATTTTACTCTGTAAACATAACAAACTTAATATTTATCGAGTATGAAAAGACTTATTTGTATATGAAAGGGATGAATAAATAAATAAAATGGAGGAATATATAATTATTTAGTTTATAGAAATGAAATTTTTATTGATGTAATTATTAAAATTTTATTGAAGAGGTATTTTTAATTGTAAAATGGACGTATGGTAACAAACCTCAAGAGATAATTATTTTTTAATAATATAAACATGTTAACAGTATTATATTAAACCAATTTTTTAATTCAGTAACTAAGGATTTTATAAAAATATACTGAAGTAATAAGCTTACGAAAGAACTTTTTGAAGAGCTGTATTCTTTTAAAAGAATTTTTATTAACAAAAAATAAATAAAATATTTAGCTGTACTTGAATACTTTATTCCAAATTCTCCCAAAATATTTAAATACTTAGAAAGTTTGAGAACTTATAATAAAAATTAGATTTAAAGCTTTTAAAATAATATTTTATATCGAACATATAAAATGATGGTGACTATTAAATGATGGTGACTATTGATAAAAGTTGACCATCCTCAAAAATTAATCTGACTTTAAAACCCAGTACAAACCCAAATTCCAGTATAACATTCGGTGCAAATCGCATGAGAAATTGCCTATTTAGTGAATTTAATACACTAATATACATTCAAAAGTCCAATTTTTTTTATTAGTTTTATAATAATTTATCAAAATTAATGCATCATATAGAAAGTTTTGATCACCCACATATTTTATTAGGATTATCATCTAATTCAGAACAGAAGGTTCTGATTATCATCTAATTTTAAAAAGTTAAAATTTTTGATTAAAATCATAAAATTACTTTAATTTATAAATAAAGATATTTTCATTTGCTTAACAGTTTTTTCAAAACTCTTTTTCCATTAACTTAAATTATGAAGGATCAACGCTTATAGGAAAAGTTATTTTGTATTATTACTTTAAAGAAATATTTCTGTGTTAAAATTACATATTGTTTCAATATGGAAATTACAGATATATTTGGATATCATAATACAACTTGAAAAATATTTATTGTATAAGTACATTGAAACGTACTTACTAAACAATAAAAAGGACAATTATTAATGGGATATATCCGTTATAAAAAAACAAGCTTGTGCAACGAAATGGCAGAGGACGGTCTTTAAAGAGGAAGAAAGGAGGATTAGAAAAGCGATACTTTAAAATAAAATAAAAACATTATTAAAATTCAGCTAAATAATACATTTTAGTGCTTATAAGTTTGAAACAGTAGCAAAGAGAATACTAATTGACTAAAAATAAAGAAATTGGCAAGTTTAAAATAATTTATAATAAAATCATATCATTGAAAAAAATCGCATCGAAACAAAAAGTGAGTTTTAAAGTTTAATGACTAATTACCTTAAATTTAGCAAGATAAAAGAATATTTAATTAAAGTTACTGAAGCTTTCAACTCAATTTCGAGAGTTCGTTTGAAGATTAAGTATCGCAGTACGTAGGATTTTTTTTTCTTCAAATAGTCCGTTTCATTTTGATATTTATTTACTTTATTTTAAATTATATCTCACATGATTTGTGGAAAAAGAAAAAAAAAGTTAAAACTCATTAAAAGAACAACTTTCTAATTAACTTAATATATCGGGATTTTTACTAAGTAAATATATACACTCTAAAGAGCAAATTAAAATGAAAGAAAAATTCTCAGAAACAGTAATAGAAATTTTTTTCCCACTTTTATAAGCAATTTTAAGTTGGAAAATTCTTGTGTAAAAAAAACTTCCACAATTTGGGAGGCTTAAACTTCTAAAATGGTGGAACGAACATAATTCAGCCATGAATAAAAAAACTTTGGTTAGTTTTATAAATGAAGAAAATATTGCAACGAACATGCCAGTTTTATTTATTTCAAAATATGAAATGAAGATGCAGCAAAAATGCTCACAGTTTGGCTTCAAATGTAATGAAATATATTCGAAACTAATAAATCAGAAATTGAAATTTGAACATGACAGAATATTTTAGAACCTAATAAAACGGATAATTTTACACAATATTAACTAAATAATAATAAATATTTTAATAGTTTAATATATAGTTTTATATATATATATATATATATATATACACGCTTTTATTGAATTGAAAAAATATACATATAAAATGAAATGAATACAGAATAAAACTATTCAAATTTTCTTATTAGTGGCAGATAATTGCCTATTGCATTTTATTCTCAATAATATTCTTTATTTTTTTGCTGCGGGTTGTCTTTCGAAGATGGAACAAGAATATAATGATATTGGCATTAAGAGGAAATAAAATTATCATACACTTCATGTTCGGAAAGAAATATTCTTGTTTGTAATTTAAACTAACCAGTTTCTCTTTTACCTCTTCCAAAAGATAACAGATTAAACCAACATAAATTCTCTTCGCTGAAGTTGTGTACGCTCAAATAGTTTCGCGCTCCTAGTATTTCTTATCAGCAGCACAGAGTAGAAAATCGAATATACGTTTTGGATAATGTCCTAATATGGGGGTTTAAAATTTATTATAGACTTCTAATTTTCGTGTCAATATTAGAAACTTAAGTAAATTTATCATATTTGCTTTGATTTTTATTGATCATAATAACTCACACATAAACGGACGTATTTACAGACAACCCGCTTTTTTAACTTTGCAAAGTTTTAATATATATTTAAAATTTCAAAACACAATTTATATAGCATATTCTATATAATTAGTTGGCTGATATATTGACTCACAGAAGAATCAGATTTCGCGTATACAAATTTTACCCAAAATTTGATAAAATGATCTACAATTTTGTCAGAAACTTCTATTTATCTTATGAAAGCATAATCATTATTTTCTGTCTAGAATTTGGTATTCCTGAATTATCATATTCAAACACAGAAATACATCACTCCAAAATTTTCATTTTTCTCTCTGATAATTTGTAAACTTGATGATTCATCAAATTCTGGATATTAAATATGTTTCACCGGAAATACATCAGAATTGTACACTTTGTATAAAAGCAGACAAATGGGAATCGAAGTTCCAATCTCGAATTAAATTGTTAAGCCTTCTAATATTGTTGGGAGAAAACTTTTTCGTCTTACCGTAGATAAGCTTAGTCTTGAGTATAGAAGTCTTCTTTGTGTGGAATTTTCTTACTGAATGGAAAATAAACTAGCTTAATTATTTCTGCTAACTGGATGGCTATACTGGGTCCATTCTTAAAGTGGACTTTTGTAACAATTCTTTTCTAAAATTTGAAACTATACCTAAAGCGTTTTTAATTAGAACATTTGGACTTTGGTACATTTCGAATTTCACTCTGCATACTTTTTAATATTAATTGCAATTCAAAAGGGAATAGGACACATTTTAACAATTTAATAAAAAGCTGTTCTACATATTTGATAAAATAAAGCTTATTATCTGATTTTTTTATATAAAAAATATAATATTTAATGAAAAGATAAAGGTTATAAATATCCGCAGCAAGAAAAAAAGTCTCGATAGATTTGAAATATTTATTTAAAGAAATGAAAAACTAATTTTGATGTAAATGATTGAAAACACCAATTAATTAATTGTCAGTAATATTAACTCAGAAATTACTGATGATTATACGTAATTTAACACTTATACAAAATGAAATACTCAATTTTGTCAACCCGTAGTTTCAAGATCTTCGCTCATGAAAAAATTCAATTATATATATATATATATATATATATATATATATGAAATTAGTTGATGAGCTCTCTCTCAGATGATGTTATATAATTTAAAACTTAATTAATTTTATAATTTTATCTTAATTTAGTCCATATTAACATCATTCTGCAATGTTCTCTTATTTCCTGATCCCATACCCGTTTTTAATTTAATTATTTCCAACACAATCTCTAGAAAACTGATGATTCCAGAATTTTTTCAGGCTCCCAGTGAAATGATAAAGAGTCCTTAATGTTTACAGTATGATTTTAAAGATACCTTAGATTCCCTTTCCTAAGTTGATACGTGTAAAAGAAATCTCTTCAGAATTTCATAGTAAAAACCACTGAAGGGGAAAATTTTGATCCTTTTTGCCCTTCTGCTCTTGCGTCACGATGTAGTCTGTCGCATCTCTTACCACTTTTTCTCTGTATAACACTCCCGTATAGTGTGTGTGTGTGTGTGTGTGTGTGTGTGTGTGTGTGTGTGTGTGTGTGTGTGTGTGTGTGTGCGTGAGTATGCGTGTGTGCGCGCGCGTGAGTGTGCGTGTGCGCTTGTAGACTTATATAAATAGTCAAGTAATTGAAGAATTCATCTAAACTTTTTCACAAATATATGGTTTTGGTATGATATCATAAACCAGGTTTCATTTATTATTTCATTATTAGTTCGATGTGTTTTCAAATTAAAATGTTCAAATACAAATATTCTTTCAAAATTAATAAGGGCTTACATTTTTGGTAGAAACATTGCATACAAAATTTTGAACACTGAGTTTAGTACTTTCCTCAATCATTTTATATCTAATTAAATATCGTATGGCCTGTTCTTGCGCTGGCAATTTAAGAGAAAGATTTCTAATTTTCTTATCATATATATTTTTTATTATTTCCAGTTTTCATTTTAGATCTGAAAGCCTAGATTGATTAAAATATCAACATCATATTCCTTCAGATTTGCAATACTTTCTCTTTTTATTCTTTATATACAAGAAAATAGAACTTTGCCATAATACTTTTGCATACAAATATATAAATAATAAAATACGTGTAATATTACAAATTGAATTTTAAATTCTGCTGATCAGAGCATCTAAATCCTGATTCTAGGCGAATATCAACTCCTGCATCAGTTCGTCTAAGGAGGCGGAAATCTCTGCGTATTAATGCACAAATAGGCAAAGGAGCAGGTATAAGTAGTTAATTTCAAGACACTTTGAACTATAGAGCGGACCCCAAAGTTAGTAGAACGTCATTCCGATTTAATGATCCCATCTATTTAATGGCCGTTATTCAGAGCGTCAATTGCTCTCTCGGTATCATAACTATGCTATTTAGTCAATATTCATTAGGCATACAATTTGATACTATCATCACGCTTCTCCAGTCTTGCAAGTACTGCAAGATGCGTTTCCAGTGCAGTACAATTTCTGGGCAATGTACATGAAATTATGATGGTTCTTTTCGTGCAAATATCATTAGCTACATTTTACCAAGTGTTATGAAAAAATATTGCTTTATATCTATGCAGTACTTTTTATTACTGCCGCCTAATTGATATGTATATTAATTTTAGATTCAACCAATTGATGGACGATGAAAATTTGATATTAACTGGTTGATGTCCAATTGGATGTCACTTGATTTTACTTATGATTTCGTTTGTGCTTATCCTTTTCTGCCTTTTTCTATTATAACAACGAAAGACTATATAATATACGAGAGTCCATTATATATAAATATAATGGACTCTCGTATAACACTATCACATAACATGAAATCGTATATGCAATGAAAAAATTGCTACTACTTTCTCCTCTAGTGGGTTATTTTTCATATCAGTCTGTATAGAACACCACAATAACTACGAATACACGTATACGACAATGAAGCTGGCTGTTACAGTAGTATCTCGTTAGTAACATGTGAATAGAATTAGTAGCGAATTAAAGATGTATTTGAATTTAAATAAATTCATCCGTCATATAGTCTACCCACATTATGTTTAAGATGGCATGCCTTATGTTTTTAAAACTTTATTAATACTGAAAGGCCCTAAACGTTCATTAAAAAAAAAAACCACGGCTGGCGAACTTGGTGTCTACCTATTTCCCATTACTTGAGAAATTCCTTCCCTTTTCATTAAGAGTGATTGATTGAATACTCAAAGGGCGTGCTTGTTCGTTAGATATGCTTGCCCGGATGAATTTGGAGAAAGGAAGTTATTCTTAGAACTTCAAAGGATTGCAAGCATATAATCCTTTGTTAAATAGCCAACAATTAAACGGATTCTTTTTTTTTGTATATAAACATTTTAAGATCAATGGTTTGATTGCAGTTTTAGATGCGAAATATAATAGTTTTCTTATCTATGGAAAAAAACTCAGTTTTTCCATTATTTTGAACTTAAATTCTCTTAGGAATGAGACAGTAAATCAAAAATCATTTCAAATGGCGGTACAAAACTTTGGAATTGGAACAATACTGTAATTCGGCTGCAGTATGCATATGCTATCAATTATGAAAGAAAAAAATATACATTTCTTTATTTTTTCGCAAATGTTTGCTGAAACCCGTTCCAATTATATTAAATTTAATTCATTATATATATATATATATATATATATATATATATATATATATATATATAAGACATAGACAAGACGTTGTATTTTTAATTCTCTTTAATATCCATCTCGGGACCGCAATTTATTTACAAACAGACGCTGCCCGCTACAAAAGCAGAAGTAAGAAAGAAGCAAAAAGGACCGAAACAAATGATCACAAGTCTTATATAACATGGGATTTCGACCACGCGCCAATTCAATACATGTGGTGACCTTTGACACATTTTTGAGGGCACCGAAGGGATCACTCATTTCAGACGTAGTACTGATGGCGCATTAGTTTTCCAGAGGAATTAATTAAACCGAAAATGGAATTGGATCCCGAAATAAGAGAATATTTTAGAATGAAGTTGCTATGGACTAAGCTAAGGTAAAATCTTGGAAATTAATTAAATTGAAATTAGAATTAAAATATCATTATATATTATATACTGTTGCTTTGTCAGCCCACACGATTTTAGAAACAAGAAGTACAGAAAATTAAATTATATGTTAAAAAATATTTAAAAAAACAGGAGGTACAGAAGAATAATATTAATAAAATTGATTGAACTTATAAAAAAGTGTTGTTATTAATAGATTGATTAAAATATAAAACTTTTTTTTATTTTTTCATAAATTCAACGAAAGATTAGCTTCGGTAAAATAAAAGATCTTAACTTGCTGTTAATGAATGCTCTTAGTACATTTATAGGCGAATCTGTATCATTAAAATTTATAATCCACCTTATTACGTTTAGTTCTGTATAACCTTTATTTTAAAAAATGATTATGAGATTTAAAATAAGGACTAATTGAATTATTGATTATTTTCCTTTTATTTTGTCTGTACTTCCTACATCAGAACACGGCCCTTTTCCTGCCTACCTCAAAAGGTTCAACCTGTCTGAGAGTGACCAGTGCAGTTGTGGTGGGATAGGCACCGCACTTCATTATGCTACGGAATGCATCCTTACAATCTCCTGGCATATGAAAAAACCATCACCAAGCCATGAACAGGAATGGCTGAAAAGAGTCGCCAACAACTTCCTTTCCAGACAAAAAATCCACAGTATAATTAAATTTATAAGTGGAAATAGAGACCTATTCTCGCCTCCATAGCACTCAACATCAAGTCTCATACCAAAAAAGACTAAGGGAAAAAACAAGAACTGCAGTCTCCTGTCACACATTTCAATCAAACAGAGATTGTCTTCATTTCCATTTCTCAAATCATTTTCCATCTGATTTTTTTTAACTGCATCCTGATCTACTATAACATAAAAAATGTAAACACAGATTATATGTATATTTTTACAAATTTTATCTCTCAATCTGCATTATATTTCTAAGCTAATTACTACAAATTATATTTCTAAGTTGAAAAATTATGTAAACGGTCTCATCATAATATAATTTCTTATATAATTGTAAATTTTGTAAATAGTTATTTTTGTTTCGTTTTCCTACTGTAAATATTTTGTTAATTAAATAAAATTCCCGTAACATGCCTACCAAACCGTTCAGTGACCAGAATGGTCACGGATACGGGGGTATGAGACGGCGTTCTGTTCTGTACTTCCTACTTCTTAAGAATGCTTTCAAAGTATTACTAATTAATTATCAGATTCTAATTAATTATCAGATATTACTAATTATATTATCAGATTCTTAAAACAAACTTTTTTGATGAAAATTGAAATACATTTTTTTTCTGGATGTACCATAGACATCTATATTTTGGTTATAAAATAAAGCGAAACACACCATAAAAACAATAACTCATTCAGTTTTCGCGTGGTGCACAGTTCCATAGCATTGCTTTTGAAAAATATTATTTTCGCATTTTCGTATTTGTGTTAATAAATTCCAGATGTATTAGAAACATTAGAATATTTATAACAGTAAAGTTAATTACCACTTAACTTTACTATTTACTTGTGTTCACTTCACTAGCCAATTTTGTCCATGCAGATAGAATTTGAGACACTTTCCTACGTGAAATCGATTTCTTGAAGTATTATTCTCTACCTCCCCATGAAATTTGAACGATAAGTTTTGAATCATCAATATATTTATAACTCTCTTTTAAGTTAACTAATTGAATAAAAGATTTCTTTTTATATGTTTTTTTCATAACTCGTATCATCAGGAAATTCTAATATTCTATATGACAGGAACATTTATAAATATTTTATAAAGTTGAAAAAATATTTATACAATGTTTTATACTTATTACAATATGTAATGTTACAATACGTTGTTTATGACAATAAGCAATCCAATTTATATTTCATTTTTATTTATAATTCTCTTTAATCTAATAAATAATTCAAAATAGAATATCCGCGATAATTTAAAATTTGTATTTGTTTTTCTTGAATATTGTCGTATTAAATATTACAGTGCATAAATTATTATTAAAAATATAATAATAATTTTTCAAAACAATGCAAAAAAATTACTAGCGATTCAGAAATTTTGAATTAATAAAGATGCATTCCATTTATGAAGTAGTAAGTATTATTAGTAGAAACAAATAAATTTAATTTCTTATAAATTAAATACAGCTTCCAACAGGTAATAAAGAAAAATATTTAATTTTTAATTTACGTATTTACATTCTTTTATTATCAAACTCACATATAATAAGCAATTGTCATGTTACAATGAATAATAATAATGTTTACGTTAAAACTAAACATTTTTATACATAAAAATTGCTTCAGTCCTCAGAGAAACTATTTTTAAGTTTTTTTTATTTATTTTGCCCAGCATATTTCTTCTATTGTTTCACTCTTTTGATGTGTAAACCATGAAATTTGTTCGAAAAATTTCTTTGGCTTCACAAACTCATTTCCTTTACTCATTTCCTAAATCAACTCATGCTTGACTGTTTTTTCATGCTCAAGTCATCTGTCGTTCTAATCGTATCAGTAAATATTTTATTCCATTTATTTGCCATAAGAATCTTTTTCCGGTAGCCGCATTTCTCAATTTGTTGTTAGCTTGGAAAGGTATTTTTTTTAATATAATTTATCATACTATTTAAAAATGCTTCTTTGAAATATTGTGTAAAAATTAATTGACGAAAATATTAACAAAATACAGATGAACTCATTTTAGAGTAACAACTTCTTTTTAATAAATACTGTAAAATAAACATTTTTATATATTTTAAAGACTGACGTAAAACGGTGTTTTAAATAAACAAACTTGTATTCGATGTTTCAATTCAATTCAAATTAAATACGAATTTCAAGATATTTGTTTATTAATGTGTTCATTAAATTTTTAAATAATATTAATTTTGAAATAATATTAGTAAATATTCTACAAAATATGAAAACTATAATTAAAATTTAAAATAAAGAATTTAACATTAAGTGAAAAAATAATGCGTATATATAATTATATCAAGTATTATTTATATATTTCTTGTTCTATCTGATTTATGTGTATGCATGTATAATTTTAACTATAAATATTATTTAAGATATGATTATCGTCTGCACTTATTAAAAACAAGATTATGAATTAAATTCATTAAATACTATTCCATGTGTTTTGAACAACAAAATGCGTTCCAATTTTTTCAACATGGTACATTATGTCTTCAAAGGAAACTGAAATAATTTTTTTTCTCTTTCTTCTTTGTCATTTAATTCGCGAAGATTTGCCTTCCTTGTTCTTATTTGAGGATAAGAATCGAAAATCACAGGCCCGAAGCATATTAAAAAAATAACAACATATAAAATACAAAAGATTATTTTGAAAATAAATAAAACTTTTAAATTTCCTCTTTAAAAATATTTGAAGCATGATGTTTTGAAAGAATTTTAAAGATTATTGACTTTAACTATACAAAGCGTACATTATACTTCAAAATATACAAGTACATTATACTTGAAAATATACACGTACATTATACTTTAAAAATACATACAACATGTACATAGAAATTATTATTAATTGATAACACATTTTTTATTAATAAATTCAAAATATAATCCAACAGTGAAATGTAAGAGATTCTACTGGGCTTCAGAGATCCGAATATTTGTTTCCCGAAATAAGAAAATGGGGGAAATTCCTAAAATGCCTATGGTCAGCTTTTATATAACCTCGAATGTAACTACAACGAAACTAAAAGTCCCCCCCCCCTCCCTCACAAAAAAAAAAACGATTTGTGATATATATTAAAAATGTTTGTCGCTCGGAGACCCGATGTGCTTCCTCAAGAGTTAAGTTAGCAACATTCACTTCTTTAATAAATTTTTCATTTGTGAATAAATTTTCGGAAGTAATCTTTCCTGTTAGAAGGTGCAGTCGTCATAGAGTTCTATAATGAAAAATATAACGCACATCAAAATTTTGCATCTCTTATGTTGTATAAGTGATGCACTTTATCAGTAGTATACTGGTTACAAATAAATGAGGACTATGATGAAAAGATGAATAAATGCATCTGACATACAAATGAGAAGTGTATAAGAGGTACTTTGCTGAATACCTTTCAATTTAGATTCTGTAAAATCTTTTATACCACCAAAAATGTATAAAATGTACCGAATAATTCACAGAATATTTCATGACGTTTTCGTTTAGTTTAGTTATATGAACGTCCAGTTATAAAGCAACACTTGGACTATTTTGGGACGGAACTCGTAATTTTAAAATGCGGTCAGATGACGAGAACGACACCTGAACTGGCACCTTGCTCTCCATACCACACCAGCAGGAGGATGTTTGGCGCGGACGGATTTAACGTGCACTAGACCCGCTTAAACGCCAGTTCTTAGGTGGAATTAGGTCTCGAACCTGAAACCCCCCGGGTTCCGAAACCGAGGCCTTACCACCAGACCACTACGGTCCATTACGTCTTCATGTTTCATGTTCTTTTTGCACACTAAACTATTTGCTTAAAGGCTTATTTGACAAATCTTTAAAATTTGAGTTAAAAATAAGGAAGAAGAAATGAACGAATTACAAATCAAAATTGGATGAGATGTAGTCTTCTAAAAATATTTTTATACACTTTATGTAAATTAGTGGATTGTTTAGAAAAATAAATTCAATAAAGAAAGAAATCTTATTGACTAATCTAAAATGAACAGTACTACGGAAATAAAACTATCCTTTGTCCACTCTGAATTCTGAAATAGCAGATAAATGATGTATTCTGAAATTTTGAAAATTGAATTTTAATTTTCCAATTCCTAACTAGAATATATCCAGTGTTTTCACTTGGTCCCCGAAATCTATGTAATGCCTTTAAACAAATTACTGAAAATTTGCATTTACATTTTTATAATTTATTAATTCAATTCATATTATATTCTGCATTACGACACCAAAATATTATCTGAAAACATTGGTGAATTTCAACGAAATAAAAATATATGCAATAGAGTAGATATAATAGGAATTATTTAACACTAGAATGCATTATTTGTTAAATGTGTTTTTAATAAATGCATATAATTTATGAAAATTATTTTAAAAAAATATTTTCGTTTCTTTTTTCTGGTGAAATTTTAACAAAACAATTAAAATGTGTCAATTAGCAACATTATGTATTAAACAATATCCACTGATAGAAATCACATTATAACAATCCTGAAATCTAAAAAAAAAAATCCATTTTTACCAATATTTTTTTTTTACAATGGGAATAAAATATTGTGATAACATTTTGAATGGTAGAATTGCTCTTACAGCAGCCATCTTGGTATTTCCCTAAATTTAGGGTAAAAATCTAATTTTAGTTCCATTCTTGCCATATATCGGTGTTTTCTGCAAATTATCGAAAGACATTTAAATAGGGATTTCTAAAAGGGATTGTTGCTCTTTAACACAATCAAGTAAATTGAAATAAAAAATTATAGCCAAATGGCTACGCGATGTATTAATGGGTTAGAACCTAGAAACCATTTAAGTAAAAGCTTGAATCATTTCTTCAAAGCATTAAAAATGTGATGTAATAATAAAAGATTAACTATATTATAAAAATGGATTGTATTATCTGTATTGTCTTTTAGTGCTTGTTTCCTTTAAATTAATCATTTTGAAATATAAAATAGACTTTCTTACTCATATCGCCTTATTCAATGTGTAATAAATTATATAGATTAAATATTTTTAATAATTAAGGAATTATAATCAACCATTTTAAAATTATGTGAAGGACTCACCTGTACCCTTGCGTTCATGCTGCTGCTTGTCTTCTTAGAATCTCCAGAATTCAAATTGGCCGCGGTTCCATTCTTCTTGCCCGGTGTCTTCGGAATTTCATTGGAGAAAAGGATCCTCGCAATCAAACTGTACAAGACGCATGACAGAATCAATGGTAAGATGTAGAACAGGACCAAATCAGCAAGGAAGTAGCCAACATACAGATTCCTAGACAATGCGAAGGTGCATGTTTCCATATTCTCGTATCCTTTGTAGTAGATCGGTTGCGTTTTGGTGAGAAAAAGCCAAGGACTGCAGTAGATACAGGCGAATATCCAGACTCCGTAGATGATCTTCTTTGCTCTTTGAACTGTGCAAATGAACTGGGCCTTCATCGGATGACATATGGCGATGTACCGCTCCACAGTGAACGCCGTTATCGACAGAGAGGAAGCGTTGATGCCAAGGTACTGGAGGAAGATGAATATTGCACATCCCCAACGGCCCCAGACCCATTCATCACCTGCAAAAAGAAAATTAATAGAATGACTATAAGATTATAAAACAATTATTTGAACCTTTTAAAAATGAGTTTAAGATTGGAAAATAATCATTTAAACTTTTAAAAATGAGTTTAAAACTTCTTCACAGCTTTCTACGGCTGGTATAAAGGCCATTAATCTATACTTATATAAAGCTCAATGTTTGTGTGTGCGTGTGTGTGTGTGTGTGTGTTGGCGCGCTACAGAAAAGACCATTTGACCTACAGCTACGAAATTCGGTACGTGTATACCTTGGAGGTCAGGAATGTGCACCTGGGGTCCCTTTTTTTAAAATTTTAATTATTAATTAAAAACTAATTTTCCCGCAAAAAAAATCATTTCCCCACCGCCAAATGAGTAAGGCTTCAGCATTTTTTCCCCACGCTAATGAGGCTTAGGCTTAACATTTTTCGGCCGATTATTTCAAACGATTCTGTTTATTTTCTGAATGTTTGAAGCATTTAAAATTAAACATTATTAATTAATCGATCTTTCAGATTCATTCTGAAGTACTTTTGAATTAAAATAAAACAGAATAAAGGAAATTAAAAATTTCTAATCTACATAGCATTACCCCAAATGGCGTAGAAAAATTCACTCATTTGCCTTACCATAACTGGCGTTGAAAATTCACGCATGCGCATTGTGTTCTGATTGTTTAAATCAACGGATGCGGACTAGATTTAAATTATTTTTAGGTTAGTTGTATGGTTTGGAATGAAACTGTATTTATGTTAGTTCATCGTTTATTAAGTAATTTTTTTACCTGTTTTCGACCGATTATTTTAAACGATTCTGTTTATTTTCTTAGTATTTGATGCATTTAAAATTAAACATCGTTAATTTTAAATCATCGTTAACACCTGCTCATGATGAATCTGAAAAAAAATTGTTGACAAATTCTTGAGATATTATATAAATTAAGAAAGATATTCTTTAGTGCCCATAAGGTTTAAATGCTCAGTGACTGTTTTCAGTAATCATATTACAAAAAAAAAAAAAATGCTTTGTTTCAGTAAAAAATATTATTAGATGAATTGCGGATTAATCATTTCCACTTTAATTTAAATCATAAATTCTACGGGAGCTAACAGAAAATTAGAGAGATACAGATTACGTTATGACTGAAGGCCTTTATAATATTATGAGTGAAATGAAATTTGAAGTTTTAAAATATTTTAATGAAGAAGCTATTAAAGTAGGAATTACATAAAATATTTAATTATTAAAATTTTAACGAACATTAAGATTGGCGAACCGGCTGATCGCCAAAGGCGGCTAATCGGAAATATTTCTGAATATGAAGCATTACTGTCAAATTTATCTTTGTCAGGTAGCGAAGATGCTGAAATACTGAATGCACCTCACCGCTTTAATTATTTGCGCTTAAAGGAAAGATATTTATCCAATAACTGTGTTTTGTATTTAGTTTAATTCTTGTGTGTGTATTGTTAGATGAAGTGCATATATCAGTACAGTATTCTTCCTCCTATGATAATTTGCATGAATAGAAAGGCCACTTCCCCATTGTGGCGTTTTCTTTCATTTAGGTTTCTTCCATACAAAATAAGATCAAACACCTCACCTGATTAATTATTAACGTTAAGAGGAAGACCACTTCTCCATTGTAGGGTGTTTTGTATTTATGTTTCTTGCGTAGAGGAGAAGATCAAACACTTCACGTCGTTAACTTTTTACATCAGACACTTCGCCTCGTTAACTTTTTACAGATGAAGACTACTTTCCCAATAGACATATTTTTTACTTTACTTAACGCTAAATCCGACAATCAAATAAACGTTTTGAAGCTGATAATTTAAATTCAAAATTTTAGAGAACTATAATGCTTAGGAATACAACATACAATTTCTTTTGTCTGTCTGTTTGCAGGTATTCATATATAGGCGTTACCGTGTTTATGTACAGACATATAAACATGTACATAGTACATATATTGTTAACAATAATCGAATATCATTAGAAACCGTGTTATAAAGAGTAACTTCAAATTTTAACAATTAATTAATTATTGTTAAAAAATTTTACTTCAAACACAGACAAACTATCAGAGCTCTGGTGCAGCACATAAATTTGTCTTAAAATTTGAATGGAATCCAGAAATATGACGGTGTGCTCTCAGGTTAAACATCAATTATCTCTGTAATTATTTTTTAAGTATGGACATTAAATATTCAGATGCACATTGGAATAGAGATAAATAATTTTAAAAATCCCTTTTACGCGATCAATAAATCTAAAATGCGTAGATTCTCACAACATATCTAGATTGAATATCTTAATGATTACAATAACTTTTCTTTGAATATATCGCATGTAAAAGAATAGAAAACGCTACTGACAATATTTTTTGAACATAACCTATAATTTATGATAGTCCCTTTTTTTTAGTTTTCTTTCCAAAAATACTTACTTAAATACCATGTCTTTTAAATTTCTCAAAATGTATCTATTCAATAACAAGACAGAAAGAAACAATGTGAAAATAGTTAGTAACGAAGAAATCTGAATGTCTCATATATTTTTTATAGTATATTACAAAAGATTTACTTTTTTTTTCCACAGATTTACAATGCGATACATCGAAATAAAAAAAAGGAAATATAAAATATCTCCATAGAAGAAAAAAATCTCACGATCTAGAATTCTCTAACCGATTTTACATTATGCAGATATAATTTATGAAAAAATGCTTCACTTTTCATTTTAACAGATCCTGCGTAAAAAAACTATTTCAACCAGAAGTTTCCATCTTCATTTCGGCATTATAAGTCAATATTCCGATATCTGGAACATGCCACTTCTTGACATGCAATTGTATGGAATGCAGGCTGAATCGATTCAGATATTGCAAAAAAGTGTATTTTAGTGAGAAAATCGATGCCATCTGGTTAAAGATATATCGATTCTATATTCTTCCGAAATAGAGAGACCCATGTAGATATTTAACAAATCATTAATTAAGTAAGTGCATAATATCATTAATTAAGTAAGAAAAGTACTTCAAAATAGTTAATAAATTACCTTAATTATTACACATAAAATATATTAAATTATTATGTATGATAATCTATATATTAGCAACTCTTAATTGTTACTAAATAATTCACTTGTCTAATGATAAATTATTAAAATATGGAATTGTTTCCTAATAAAAATAAATTTCTTGATGTATTAAGTTTTGTTTGTCTTTTTCTTAGTTCATCATCGCAAATGTACTTTGATCTGAAGTAATTGCATCGTTTATTTCTGGTCGCTTGTTAACTTTTGTTTCCTCTTTATAATCCGAAGAGGAGTTTCTATTCTCCAGCTGGCAACATTTCAGTTCCCAATTCAGCGAATTCAAAATTAAATCGTTTGGAACTCTTTATTATTTATTAAAATATTTTTATTAATGTTTCATGTTTTTGCATACTTTGTTTCAAATAAATTGCTATTATTATCATTTATTTTAAATTGGAAAAAAAATATTTCCGCGTATTTCGAGGATTCTTAACATCCACAGATAGCAAACATTTTATAAACAAATATACATTATTTAAATAAATTAATTAATAATATTTATAAATTAACAATTTTTAAAATAATAGTTTCAATAAAAAATTAAATAAGTTTAAATCTAGAAACAAAAATTAACATTATGAATGCAACATATCTAAATTAAATTTTTAAAACAAAAGATTACAATTTATATTGAATGTTTTATAATTTCAAAAGAAAAATGAGAAATTGTTTATTATTTATTTTATTGCATTAATTCATTGCACGAGAAGGAAATCCGCAGGTGAATTCATTGAATAATAATTTTTATTATTTATGATCATTGAGATCATTTGGCATAAATGCATCTATCTAATGCAAATAAATCAGATATAAAAATAATTTTAGATTTGATCCTGAACTACTGAAAATAAATTCGAATTGGAAATAATATTTTAAAATCTTAATAACAGTAGTTGCAAGAGATCTATAAAACTTGATTTACTTAAGAATTTTAACCAACCTAGATCCAACTACTGTTAAAAGTTTATCTAGTTTAATTTATCATGTATTTTAAATATTTTCGAAGCTTACTAACCACCTACAACTTGAAAGTAAGTTAAAAAAGTTTTTATTGGTATTCAATTGTTATTCGAAAGTAAGAAGTTATGCCTTGTATCGGTTTGAAGAAAATTCATGATCTATTCAAACTTTATTTCTTCTCCCTGCAAAAGTCTTCATCATTTTCTACTGACGAAAGACTTCAGGGGGCCTCAAAGATAATCTGATTACTTCTGAAATTGAATCACGTGGCAATTGAGATGCAAATAGAAGCTACCTTCACAAAATTTACATTGGCTTTCACATCCCAAGCCCTAAGTGTGTTCGCCAACGTTCAGACAAATGTGGATTCGTCTTTGAAAATCTGGAAGAAACTTTCCCGGGCAGAAAGTTACGTTTTTCTAAGTGAATTTGCAGTCTCATTTCTATTCTTATTTCTTAGGATTCGGTAATAAGTTTTCTATTCTTACTTTCCTTTTAAATCAGTACTTTTCGGCAGATTCAATACAATAGGCTTCATTTGAGTGAATTTTAGAATGGGTCACCCGAGCAGAAACACCAAAGAACATCGATCAAGTTGCTGAGTGAATTTGTGTTTGAAATTTGAAATTTCGATTTCTGACATTAAGACGATGATAATTCAAATGAGTGAAACTACTATAACAATAGATATAATTTTAAATAAAATAGTATGAATTATAACGTGGATAAACTATTCGCATTGGATTAGTATGGTATTTCCATTAAGATTCTGAATGAAAAAGTTGTTGAATTGTGAAACTTTGATTTACAGTATTTATCTTTATATATTTCTTTATTCTTTTTTCATTATTCAAATTAAAAGCAGTTTCAGAGACGTGGAGTCAATGACTCCATAAATAACAATAAAAACTTTGAAAAAGAATAACTCGTTTATATAAATGTGTTCATACTTAGACTTTTGCCAACATACTTTTGAAAGAACAACCTTAAGGTAATGGGAAGAGGATTGTATTGAAGAACAATATATCACGTGATAATCAGAGCTAATGAACAACGCGGAGTCATTTTGACTCCCGTCTCTGGGTTAAATAAGAGATTTCCGTTGAGGGTGAACTTCTAATTCATCGAACAATTAATTTTGAAAAATCGATCAAAATAATGTTTTAAAAGATTTGTGAAATATTTTCTAAACAAGATATATTTAAGATTAAATAATATTAAAACTTAAAATAGAGGAATGAGGGGTAACATTAAACTTTATAGAAACATACAGAAAGTGATATCCAATAAATGCATTATCTTCAACAAATCATTAAAACCATCATGCTTTATAATTCCACAAATTTAAATTTGTATTGATTATAACACAAAATAATTATTTTATCCTCACTTTCAGCGTCATTTAGAATTTAGTATAATGTATATTTGGCATTTTTGATCAATGCAGAAAAGGATTGATATTGGCATTCATAGGAAGTAAAGCAGATTTCTATACCCTGAACATTGATAAAACAATGGTTCATCTCGATTTCACATATAGAGACAGAATATGCTTCACACACTCGCATCAGTTTTTAACTATTACAGTATTTCCTCAAAGTACATTTTGATTACAAGAAAGTGAAAAGAAATCAGAGAAAAGCAATGAGCCATCTGAATGAGATTCTTGTAACTGAATTAGTTATACTGGTTAAGTTAAGACCCAAGATTTGCACTGACTCATTATCTGAATACGTTTTCAGATAACTCTTGGGAAGAAGACAGGTTTATCCAGAGGGAATCTGCTTTAACTCTGCTGAGCTAGATAATGGTATCTGGTAATTCTTCGTGAAATTAGATTTTACAAAGAGACATGCGTTCTAATTTTAGATGCAAACTAGAGCATCTTAATTAAGGTGTATGCATTGAATGTTGTAAACTAATCAGTAATGAAACTTCGCCAGTTTTCGGTAATGAAATGGGATTTGTTATCAGAATCGTTTATCTGCAATTACAAACAAGAGCTGCTTGCAAATCACTGCTACTGAGATATAAATCTTTTTAGTTCGTATGTAGTACAATTAAAAATGAAGTGAAAGCTCAAAATTGGTATTTTTGCTATACTTTAATTACTAAAAAGAGTTTCTGGAAAAATATCTTTTTGAATTTATAATGCTGAAGCAGTAGGTGGGTTCAATGCATCCATTATAGAATAATATTGTTTGTTTCATGGCAAATAATGTGATATCTTAATTAGCTAAAGATATTATACAATATACCCAAAGCATTTATTGTTAGTTCAGAACATATAGGAACGAAAAGAGCAAAGCATATAATTAAATTAGTCAATAGATATTGATCTTCTATGTTTTTTGCAACTTTGATTTAATTACAGTTTCACTAACATAAGTTAAATCCAGTCAATGAATTAATCACTAATTCTAGGAATTATAATAAACTTTCCTTGTATTTGTTATGTTAATACAATTTTCATACTTTCTCAATATAGAGTAAATTGTAAATAAGTAAATACCCAAATGGAAATTTTAGTATTGAATATATAAAAGCTTGTCATTTTAGATTTTTACTTTCTTTAATGTCTTTATTCACTCGAAGTATAGAGAAATTATCGTTGTCGTCAAAAATTTTGAACTCGAGATTTCGTCAAATCTCCTTGAACACGAGAAACACATGTTTGGCATTATGTCTATCTGTGAAAAAGATAATTCAAATTCGCTTTGAAGTACAGGAATAATATTTGATTAATAGACAAAAGATTATATTTTTAGATTTCTATCAAATGGTGAATGAAATCTATCTAGAGGAATTCTGTGTGTTGATATTCGAGTAAACACAATGAATTAAATCAATGGCTTTCATACGTATTCTTGTAATTACTACTGTATTTAAGTATCAAATTTTGGTTTTAATAGGTCTGATAAGAGCTACCAACTACACATTCGTACGTTAAACCGAATAAGAATATTAAATTCATACCAAAGATCTATAATTTGTGATTAATTTTCACCATTATCATGCAAGACATTCGCGGCGTTACCCAAAAGCAGCGTTTTTATGAGGGGGAAGGAAAATAAAACTGTTTTTGGAAAGGCAAGAAAGTTTCGGGGGCACCTTTCGTGCTAATTAGATATTAGAAGTTGCAAAAACTTAAATGCGATAGTAACTCTCAAAGGATGACATTGATTACCTTCATAAACTTCATATACAGCCTGAGTAAAAACTTTAAGGCCAGTAAAAATTTTTGAGAAAATGTAAAATGAAATAAAAGGGATTCAAATAATATTAATTATTAAAGTTCACTGATAAGAAATAAATGTCATAAACATAATTTGTAAATACATAATTATGAAAAAATGTGGTTATTTAAAAAGTTAGTATTTCTGCCTGAGTAAAAACTTTAAGGCCACCAGTCATTTTTTAAAAATAAATATAATATAATCGTGTAATTACCATTGCAACTACTAGCTTGTGACAACGCTGCAATTTTCATACTTGTCATACGTTTCTTCGAAGTATTGGTGATCTTTGTGAAGATGGCGAAGGGTAAGAAGTTAACTGATCGTGAAAGTGGACAGATCGAAGCTTTGTCTACAACAGGAATGAGTAGTCGTGCTATTGTGATAAAGATAGGAAGATCAAAGACTGTAGTCAACAATTTTTTTTTAAATTGAAATACAATTACGGTAAAAAGAATACTGGGGGAAGACCTACAGCTTTGTCCTCGCGTGATGAAAGAAGAGTTTGCCAACTTGCATCTACTGTAAAGTACTCAACCAGGAAACTGATTCCGACGACAGGTTTAAAAGTTTGTCAAAAAACGATTTATAACACAATTAGAATGTCTGTAAGGTTCACTTATACAGCAAAATTGACTAAGCCTCAGTTACTGCAGAGACACAAAATAGAGCGTTTGAACTTTGGCCAGAAAGTCATGACCTGGGACAACCAATGGATAGAAATTATGTTTTCTGACGAAAAAAAATGGAATTTGGATGGACCAGATGGCTGGAATTTCTACTGGCATGATATAAGAAATAAAAAAGAAATATTCTCCAAGCGCCAATTAGGTGGAGGGTCTGTCATGACCTTGGGGCCGTTTTTCTTACAATGGTGTGGGCTCAATTGCATTCGTTTCAGGCATAATGAATTCACAAGGATACCAAAATGTCCTAACAAATCATCTTTTGCCAAATGTGGAATGTTTTGCTGGAGAAAATTGAAAATATCAGCAAGACAATGCATCGATCCATTCGAGTAATAGCACAAAAAATTGGTTCCAAGTCAACAATGTTGAAACTGTGAAATGGCCAGCTAGTTCACCTGACCTTAACCCAATCGAGAACCTTTGGGGTGACTTAGCAAGAAGAGTTAATGCAAATGGGAGACATTTTACATCAACAACAGAGCTGAAATCTACTATCGAAGAAGAATGGTATGAAACCGACCCCACCCTTTGTCAAAAACTCGTTTCATCCATGAAAACAAGAGTATTTGAAGTAATTCGAAAAAATGGCTCCTACACAACCTTGTAAGAATTTGTAATTTTTTTCTTATATGTTATTTTCTATGTTGGCCTTAAAGTTTTTACTCAGGCTCAAATATTCATCTGTGTGTTCTGTAATATTTTCTAATAATAAAATATTTGCAAATAAATTTTTCTACTTTTATTTAAGCTCAATAATTATCAATCAAATGGAATTTTAATTCCTCAGTTTATATGTTTCCATTTTCTCAAAATTTTTTACTGGCCTTAAAGTTTTTACTCAGGCTGTAGCTTTAATCAATTCTCAGCGATAATGCTCCATAACAAACTGCAGATATCAGCTGGTATATTTAGATATATATTTGCGTTATTTTTGCATTTTTACAAATGTTTACAAATTTACATTTAGTAAGTTTCATAAGCTTGAACAAGAAGTTGAAGTATGGAATCTTAGCACTGATTTAAAATGATAAAATTATCCTTGTTCAACTGCCTAGAATAAGTGGAAAATCACTTATTCTAGGCAGTTAATTTTTTTTAGAGATTTTTATATTATATTATAAATTGTCTTTGGAATTGATTTGACAATTGAGTATCATGGTTTCTTTTGATTATTATGAAATGCCTACTGAAAATTTGTTGATTTTCGAATTGTGTTTAAATAGGATGTTATTGAGGATTTATTAAAAATGCACCTATATTTAACTTCAAAAACTATGAATTATTTCTCCTACGTTGAAATTTGTTTGGAGCATAGAGAAAAAACGTAAGTGTTTCAAATACATGATTTCATTTTAATAAATGCAAGTAAATCAATGAAATCAAACAAATTGGTGTTATCTTTTATACGATCACAGCAAATTGGTGTAATCTTCTATATGATCACAACAAATTGGTGTAATCTTCTATATGATCACAACAAATTGGTGTAATCTTCTATATGATCACAACAAATTGGTGTTATCTTTTATACGATCACAGCAAACTGGTGTAATCTTCTATATGATCACAACAAATTGGTGTAATATTCTATATGATCAAAAATTCCATCACAAAAAATTGGTGTAATCTTCTATATGATCACAACAAATTGGTGTAATCTTCCATATGATAATCATAAATTAAATGGAGATTTCTTTTAAAAATAATATAATTAGATAATAAATGCAATAATTTGCAATAAAAAGTCTTGGAATTCTTAAATAATAAATGCGTTTAAGAAATCAATTAATTAAATATATCAGCAACATTCAAGTAATTACTGTTCTATATATAAATAGAAAACATATGTATTAAGTTTTGATGGTTCAACAAAAATTCAATACAGCCCCTATCAATTCTCGTTTTAAATAATAATTATAATTAAAATTTAATTATCGCTCAGAATTTAATAAGTTATCAAAAGATTTCGAATTACAAGTTGCAAAAGTTTGATTCAATCTTACACTGAAATTGATATGAGTAATTTCATATTTACATTATTAAGTAATCTCAATGAAGTATTCTCGAACATTTCGATTGAAAAGAAAGGGAGATTCGAATAATAAATAAGCTTCCATCAATAATTTTAATGAAAACAATTAGAAATCAGCGTCACTAATGGCATCTATTTGAATAATTCCTCGAAATGAGAATTCATATGAAATCCAAAAATGTTACCAAGATTCAAATCAAATTTCATTTTTGTTAGATGTGCTGTACCTAAGCTCTAGTCATCAATTTTTGATTTAAACCATCAACAGCAAAAATCTTTTGTTGTTAAGGACTGAATTACCAAAGTTGTAAATGTATAGGGCAAAATAATTTATTTTCCATTAAAGTAAAGAAAAGCCATTATTTTATGATCACCAAATCCATTTCAATATTTTTGTACCTTGGAAATATCCTTATATTAAAAGCCATTATCTTTAAGGATAAAAGCAATCGTTTCTTGCATTTAGCTTCTGATGGCAGAGATTAGGACTCGAAACATTAGTTCTCGTATAAAAGTCTACTTAAACTAATTTTCGTGTTTTTATTTGTCCTACAGGCATGATTGAAATCAAAATATGGAGTGTCTTTTTAGCGAAGATGGGCTATGAATTTTAATGGTAGCAATCTGTAATAAGTATTGCTACAAGGCAAAACTATTTGCCTGTTAGAAAAAAAATCCTAACTGTTTTAGAAAAGGACAGTTCTAAGCATTAAAATAGAAACAAAATGAAATTTTCGAAATTCAACGTTGTAACTGGAGTGTAAAAGTTTAGAGAAATGTCTATTAAGATTACACTTAACATTTTATATCATTCTGAAAATAAAATGTTTTAAGGCATTAAAACAAAGCAAAATAAAAATGTTTGATGGAAGAATTAAGAATGGAAAATAAAAGTTTTGAATTTGCAAGTACCAATATCCTGCGATTAATGTAATGCTTAACAGTGTTATGTCATATCTGAAAAGAATAGAAAAGGAAAGGAAGCTTTTTATAAAATAAGCTTATAAATAAAATCAAAATTGCTATTAACATCTTACATTTTCTAACTGTCATTTTGTTAAAATAACATCTCCTCCAAAGATCTTTGCTCCAGATCAAATAATTTTAAACTGAGTAGAAAGAAAAAGATGGCACCAAAAAATGACATTTTTCGAGCTTTGCATTCCAGCAAAATAAGCATATTTTACATAATTAGAATTATTTTAATTCACTATTTCACCAAATACTTTTTAAGATAACTGGAAAAATTTTTTATTACATTTGTTACCTTAAAAAAATGCAATAGTAAAAATATTGCATTATTCCTTTGTCAACCTCGCTTTGAAAATATTGACCTTTTTTTCTAACATTTTTTTTAATTGTGATGTAAAGTAAGCATACGAAATAAAACCAATTTAGCTCATTTCAGTTTGAGTAATTCTATTTGATGTTATATTGACAAAGAGAGCGCTTTAATACAAGAAATAATTTTCTTGGTAATACCAGACAGCTGTAATACCAGAAATACTTCTACAGCTGTAGTTAAAGGTGAAGTATTTGAAATTAGATTTGGTGTATTCCATTACTTTAACAACTGTTGGATTTTCCTTCGAATTCGTTGCCAATGCGATAAATTTAAAATCCTCCTAAATACTTCAAAAATCATTAATCAACCTCAAAACCAGCTTCGATTAAGGGATTTTTTTCCACCTGGTCGACGAAATTAAATTGATCGGTTTAAAAGTCGACAAGAGTTATTTTTTCTAGAAAAAACGAGAATCTAGCAGCGAGTCAACTACATCTGGTACTTCAGTGAATATTCATCGGTGAATGACCGACTCGAAATTAATGATTTAGAGATAAAAGAAAAAATAAATGTCCGAATTATTTCACGAAGGAAGTTTGGCTGAAATCATACTGAATGTAGGAATTTAAAAATGAAATGTAATGGTGTTCATTTTCGGCATTTTAAATGAGTAAAATATCATAAAGATAAATGAAATTTCTTTATAGTAAATCACTAGTAATTTAGAAGCTTAAGGGAACAGTGGGATTTAAAATAAGCCAAACTGGACGAAATATTGAATATATATATATCATAATATTCTAAAATCTCATTTAAACTTGATTAATTTCTTAATTTTAGCTCAATTTTGCCCATATTAACGAGTCGATAGTTAGCCTTTTGTGCTAACTATCGCTAACTTGCGCATTTACCTTGTGCAATGATTATTTTAAGGCCACATAACGATATTGCTAGTTATCGATACATATGCATTCAAAGTCTTGTGATGAATTACATATGAAGAAGTATTACATCACAATACTGTGTTAGATAACATGAAAATATATATATGCAATCATTTACATCAAGCCATTGAGGAATATTTCAATGATTTCTTTGCAAAGACTGTTTTATATTGTTTGGATATAATTGATTATAATCAGTAATTGGTGTTCATATAAAATGCAACATACACACAATTGCATTTCGTAATACAGCAAGGACAAGAGATTCTCATGTTTAACAGCAGATTCAATGTATTATTTATATTTATTACTAATAAAGAAATAATTTGTCTATTTGTAGCAATTCAGATATAGAATTAGAAAAGTAAATTACATTATTGAAAAATAATATGCATTTTGAAATTGATTACTAAACAGTTCAGTTTTTAAGGCACAATGACGTCATGGGAATCGATTCGACTAGATATAATTATGTATACTGTAAACAAAATAGAAATGATCTTATTTAATCAGCACTATAATTTGATGGCTAAAATTATTTTATTAAAGGAATCATAATTTTGTGCACCATTATTTAATGCTAAAAATAGTTTTCTAACGAAATCATAATTATGTCGACCATAATTTGATGCTTTAAATTATTTCACTAAATGAATCATAACTATGCATACCATAGTTTGACGCTTAAAATTATTTTTCTAAAGGAATCATAATTATATGCACCATCATTTGATGCTTAAAATTATTTCGCTAAATTAATCATAATTATGTATACCATAATTTGAAGCTTAAAATTATTTCACTAATGGAATCATAATTATCAAAACCATAATTTGATGCTTAAAATCCTTTTACTAAAGGAATCATGAATATTGATGCTATTTATATGAAATTTAATTGAAATTAAATCAATCAGCAATAGCTGCATAACATATGGTTAGCGAAAACAGCTAATAATTTTGAAACTAAATATTTTATAAAAATCATTAAATTTGTACATTTTTTACATTTGTGTATTTTTTAAACCATCTGTATATATCGCATAAAATGTTTCAGAATATTCCATTTGTCTTAAATTTCATATTTTTCAACAAATGCAATATTTCCTTCCAAAATAAAATAACCCAAATACAAATGCCTCAGAGGGTTTAAACCTTACTGTGGATTTTCAGAGACCATTATAAAAAGATTCGAAAAATGAACGCATGATATGATTTTCTATCACCCTTCCTAAATCCGCTCGCTTGTCAGTAACGAAAATTCGGAATATTCCATTTTTCAGACATCATGTCTGTAGAATTCTATCAATAATCTGCATTCCATTTCTAAGCAAACCAATTTTTAAAACCCTCGCTCTGTTTTCCTTCATAACTGACGTAAGAATGCAGATTCAACGCTAAATAAATCCAAAACAAGAAAGGTGCACTATTTCACATGTAATTCAATGTGATGACATTTCGTGCTTCAGACGAAATCTACTTTCGCAAAATAATCGTTTGCTTGAAAAATCTTGTTTATTCTTTTTCAAATTCAACAAAGAATGCATTGTAGATTATAGAAGAGTAACATTCTTGAAAAATAAATGGTAATCATAAATAAATCCAGATTCAAATCCATAATAGTAGACAAATTGACTACTTATAGTAGATAATTATCCGCGTAGAATTGTTCTTATGCATGATTATCAATTTAATTTCATGTCAGAGTAATTATATCAATTTTTTTTTTAGTTTTAACTAGCTAATTTTCTCAGCTTTATTTAGGATAAAATAATTTTCTATTTACAAACAAAATATTTACTACTTAATTAGTTCCCACAATATCATCTAAAAAATGTCTTATTCTTTATAATATTTATGCGAAATTTTACCCTAAAAGTCATGACTTTTTATTTTTACCCTAAAAATGTGCGTTTTAAATAGTAGCATATAATTTAGGAAAATTATTACATTTATTTTAATTGCTTTTGCCATTTGGAATTTTTAAATTAAAATATTCCAAATGGCTACATTATGAATTAAACAATATCCCAACGACATAAACTGCGCTATAACAATCCTACAATAAATATAAAAGTCTCTCTCTATCAATAATTTTTTACAGTGCAAATAAATATTTTTGATAGTATTTTTAATGATAGAATTATTTAAACATAGATATTTTCCAGTGTCTCCAGTGTTAATCTAATATATTACCGTTATTGTCATATATCTGTATATTCTACAAACTTTTAACAAAAAGCATTTAAGAAAGGATTTCCAAACATTAATAGTTGCCCTTTGGGGCAGTCATGTGAAGTTTATAAATGGAAAATCTCACATTTGCAATGAGAAACACAAAAAGACCATTCTCTTATGGAATGAGCTGTACCAGAATTTGTCAACTGCTTCTTTAACTAAATTATTTTTCCCCACAATTTCTCGAAGGTTAAATAACGAGCATTTCTTCAGTGATTTTCACTTAACAAAATTTCTTACTGGCCACGATAATTTCAATTACTATCTCAAGAAATTTGGATTATTGGACACTGATCTGTGCTCTTGCAGCGTGGGTTGAGTTCAAAATGTCGAACACTTGCTTTCTGACTGTTCCAAACTTACTGAAGAAGGAAGAAGGGATTTTATTGTGGATCTCGATGCCTGTAATATTAAGTTTCCACCTCCACTTCATGTTTTGGTCGACCACAAAATGGTTTTTTTTTCTCATTCTGTAAATTTAGTGCCTTTGCTGCTTCAATTTTTTATTAGTCTTGTTGTTTATTTTTTCCCGTTGTTTTATCCTTATTTTATCTGTTTTTATCTATGCATGTAGATGTTTCTACTTACTTCTGTAAGCCTTGTGATGCACAAGGATTGACTTATTATTAATTACAAAAATGACTTCAAGATGGACTGTAAGGTTAATCACATACCAATTTAGCTGAACAGAGGTATTTACATAAACATCGTAAGCGAAAAATAAAAAATATATATATACTAAACATTTATGGACATAAATTCTTGGGATATAGGAAACATTTTTAATTCAATTGATGTGAGCAATATTCATGACAACATATTTACAAAAAAGAATACAAAACTGAAGTGAGTTCCAATTTATTTTTATTTTATTAAGTGGACTGTCCAAATCGGGATCTGAAACATTGCTAGTTAGGAAATAATTCCATTTGGAATTATGAGAAAGAAAAGAAAGCCCTAAAGAATAACAATAAATGAATGTTGCAATTTCTTGGATTCAAACATTAACTATTGACGTAATCCTAGCTCTTTAGTATAAGAAATATATATAAGTCACAAGAAATTTGTTTGTCTGGCTGTTTCAATATAAATGAACTCAGTAACCACAAACCATGAAGAACAAAGTCTGATACGCATATTTAACCTCTGAAACATAAATTCTTATTTAACCCTTTCTAGGGCCGTGGATAGTATGCTTCCCACCAAATTTATCAATCCTTGTATGAAATTATGTAGGTGGGCATAAGTTCTGACAAATATTTTTAGTAAGTCAGAAACTTAGATGCTTCAGTTCTTTATCTTACACAAAATGATGTCTTGATTTGTTACTTAATTATTAATTAACCAAATTAATTAATTAATCAAATTAAATTTATCTAATAAGTTAAATGAATCCCTTTTCTTATTCTAATTTCAAGCCTAAAAGTATTTCAACATAATATGACTAGAAAAAAATGGTCCTGTAAAGGGTTAATTATCAACCAAATCTATTACGAAGCTGATTACCTGTCAGCCTGTATTTTCATATGCATATCAACATAATTATTCATAAATGTGATGACTTATATCAATGAAATTTGGTGCATTTTTTTATTTTTATAAATGTTTTTAAAATTGATGTCGTTGGTATGAAATTAAGATTTAAATTAGGAAATCGTTTTACTTATAAATAATTTTTAAATGCCAAATTTATATATTGTCGCCATAATGAACTTATATCGCAAATACGTAAATATACAGAATTTCAAATCTCTATCTGATCAAGAAGTGTACAAATACAGGATTAAAGAATTCCAATGTTACAATATTGCAATCTGTCAAGTTAAATAAAACTGCATAAAAATTAAACTGTTAAAAAAATTTACAAACTCCAAAGTACCTAAAAAACAATGAATACAAATTTCGTTAAAAAGGTAAGTATGCAAAAATAAATACTACTGGTAGTCTTATGGTAAATAAAAATATATCTTTCAAAACATACCGTAAATGTATAATACACCTTTCATTTAAATATTTGAATAAGCTTGGACAAAGTTTAAATAAACATTCGAAAGAAGTTATGTTTATCCTTTCAAAGTTTTATTTATTTGGCAGAACTCTTTGGAATTATTTGTCAGATGTAATGTTGAAAAATAACAACGGCAAACACAAAGATTTTAAAGAAATATATATTCAAATTATCAAGTAATGGATGTTGAATATTTGATGAAATACTAATTCCGATTCTTTCTTTCAGTATCCAGTTGTTTAGATAGCAATTTCTTTCGGAACCTATATACATTAGTTGCCTGAGGGAAGAAAGAATGAATTTGATTTTTTTAAGGGGAAGAGTGGTGTATGAAGGTATATTTTATAAATCTCCAGAATAATTTTGCATTTGATAGTATTATAAATTATTCTGTCTTATACTATTTTATATATTTTAATGATTCTACTTATTCAGTTCAATACATTCATGCATATTTTGTTTTTATAAACATTACCATGTATCCAGTTGTACACGTCCAGTTATTTTTATAATAATAACCAGTATCCAGTTATTTAGGTAGCAATTTCTTTCAGAGCTTATATGCATTAGTTGCCTGAGGGTATAAAGAATACATTTTGAATTTTTAAGGGGATGAGTGGTGTACGTAGGTATCTTTCATAAATCGCCAGAATAATTTTGCATTCAATATTATTATAAATTATTCCATTTTCAACTATTTTACGTATTTTAATGATTCTTCTGATTCAGTTCAATGTATTCATACATATTTTGTTTTTATAATAATTATCACACACTTAATTTCTCGCGACTAATAAAAGTGATTGCCAAGACTAATTGCAGACAACTTTTTTAACTTTGAGATACACAAATTACTTGTTTTAAGTTATAACAATTGAAAAAAGCAATTATTAAACAAATGGATTAAATCAGTAAGATGCATCTTTTATATGTCGAATTACATGAAACAAAGTATTACTTACAGTGACTCAAACAATTGAGGATACACCTTACTTTGACTTGATAAATACAACTTTCAATATAAACAAAACGTTACCGAGAAATGCAAACTTTTTTTTATTTTTTATTTTTACGCATATCGTATGTACTTGGTTATACTTAGGTTTATATGAATATACTTCACAGCAATTTAAAGGAAAGTGTTAAAAATTTGAAGTTTAGATGGAAATTTCATTTTCCAGAAGGACAAAAACCCCAAACACACTTCACGTAAAGTCAAAATGTGGTGTATTTTTCATTGTAAACAGCAGTTACATTTTTTGAGGCAAAAAACTGCATAAATTCTTTGGAAACTTTTCAATTTAGAAGTTTTTTGTTCGTTGTCCTTTAATTTTACTTTAAATTAGACCATTTGTTATTTGTAAAAATAAAAACTTGTTTGCATTTCTCGGTAATGCGTTTATTTATATTGAAAGTTGGATTTATCGAATAAAAGTAAGGTGTTCTCTCAATTGTTTGAACCACTGTATATAAACATACTTTGTATATATGTTATAAATGAAAGGTTTCCATGCCATTATAATTTCTTTTTTTTATTCAACAATTAAATTTAAGAAAAAAGACAGTTTTGTATTAACTTCTGATTTAATATATTATTTTTTCTACATTACTAAAAATTCTGTTACTATGATTTAAATGGTCACATTGATATTTACCATCTTAAGACCTAAAGAATCATGAAACAAAGAGTCACGACTTTTCCTAAGATATTCCTAAACCGAATGCATTAAATCCATCATGGATATGCAACTGTTTGATTCATCTTTGAACGGTGGACTTTCGTGTTGCATATCCTTGAAATAATTACGATCCGAATCAACTTTAAATATCATATTAATAATTCAACTTTCTCTTTAAGCATTTATTTTCTGAATTTATCTATATTGCAGATTTTTTTAAATGATGTCTATCAGGACAGTATCTACTAAAACCACACTAAATAATTACATCACAATATTATTAAAATTTTACGGAATGTAGGAACTTATACATCACTAATTTTAATTGAAAGAAGAATTTTTCAAATTATTATGAGAAATGTACGATTCATTACCAGTAATTTTTAAAGTATTCTGCAAGAAATATTCAAGAAAAATCTTTCCACATTTCCAATTTTATTTGCATAAATATGAAATAAATTTGTTATAAAGTTAAAGGAAGTCTTATATTATGATGTATAATTTAATTGTTTGACGATATTTTTTCTTTTAATGTAAATGCATTGATTCCAACAACATTCCTTGTATTCTATGCAATTTCATGTAATGCATAAGAATACTAATAATTGATATAAGTGTAAAAAGTATAACGCATCAGCAACGCGGTATATTTCCTTCAAAAAGCATGATTAGAATAAATTGTGGGTTTTATTCATGGTAGCGTAAAAATTCCAAGAATATGCTTTTGAAATGCAAATTTAATCTTAATTATTTATTAATCTTAGTATTAAAATTTATTAATTCAAAGAATTTCAAAAGCACATTTATCATTTAAGTGCTAACAGAAATTGGAGCTACGAATGAGGAAAAATTAACATTTTAATAACTTATTTCGTTCAAAGTTAATTCCAAGATTTTTTTAAAAACATTTTGGACAGTATTTCACAAATGTGCAATCATTTTTTTACTTATCAAATTTAAAAAATTCATTTTGATTAGGACTGATTACATCTCCGTATGGAATGATTGGTGATTAGATTTGTAACATCCAACAGAAGAGTACAGTTTTGTAAATTACACGAAGTGCATGTTGGCTTCCAAAATTGTACAGAACTTATTAACATCGAAATCTCTTGTAAAACATCTTTTGTGTTTTAGAAAACTATTATTGTTTGGAAAATAAAAAAATGAAAGTTTTATGAAAAGATCTATTTCTTTTATAAATTGTTAAAGTACCACGTGGAACACCTCGTAATGCAGGATGTGGAACTTCTGGCATGGTGGTTGGTTCTCGCCACCATGGTGATACACAAAAAGGTAGGTATCTGGTTCTTCGCATCGATGACGGGAAGTACTTCCTTAGGGAAGGGCTTTACTATGGCTAGTGATGTACCATGGCCCTTAGAACTCAACCACAGTTCCCGCCAGTGTTGTGTTGCGGCGGTCAGGTCATTCCGATTAAGAATAGATAACACATAGTCTTACTTACACCAATTTAAATACTTGGCAATAAAACCAAATTCTATAACTTTGATTAATATTAAATATCGGAAAATTTCATAAAACACCTGATGCTTTTCGGCAAATGTGCATTATTTTCAGAATAAACAATAATAATATAATATTCAAAAAGAATTCTTCTAGTTTGAGAAATAAGCAACTAACTTTCCTTCCAAATTTTGTATATTTATTACAATCTTGCAATTTTTGCATGGTTAGCATTAATGTTATAAATTTACATAAAATACTTTGTTTATTTCAGAAAGTATCAAGTTTTGGTGAATTATATATATGAAATCTTATAAAAGATGTCTTTCATATATTACAAATTAATCTATAATTTTCTCCCAAATTCTTGTTCCCAATAATATTTACTACATGTAGAATCTTACACAATACATTATCGAAGTCTTTTTAGTAATATCTTGCATATTTTAGCAAATTGGCAAGGTCAAAAAAAATAATTTAGATAAAATCGTCTAGATCTGTATTAGAACACGTATACTGTACACTATTGTACGATATTAAACAATATACACACTAATGTACAATAATATTGAATATTTAATAATATATCACAATATTGTGCAGTAATGTTAAATATTTAATGATATAATATCTCACAATTTTGTACAATATTAAAAACATTCTGCCACCTGGGATGGTAATCTTCTTTAATGACTTTCTAACTTCCTAACTAATTTGTAATAATTTATAATGTTCATCAAATTGTGCAACCTTTCTTGATTAAATTAACTTTAGAAAGGTTTTTAATAGTATTTATTATATTGCAAAATCTTACACAATACATATTATCATCATAAGGTTTTTAGTAATATCTTGTATGTTTTATCAAATTTCCAACGTCAAAGGATTAAATAATGTAGATAAAATCGTCTAGATCCCCAGTGTAACATGCATATTGTACAACATTATACATGAAACAATATTCACAATATTGTGAAATAATGTTGAATATTAAATGATATAATGTTTTACAATATTGTGCAATATTATGCAACATTCCACTCTTCCTAGGATGGCAATCTTTTTGAAACAATATTATTAACTTATTAACTTCCTTGGATAAAAATCTTATTACCTTCCTTACAATTTGTTATATTTTACAATGTTCACCAAATTGTGTTACCCTGCTTTATATAAACACGTTGGAAACATTTGTGAAATATTTTGTATTCTTCAGAAAAGTTCTGCTTACGAAATATATAATATTCGTAGAAACTTCGAGAAAAATTGCTTCATTTCTGACAAATTAACAAATTACCTTTCAGCAGCTTTGTTGGCAAAACTTTCTAGAACTATCTCTTAGAACTAATTATTTATCTTTTGTGTTATTCCAGCACTGGAAATCAATTCATTCGCACCCGAAATAGGTTTTTAAATACCTTTTAAAAGTTAGCAGAATTCAATTATCTCCAAAGACACAATTCATTATCGGTACCCTCCAAACCTGGCTCCCAGAAACATATTACATTACGTCACCCGAAATTAAGTTCCTTACAACGTACACCACTTACTTCCAGAGTGAAAACAGTTCGAAATCAACTCCAACTTTACGCCTGACAAACTTTCTGTGGAAGAAGTTACTGGTTGTTAATAGGATTTCCCACCGGTGTTCCCTTACGTAAGACTAGAAGCGCGAAACACATAAATCAGCTTCACACATTTTCTCAAACCTTTTGGAAACAACTTGGAAAATAAGAATTTTATTTTCCCACACCCCTTGAGGACATGCTAACGGCAAAAATAAAAACCACATAATGCCCATATGCAGTTTCTGAATGCGTAGTTGAGTGCTTTTTATCAACAAAAGAGTATTCCGTTGAATAAAACAACAGACAAAGAGCCTCCAAACGAGATATCTATGGTAGAGATAAAAATTGAACTTATAAAAAGAATTCCGGTGTTGTTTTTTTTTGTCATATTTCTTGGTGGGTAAAGTGTATTTGGGAAAATCTTCCGGTTTTTAGACCTTAGGGAAGTTACTATACACCAATTTCAACATGGATTAAGAGCTTTTTTCTTTGTTTTATAGATACATAATGGAAATCCTTCGTACTTCAAAGGGAAATTTTGATTCTTCAAATTATCTTTTTTTCTTGAAACGCCAGATGTAAAATTTAGAAGAATGGCACAAAGGTTATTTTTGGACTTAAAATATTCCCTGTTACAATAATATAAAACATGTGAGTAACAATTTGCATGTCATAAGTGAAAACGTAATTACATATGGTCTGATTTTTTCTAAATAAATTTAACCAGATTTCCTCATTCTGAGACTTAATGACGTTGTATTTTTTATTTCTTCTTCGAATATCAGATATTTTTATATTCATAATGATTAAATTAAATTTTTTTCCAATAAAATGTGGATTTTATTGAATGCTCCAAAATATTAATTTTGAATCATTCTATTAATTCTAACTAAATCTATTAATTCTATCTAACCAATTCTATTAACCATCTTTCTAATCAGAATCTATTAATTTTGTTATTAGTTAGAGGCGAACTTTCTTTCTAATTTAAAATATTTTTATAGTTTAAAATATAGTTTGAAACACAATTAAAAATTTCACTATATTACTTGCAGCTTTAAGCTCATATTTGAAGGAACAAAGTTCAGGATAATTAAAATTTTATTCTGTTGACGATCAAATTCTGGATTTAGTATATTCATTAATAATGAACAGGAAAAATAATAAATTGTCCTATTCCCTATTCATTCTCGACCAAAACAAGTCAACTATTCATTTTTTTAACTTTCTCGTAACATAATATAGAGAAAGTAAGAAAGCACTGTAATCGTCAGAAAATTCGAAATTAAGATTGTGATGAATCTTTATGTTTCAGTCCGCCTGTCTGTCTAAAACATAGATCACTCAGACACGCTTTGAACTAGGCTCATGAAATTTGCTACACGATCTTTATACCAAATGTAAAGAAGTTTATTTTCATCACATTTCGAGAAAAATCCTTCAAAGGAAGCCTGTTCGCCTGTTCGAATATAAGTAATTATAACTACAAAATGAAGAGAGCTTCATAGATGTCTATAGTGGAAGTATATAGCGTCTATAACGGGTTGATCATGTGTCAGTCCTTACTTTTAGCAACAAATAAACGTGATAATTGAATTACTCAATGACTTTAATATATCTAATTTGATATGGGATTTTGCGGCACACTTTCGTTTCAATTGGTTAAAAAAAAAGGTCTAAAACACAAATTTCGAATCCTATTAACCGCATACCAGTGTTAAAATCACTAAAGAACTCATGAAGAATGACCCAATGGATTCAGTAAAATTGCTAAACTCCAATGTTTAGTATTTTATAACTATTATATGTCAAACACCTTTATTTTGGAGAAACCATTCCTGATGGTTTGCCTTCATTGACTCAAAACTATTTCAATGGACATAATTGAATTATATTCGTTCTTAGTAATATTTGGATATGAGCTTTTTAGTTCGGGGCATTGGCTTTCAGATTGTTAAACTATTGATATGTAATGAATTTTTTTCGCATTTCATTTTGAAAAATGAAAAGACGGACTGATAAGACACAATATAATGAAGTCAATGGAAGTAGTCTACTACAAATTATTTCGCGTGTAATTGAAAATTATATAAATATTTAATTAAGTTGAAAATCCTACTGTTGAATGAATGCTCATTGAAAACAATTTTTGCATTCTTCTAAAAACCAATGATGTGAGTACAGCATATATGAATTTTAATATCAATCAGTATCATTAAATTAAGAAGATTGTTATTAAAATTTATATCTGTCGTATTCTAATCAGTAGTTTGTGTCTATTAATTCTAGTTCTGCTATATGATTAAGGTTCTATTATAAATTCATCTACCCCCACCGGGGGACACCTCATAACTGAGGATGAGAAGCTTCTGGGAAGGTGGTTGGTTCTCACCACCCAAATGGTTACAGAAATGATGGAGGTCGGATACCTCTTATCTATGACGGAATGTGCTTCCCACGGGAAGGGTTGTACCGTGGTCGGTGATGGCCGTTAGAACTCAACCTTAGATCCCGACAGAGTTGCTGCAGAATTGGTTCGGTCAATCAAATTAATCCGAATGCCTTAATTAGGCGGGTGGAGTAGCAAGTTTTATTATTAACTTATTTACAGTAATGAATTCATACAGAAATACTATGGAATCCTCAATTCTGAAATTAAATTGTATTAATAATTTTAGAACTTAAAAAAAAACATTTTATTGGTTTAATACATATTATAGATTATGAGAAGTAACTTCAACGTTCTCTATTTTCAAGAGAATCTCTTTGTGTATTATACTAATCATATTAAAAGTATCTGTAGAGTTCGTTTCAAACGATTTTATACACTTATTATTTCATGGAACCAAATAAAACACTTTATTCAATTCCTTTTAAAATAGTTATTTCATACGGAATTTATTTTAAATAGTTATTTCTATTATTTAGTTAAAATATTTACTATTTATTATTATTTATTTATATAATGTATTACTTATTCTTGTTTCCAGAAATGATGTTCTATTTATCATTTACATAAAAAACAATTAAATAATAATTTAAAAATTATGCTTTGAAGTGATGCTTTATTATATTCTGTAAAATAGATTGAATCATTCTATATTCAAATACAAAAAGAAAGATATTTAATTTCTTTTAAGATAAATAAAAAATTTTAATGAATCTTACACAGAGCAAAATATTTTTGCAATGCAATAATAATCCAAAACTTTGCTCAGATTGAGTTCGTAACAATTATTTATATTTAAACGAAAAATTACTCACCGGTCTAAAAATTGCTAGTACCTCTTTAAAGTAGCGGATTTCTATTTTATGAAGAAGCTATTCTACTTCGTGGATATTTTAAGTCACGTAATCCTTTATAAAAACTATTGAAGAGCCATTTTTTACTTATTCATGTCAGCTCTCTGAGTAATGTAACGTTACGTCAACAAAAACGGCCATTTCAGTAAAATGTTTCTGCCATCAGCGTGAAGTCATGACTCAGTTTCGAGAAAACAAGCATACATATAAAATTTTATTCCTTTATAATGGTATCTTCTTGGCTCGTTAAGTCTCTAAAGCTAATACATTTTAAATGTTATGAAACTTAATTGCTTCGAAGGTTGTATTACCTCACATATATAAGAAGCGGGATATCAACTTAAATTACAAATAAAACTTTTTAGTGGATATCATCTGAATTTCAATGAAACCATTCTCGTATCAAATAGATTATTAAAGTCCTTATAGGAATAATTTTAGAATTTATTTTCAAATACGTGATAAGGATATGCAAGTCTTATGGGGTTTCTTTTATCACTATTCAGAAAGTTAAATCGAATAGCAGATTAGTGACGATCATGGTGGTCTTTTTCCCTGGCACTGAAAGTAAATGCACTCCTTTTAATTTTCTCTGCAATATATTATATTTTATATTATATATATAATGATATTTTACACTCTTAATTTAAAACAAATTAATTTCCAAAACTATCTCAATTTAGCCCATAGTAAAATATTCTCTTATTTCCTGATCTCATTCCGAGTATGAAGCTGTGTAAAAATTACTGCGCAATCAGTCTACGTATCAAGTAAAAATGATACTTTCGGTGCCCTTGTCAAAGGTTAACACATGTATTCAGTCGCCACGTGGCCGGAAATCCCATGTTATATAAGACTAGTGATCATTTGTTTCGTCCCTTCCTTACTTCTGCTTTTGTTCCGCACCATGGTCGACGTGCCTTGTCCGCGTCTCTGCTTGTAAATAATTAGGCTTTCCCAAAATGGACATTAAAATTAATTTAAAAATGTAAATTGTCTCTCTACTGCTTGTCAATCCTGCATTCTGCTTCAAACAAAATAATCTCTTACATTTATATATATATATATATATATATATATATATATATATATATATATATATATATATATATATATATATATATATATATATATATATATATATATAAATGCCAAACTACTGTTGTTTAATAGTTTTGGCAATATTTTTTTAAGCATCCAATACATACCAATGAATTTTAATTTATTCACTATCTTCAATATTTTTATTTGTTTGTAGGACAATCATGAGCATTAAAGTCAAATGAAAATTAATTTCTCCATTAGTTTTCAAACATTTTCTTAAGCATTTAATCTTTTATTTTTTATATATTCAACGAGGGAATAGAACGTTTTCTAATGTTACATTGTTCGATGATTAACTATTCGTTTATGGAATTCGAAGAATGAATATTTTAAATTCGAAAAATTTATATGGAATTCGAACGATTTATACGGAATTCGAACGATTTATACGAATTCTTATATTATTAGAAGAATTTATACGAATTCTTATATGGAATTCGAAGAATGAATATTTTAAACAACATACATAGTGTTCTGGAAATACTTTGAGAAATTCTATCTATTTTTCTTTTTCTTTTATTAAAACTATCATATTATTATATTAGAAGAAAACAAGCGAAAAAATATGATATCATACTTTATAATAAAATATATATTAAACCTATCTAATTAGAAATATTTTTATTAAAATTATATAAAATTTAAAACATATTATAGTTAAACTAATAATCTCGTTAGCCAGTTCATGATTCGAAATAGAAATTATATCTATAAGCCAAAGAGACCAAACTTAAAAAGTGGGATTTGAATATGAATTTGGGAATACTTTATCGTCATTTTATCCAATTAATTGATCAATCAATTAATCAAGAACTACCAAAATGTAGATCTTGCAATTTTTTCTTAGCATTATACCAACACACTAAAGGATTTCATAATCAAAATTCAGCTTTCTGTTTATTTGCGTTTTTCTTTTCTCTTTTTTCGCCACAGAATATTCCTGAATTTTGAATACCTTGGATTCCCTGTCATGGGTATAAGCGGCAAAATTTAATAAGATGAAAAATTGGTAAAGTTTACATACAATACACAAAATATCATCACAACAACTGTACACAATACAATAACAAAGAAAAGGGATTGTTTAATGGGGAATATGAATTGAGGAATTTTCATGAAATTAATATTTCTTGGAGAAGGTTTTCATTGAGAAAAGAGAAAAAATTTATTCTGGTCTTGGTTTTGGGGAGATCAAATCTTCGTTATCTTGCAGAAACCACATGATATTTCTATTTTTTGATTTGGACATCTTGCTTATCATCACGTTAATGCACCAGATTTTTTCAAGGTTGTGGATGGTTTAGCTGAAATGAAAATATGTATTGAGAAGTCAGCTAGCGGCATAATGAAGTGGATCGTCCACTTCTCCGCAGCCACACTAACCCATTCTTTAATATTGAATCATTTGATGTTAGAAGGGAAAGGGCTATGGCCGTTTGCAAATGTTATATCTAATCTGTTCCACGATACTGGATTAAAAGAGACTTATGTACAGCTAACCACCGCTTACCACATCTGTTACCACTGAAACGAAGCAGTATCGACAGGACTTATGTCAAAGACAGAAGTCGACCACAATAACTCGTCCATAACACTTGCCGATTCAGCGAACTGACATCCTCTTCGTGGCAGCTTACCCCAAGTCACAATGTGGTCAATCTCTGACCTTCCTCTTCATCTTTCCGTACGTCAATCATTAAACAAGGAGAAGGTCACCACTTAAAAAAATATCCTCAAAATACACAGTATTCTTCGAATTCTCATTCACCAACAAAATAAATCCAAACAGTTTAAAACTTTCAAACATTTGATTAAAAAAAACTGACTACTTTTCACATCATGTCCTTCAGAGTTTAAAGATTATTTGAGCCATCAATACTAATGGTATCTGTACATAAGATACCGATGGTAATTTGATAAATGTTTCTACTTGTTGAATCATTGCCAGATTTCTGATATTGGAGAACTAATTAAAGACCAGCATTACCCAGATAACTTAATTTCTGCATCTTATGCACAATATATTATACATCTCCAAGATGTTTTACGATATTCTTAATAGCAGAAAACACTATGAAGATGTGATTTTCTTGCATTGTTCACAGTGTTAGGAATTAGTGTTCAGCGATAGTGGTCCATGCTAATCCAAACAGTGTGCATGTCGAGAATGCGTGCTTAATGTATTGGAATGGGGTTTTATGCAAAATGGAATTTCTATTCATTGTGGAAATATAGTTAAAACAATGTAATCTCAAAATTTTTTGCGCACATGTTTACAAAAATATCACTAGTAACCCGGAATTTCACACTATTGTCACTTATGACACTACCATGTCCACTCTGAATATCTTACTGGTAACATAACGTTGTTTCTTTATTTCTTTTTGGAGCTGTAAAATTAATTATATCAAATTATTTATATAACATTTATGTATATATGCGTGCATGTTGAAAAATCGAAAAAACCATTTTTATATCATGGAAGATAAAAATAAACTTATTTCAGTTTTATTTATCTATTTTTATGTTGATGAAGATAACAATGAAGAATATTTCATTTTTAATCCTCACTAAGATTAAATTGGATATCCAAAATGCATCCTAGCATTAAATTAACATTTCTAGACTTTATTAGCAGAGAAAGAAGAAATTAGCACATTTCCTTAACGCAAAATGCTAGTAAAGGAAACGTGACCGAGGATGGAATGGTCCTATTAACTTAATGTGTTGTTTGTTGCTTAATGGTAGAAGAAACATTGTCCTCTCTATTGTTCCAGGTATATTTACCCTTAACTAAAAGGGTCACCTCCGAAAAAATATAAGGTTTCAGGAAAGAAGATACACGCAAAAAATATTATGTTGCGGATAGCTTACTTATTGCCTTTGCCAAACAATTTTAGGTGGCTATTCTTTATAAAGAGAGTCGGAGTTTTCCACTTAGGATTTGTTTTCATTTTTTTGTTACTTGATGGGAGAAAAAACTCGTTATATTTTCCATTTTCAACTTTTCCGCAGCAAATTTTTCCATTTGGCTTGCTATTATTTTCTTGACGTTTCCTTCATTTTTTTTTTCAAAACGCTGTTTCCAAGGACATTTTTAACTATGTTCGTAAATAATTGTACGAATCTCGCCTCATTTTTTTTTTTTGCATTTATTTTAACCCTTTCTAGGGCAGTGGGAAATATGTTTCCCACCAAATTTATCTATATTTGTATGAAATTATGTAGGTTGACATAAGTTCTGACAAATTTTTTTTAGTAAATCAGAAACTTAGATGCTTTAGTTCTTTATCTCAGACAAAATGATGCGCCTTGATTTGTTACTTAATTATTAATTAACCAAATTAATTAATTAATCAAATTAAATTTATCTAATAAGCTAAATAAATGAATCCCCTTTCTTATTCTTATTTCAAGCCTAAAAATATTTTAACATAATATGACTAGAAAAAAAATGGCCCTTTAAAGGGTTAAATGGGATTAAATTAATGTGAAATCATTATGTTTTTTTTTTTCAATCACATTCTATATATTAAATTTACATTTATTCTTAACGAATTTTTGAAAATTTTCAAATTTTCAATATTATAAAAGGAAATTAATATTCAGAAATAATTTTGAAATTAGCTTTAAGCTAACTGAATCAGGGCAAATAATTTTATAACTTTAAAATAGCAATTCTTGTATATATAAATTTATTTCGTGTATCTCGGAAACGGCGTTAACGATTTGGATCAAATTTTGTAATTAGAAAAGATATTGTTTTTTACGTTTATCTACTATATAGGTGTCTTTCTTGAAACAAAAATTGATTTTGAGCACAAAAATTACATATTTTATAGCTATTAGAGCCTTTTTCTATCTGCTCTTCTGCTGACAATGTCATATAGCGTCATTTGTAAATTTTTGTTGTGCTTGCATTGTTGCTACTGGTATCCCAAAATTTTGTGAGGTAGCGCTATATGACATCCGAATACGAATACGTTCGGCTCACATCTAATAGCAACAATATAATTCTTTGTTAAGCAATCATCTTGTTTTGAAAGTGACACTACCGTATCTACATATTTTCTCCGAAAAAAATACTTTACAAAAAAACTGCAATAAAAACCTCAATTTCTCAAGTACTTTCCATTAATGTTTGGCACTACATAAATGAATTTCTTGTTTAATATATCATATAAATTTATTAAAATCTAAAAACTTGTAAACATAAAGTTAATTTTTACATTCTTAATAGTCGATAGGTTCTTAAAATCAGAATAGATAACTTCCCATACAGCATTCGATATAATTCCTAACAAATAGTTCACTTCAATTTAAATGACAGATTATGGAATGTTTCCATGTTACATGATAATTGAGTGCTACAGAACTTCTGTCACATTAGATAAATGGTCTATGCTTTTGTGATCGATTTACGAAGCTTTGACACAGATGGAATGTTGTAAAGCTCTTCCCACAATACCAATATACGAATAGGAGTCATTTCTCATACAATTTCCAGAGGTGAGAGACCTCAAAACAATGGAATTGTAATAACAATGCTTCGGGTTTAACATTTCAGATTTAATTACATTAGATAGCTGTATGGAATTGTGCCATTGAATACTAACCATAATTTTGCGAGCGTCTGATTAGCGACTACGAATTGCAGCCATTGCATTTTTATGGAGAAACTACTAAAACCGACATTAATTTTCTGTCTAGACACACTGTGTAAAAAAAGTAGAAGGACAGTCGTTTTCTGTAAATTTTCTTTTATATTTTTATCCAGACTAATGGATTTTAATGTAGGTTTTATTTAACAAAGTTTTCTTTATTTTCATGTAAAAATGAAATAGCTACCACCATTTGTAATTAGAAATATTAGAATGTAGTATTTGAAGTGTGTAAAAAAAGTACAAGGACACCTACTACATTTTTTTTTATTTAGTGGAATGTGCACGAGTAGAAGAGTAAGTATATACTTTTTTTAAATTTATTTTTTTCTAAGGAAAACGTATTCTGATAAAAAATTTCACTGATGCTTTAATTTCAGGAGGCTTAGAGTTATGCCTTTAAATGATTTTCAAAAGGGTCAAATTGCTGCATATAAATATGAAGGTAAAGTTATTAGAGAGATCAATTGTATACTGTATGTCAGTCCCCAATCGAGTTTCTAACTTTATTAAAAAATCCAAACAGAAACGGATTAAGAAAGAAGACTGGTGAGCCTAAAAAATTAACTCCCCGTGATGACAGAAAACTTGCTCATGAGCTTAAAAAAGAATAGTGGAAATGTTACAAGAGATATAAATCAAGCAGAACTTATTCATGTGTCCAAACAAACAGTATATAACTACATCCAAAAGGTCCAAAGATTCGTTTTCAAAAAACAGAAGAATCTTCCAAAGTGGAAACAAACACATATTAATAATCGTTTGTATTGGGTTAAGGAACAATTGTCATGGGCCAAAGAATGGTCATCTGTGATATTTTCAGATGAAAAAAATTTAACTTAGATGGTCCAGACGCTTATCAATCCTACCGGCATTGCCTGAAAAATGCAGAACATTATTATTAAACTGTACAAATGGGAGAAGGAAGTTTGATGGCCTGATTAGAAGTTGGTTATGGAGGAAGAATAGATATGGTCTTTCTCAATGGTAGAAAGAAGAATACAGATAACATTAATGTTCTGAATTCTGAACTTCTCCCGTGTGACTCTGAATTACGAGAACAGTGGGTGTTTCAACAAGATGGTGCCTCAATCCACACCGCCAATGGAATTGAAAATTAGTTCGCTGCAAATAATGTAAAGGTTTTACCATGACCAGCTAAAAGCTCAATCCGAATATAGCAGAAAATATGTGGGCAATGCTTGTTCGTCGAGTATACGCTGGTGGGGAGCAGTTTGAATACCTCTTTGAGCTTCGAGTGGCATTAAATACCTCATGCGATAATTTTTGTCCAACAGAAATATAATCTTTGTGCGATTCACTTCCAGACAGAATATTCAAAGTCATAAAAGCTAATGGAAACAGTATTCCTTACTAAAATAAGCATATATTTTGTTCTTTTTATAATTGTTCTTCTAATTTTTTTTACACGGTTTCAAATGAAAGTATTTTTTTTTCATTTATACTTTATTTTTGAATACCATGGTAATGATACTAGTATTTTTTCGGTGAATGATCTAAAAAATAATTCTTATAAAAATAAATGCCATAAAAAATCCTTATTTTCTAAAAACATCTAGTGTTCTACTATTTTTAAGCAATGCAATACCCTATTATTGTGTATGTGAATACATTTGGGATTCATTTTTTTTTTAAATATCATCTCTTAAACAAAAATATACCAGTTAAGTGGTAAGGGTTTTATGAAAACTGGAAGTAAATCTAAAACGAGATATAAAGCAAAAACCTTATAGTTTAGAGAATTATGAAATGATTTACTTAAAACTTTGCTGATAACTTAAGAAATATATTATCTAGTTTCTGAACAAAAAAAAAGTTGTATTTCCATCCTATCTGTAAATATCAGGATTCAACTGATGATTAACATCAAATTTTCAATATTTTTGACGCTCTAAAGCAATTATAAAATATTTCTAAATGAATAAATTACTTAGTCTCTAGTTTAGGAACAGCAAAGCCGTGCTCAAAAATTGCATTTTAATATTTTCATTGGGAAATTATTATACCAAGTTTAAACAAAATATACGCCTTCATTTTTATGAGAAATTTTGCAAGGAAATTTCACTTAAAATTGGAATTTGAGAAAATAACATTGAAACATAAATAAATTCAAATAAACAAAATCACTGTAAATTCAGAAAATTTAAATGGTTTTATATAGAAATTTGCACAAACATTAAGAATATATAATTTAAAAAACTCTCAAAAAATTCACTTTTAAATATAGTCACTTACATTAAGGAATTACATCATTTTTATATTATTGAACGGAAAATTATTTCAAGAATGGTAATCAAGCAACTAATATTAATTCCAGAACCAACTCTGAATTTTTCTCATTATCATTTATTTTATAAAAAAAAATACGTAATTACATGAAAATTGATGAATGTAACAACCGTCTTACCGGGAACCATTATTAATCAAAGCACATATATAATTTTTTTTAAATATATTTTCAAACTGATATTGCCTAAAAACCTGTTTTTCATCACTAGTGAGAAACAAAAGATTTTGGCATGAAGTAGAAAATAAAATGCAGAAAAACTATGAGAAATTAAAATTTCTGTAAATGATGTAATTGTTCTGCTGAATATAATTCATTCGTGAATGGACTACATATTTCTACACTGTGCCGTAGCTAAGAAAAAATTCCACTGATTAACTTCAATTAGTTATTTTTTAAACTTATCATCCATTACAAAGTATTAACAAATAAATCATCTTTAATATTTTACTCAAATATCTCATTTTCTTTTCATTTTATCAGCATGACAGTCAGAAAATTATTTAAATGTTTACAAACCTTTCCATTTATTAATTTTTTATTATATATTATCACACATTCATTTCTTATCAATAATAGGAAGTGAAATAAATTATTCTTTTTTGAACTGTTTTATATATATATATATATATATATATATATATATATATATATATATATATATATATAGTCAACTATTATTTAAGAAGCCATGAAAAAAATTATCAAAAATTATATGCAATTATTTGAACAACCCAAAAATTATTATTATTTATTTATTTTTTGCAAAACTGAAAAAGTTCATATAGATAACTTTCAGCATTACGTGTTGTATTTTGAATCTATAAAAATCTTGTTAAAAAAACTGCATTGAAAATGTAAGTAAAATAGAATAAGTAATAAATTTTCTTGGAAGCGGTTCTTGCAATTTAAGTTTCCTCATTAATACCCAATATCAACATAACGGAGAAACATTAAATTTAAGGAGATTCAGCAGTCAAGAATGAGTTATTGCATTTTAAATCGAATTTTTCTTCTTAATTTAGCAATAATTTTTTTTTAATTGAAATGAAAAATAATTCTAAAGCATTTTTCGGAGAAAAAAATTAATAAATTTAAATATTTTAATTTCATTTATTTATTTATTAGGTCACACAGACACGCCCTACCCAGCTCATATAAAACCCCAAGATATAGAATTTGAGCAGAAAAATAAAATTAGAAAAAAACCCCCAGCAAAATGTTACATCAAAATCGAAACGTACAAACTATACAGAGGCAACAAGATACAAATATCCCAAAATGAAAAGACAAAATAAGAGTCTGAGGTTAGTTACTAATTTTGAAAAATATATAAAATTTAAATTCAAAAATATCAAAATTTAAAACTTAAAAGCGTTACAACATACATGTGCATTCACAATGTGAAATTTGAAATTTTACAGTCTTCAAACATATCAAAGTTTTCATAAATGTTTAAAAGAATCAAAACTATATTATTACAATAAACCTTCTTTCCTTAGAAAGCCCATTGCACTTGCAGCAGAAGATCCAAAAAATCTATTTCGGCTTCACTAAGCCACATTTATAATTAAATGTTTAATTTTTTCAAAAAAAAACAAAACAGAAAATGCTACTAGTAGAAGAGATATAACTATATTCACTATGCATATTGAATATTCTATTCAACATAAGCATAAATTCAAGGCTTACTTTCCTAAGATCGCTAGGAATTTTAAGCCGCAGGAATGATGATTACGATATCAACCCTACCAGAAAACATGTCTGGAATTTTAAATTTAGGAGCAAATATGCAAGAGAGCTCATATTTTATCTCATACTCATTAAAAGCCTCTATAAACAAAAAAATTGACTTTACTTACCAAAAACTATTTATCTTTATGTTTGTGGAAAACATGCGCTTTTCTTATTTGGAAAAGCAATTAATCATAGGAAATTCTTCTAAAAACTGAATGAACTCTTGAAATATTCAGGAGCAATCCATCATTTGACTTTTTATAATAGGTTTTATGTCACTAGAAGATGGATGCCATATTTAAAATATGTAGAAAACAGTCTTTAAGAATTATTGATAAAACTATAGATCTAATATAATCTTCTTAAACTAATGCTTAATGGTATTTCTTTGTTTAAACTATGCATTCTCGGATTAATGATTTTTTTATATTTTCAGTTACGGTCATAAGGTTCCATAATGGAAATATTATCTATCAGCATGCTTAGCATTCCACTAACTTCAACTCAAAAATTATTTTCTAATCTTAATATATTGATAGCATGATATTCCATTCAAATTTTCATGGCAGAAAGTTATGATTTATTTTCTTTGGTATACAAATATAATCTCAATAAATGGGTTTGAATAATAATTCATGTGCATTTATTCTGTTTCGAATTTTAAAATGCAAACAGCAATAACGTGTTTGGGAAAAAAGTTTTTATATTATTCAAAAGAAAATTTAAAGTTTTTCAATGTACTGTGTTTTTATTTTAATTTTTTTTTCTTTGTATTTTCGAATTATTAAAACATATCAAATGGAAAAGAGTTAATTATTTTAATTCTTTTCTATATCATTGTCTTCAGTATGTTTCATATTTATGAGTATCAAATCTAAAAAATAATAATAAAATTTCCCCAATTGATCCCTAAATGGGGCTAAATTATATATTCATTGATGACTAAGAGATTAAAAAAAGTAAAATTATTTTATTATCATAAGAAATTAGCTACATAAAATTTCAGAATTTTAGTACAAAAAAATGAACAAAAATCGTTTGCAAAATTTCATTCCTGCAAATATGAAAGGAAACCTTAATTTCGTATATTATTTGAATCATTATTAAAAAAAATAATATATTTTAATCAATATTTTAAAAATCTCATTTTCAGAATATATGGATTTAGTTCTTTAAATACTGAAATAATAAAATTTGGATGCAAGCCATAATATTAGATGTTAAATAATTTAAAATTTAATTTTTGGAAAAAAGAAAGGGAACTAGAAATTCGAATTTATTTGAATCAATATTTAAAAAAGCTCATTTTCACAAAATAGGTATTTAATTCTTTTAAACGTATATGATATAAAAATTTGGAAGCGGTCCATACTTTCAGATACTAAACAACTCAAATTCAAAACGAATAATTTATTGTTTCATTACAATAATTTTTGTTAAGAAACTGCATCAAGATATATTGGACATATGTTGGATATTGGATATCTGTCAGCAGAAAAAAAACACAAATAAGAATCAACACCCATTTAATGAGCTTGAATTCAATTCTACGATGAAGTATTGGAATTTCTTTTTTTCCTTTTCTCTACGATATAAAGATCAAAGATATTCTCAATCATATAATCAAGCGTAGCATAATTATTTTTGATTCATTTATTGCACAGAATGAAAAAAAAAATCAGAGAAGTATCTCCGATACTTGTCTGGAATATCTTATTTGCTGCTTTCTGAGAAATAGATTTTCGTGTACCAAAGATGTTTTATCCGATTGAACCAGCTTAAGCCGATATTCTTATCTTTCATAATAATCTGCTTCGATTCAGAGAAGAAAAATGGCAGATGGACTCTGGGATTTTATGGATCTTGAACTAGTATAGCCGTAAATACCCGAATAGATCAGAGGACAAAACAGAAGATAGACTTTCTTTGTTTCTTAAAGAAAGAAGTAGTATATCTTTGGATACAGTTTGCCACTCAATGAAACAAGACTTATTTATTAATAATTTAAATTAATTTTAAAATTAATAATCGGGTACTTTTTCTTACATAAATTTATTCACTTAGATATAATATTTATTTCTCGTTTATAAATGACACATTGGATACTTTGGAGGGAAAAATTAATTTTGGAATGGGATCATATAACGATGAATGGGGTGGTACTCTTTCTCCAAATTTCCTCCTCATACTTTGTATGTAGGATTAATAGATTTAATTCAGTCTAATCTAAGCAATATTTGATGACACTTTATTATATACATAGGAAGAATAATGATTTAATTTAATTTTATTTAATAATTTATTTCTAAATCATTAATAAATATGAAGAAAATATTTATTAATAATTTAGAAGAAATTATTTTACTCAAAATCAAGAAATAATTTATCAAATATTTGAAGGTTGATATCTGGTAGTCTATAAAATAGAACACGTTAATAAAAAATATTTTATAGTTATTTATATCCATTTTATATTTTTACTAAAATTTCCCCAATTTTCTTTGCTGCGATTTTCATCGTAGTTTTACGTCATCGCCTTATTGTTTTCAGTATTAGACACTTTCACGAAATTATTTTAAAACTTGCAATTAATTCAACTCAAACTCAAACCCAATAATATCTTGTAATTTTATTGCTTTTGAAATGTGCTTGCTTTTCACTTAAAAGAACTATTCATTAAATTAATTAACAAAATATTTCATTTTATTATTTACTTAGTGTATATATTAAATGATAACTATGCTCTAGAAATAGCATTGCTATCCCATCGAAAATTCCTCATCTCTGAAACAGCGTTTTAGAACTATTCATAGACTTACAGTCTGGGATAAAATGAATACTAACGCACAAAATTCTATGATTACATTACAAGCATGGAAATTTATAAATATTACAGAAAGTAATTAATATTTATAAATGTAAAAAGGCGAAAAATAAAAATTTTTAAACATATATGACATTTTTTTAGTTGAAATATTCGTAAGCATTGCACTTGATTTGATTTTTCTTTATGAAAATTCATTATTCTGTATCGTATGGTGAATTTTGTACACAAGTCTCTCTTATCAATCGATCAATTATCACGTATTTTTTGATCAATGATCTATAATTAGTTAATTATTATTATTGGCATTTTATATCTTTCAAATTATCAAAATTTGATAAAAAAATCATGTTTACATTCAACCAAATGCTGGAATCTGTTTGAAAATCTGTACATGTCTGAGCAGTAATGAAGAAAATAAAAATATCTAATTTCTTTCAATTAACCGTTTAAAATTTTGGCGCAATTGTATTCTCAATACGTAGACGGATGGATAGATAATCTATTTCCAAGTTGTATCGAAAATGTAAAGCAGCCCCTTGTTTTGTTATAAATTTTCACACATTATATTTATATATATTAGCTTATTACATTTCTGAATCAACAAATTTGTGGATAGAAAAATATGATTGACAGAATAATTTTTTTCAAATTGGTGTTGGTCTAAAAGGAGAAAATAGAACAAACGATTGAAATCAAATTTTTTCATGATGAAAATATTTTCTCAAATTATTCTCCACACAAGAGAGTAAAAAAGTTTGATAAATATTTTTTAGTCTTTTAAAAATTCTCAGATTTTATCTGGCAATATTTTTAAACACTGAAAGTAACTACTTTTTAATAGAATGTACTAAGTTTTTCTTCCAATTAGATTTTTTCTGTCAGAATGCCAGTCCAAATATTTTAATTTCAATATTAAATTCCCTTGAAAAAAAGGTTTGTAGATATTGAGAAAATTATTAACTTGCGAAATAAAATCCTGCAAGTCGTCCTAACAAAACGCGCTAATTATAATTTAATTTGGATTTGTAAAGGGAAGAGTCTCATTTTGAGTACAAAATGCTAATGGAAAAATTAGAATATCAAGTAGCTTAGAAACTTTGCTGCAATTTTGAGGACAAAAAAAAAATACACAAAGAAATAGTTGAAACCTCCCTAATTATGTTCATGTTAAAGATTTGAAAACAATAAACATCTTCCATGATTCCTAACTTAGAGTCGCTTTAACTCTGTGTTCCATTTAGTAGAACATTAATAGACAGATAGAAGTTAATTTATAGAATAAAATAAGTCAATTTGAATAAACGGGGAAAATACAATTGAAAAAATATATTTTTTTTATGTCAATGAAATATTTCTAGTGATAGTGGACGTCTTCTACCAAACTGCAATGTCCATTGCTATTGGACAGTGGACTGCAATTGGTTAAAATATAGCATTTTAAGTATTTAACAGCTAAACCATCCAGTATTCTCGCTAATAAACGAAGACATCCGAATCGTTCGAATTCACCGAATCCGTCATTAAATGGTTAATAGTATTTGTTTTTATACCAGTTTTAATTTGTACTTTGCCTTGAATGCGTTTTTATAGGTTTTACTTTAACAACTTTAAAAATAAAATTATGTTCAATATCAAGTATAAAAACCTATGTGGCTTGCAAATAACCGAATCTATAATACTGAAAAAGATGAACGCAAATTCACAAAGCATTTAAAATATCTATAAAAAATTTCTAAAATTAAAGATGATGCATGAGGTGGGAACAATAATTTCCAACATTTGTTTATCATAATTATGTATTAGCTATGTGTAAACATTCAGAATGTATAAAATTTTCCAGGGTGAGAAAGTACAAAAATTTTTGATTTGATATAATACCAATTGCCGTAAATAGTTTTCAAAATTCGGTTCACATAGTTAACCACTTTAATATAACTTGACTTGTTTCATTTTTGATAAGATGGAATTTTGTAATCCTTTTTACAATCACTTCTATGTCTTAAAGTTTCTGCTCTTAAAACAATACTCCATTTAGTATTTTCAGAATTTAATTATCATTTAATGTAATTAAATTTCCGATACTATAGTGGCGCCATCTTATATCAATTTGAAAGAAAAATTTATTACGAAATTCTGTAATATTTATTATAACAACTTCTAAATTGAAGAAAAATGTAGAATATAACTAAATTTCAAAACAAATTAACATTTTAGTACATTAATAGCAGTTGGTACATTAATACCTAATTATAACGAAGATTATTATCTTTATTTTTGTTTAAATTCTGAATTGCAGTGCAGTGTATAAATTATTTTTCATAAGCCACATAATTTTATCCATATTTTTTAAGTCACATATCTTTGCTTACTATAAAATTTATGATAAAAGGACATTTTTGGTAATTTAAAAATATTTCAAATTCACATTAAAATAATGTTGCGGATATTAAGGACTGATACAGGATAATGACTATCAATTCTAAAGAGTCAGTCAATTTAGAAGACATAAAGTTGTAAAATTAATTAATATTTCTTTTAAACTAATCACAGGATATAAAAAAAATATTTCATGAAATATTAAAAACAAACGAATTAATTTCCATATTTTCTGAATAATACACACTGATTATTTTGGCATGAATTTTTAAAAAAATAATAATTTATTCATCATTAAATAAAAACACTATACAAGCAAAAATATTAAAGAAGATTATTTATTAAGTTTGGCAATTTATTTCATTACTTATTAAGCTACTAAAATTTATTTTCATCATTCGTTATTTCAATAAAAAAAAAAAAATGCAATGTTTAAAAAACATTAAGAAAATTGCGATTTTGTTTATTTTTATATATCTTATGAATAATTTAATATTTTCCACAATTAAAAATAAATTCTAAGCTCATAAGTAAGATTTTAATAATGCATAAAGCAATATTTTAAACGCATTTAAGATTTAGTTTTGTAAATGCTATTTAATATATTAAGCATTCAACTAATCGTGTGCTTGACATATGTATAATAAAAATTAATTCTTATAATTCTTTGAAAATTTTTATTAATATCTTTTTGCCTCATAAATACTATGAAAATTGCTTAAAGAACTAATAATTGCATTAACTTGATAAAAATTATGAATAAAACGTTTATTAATTTTAAGTTTCGTAGTGAAAATTTCCCCTCAAAATTAATGAATGTTAAGCTCTGCAACTATTAATCATCTTAGAATAGAAATTCTTCATCTTTATGAATATTAGGAACCGTTCATATTGGCTAGAATATAAATTATAAACAAGTCTGAGTTTAATTTTTAGTGTTCTATAAACATCAGTTTTATTTATTTTTATTTGAGCCAATGGCATGTGGGGTAAATTGCAGTCCAAAAGACGTATTATGATTGCAAATTGAAATGCCTTTAAATTACGCAACCTAAATATTTAAAATCAATTATTCAAATTGTGGGTCAACAAATGTCTTTGTTCTAATAAAGTATGAAAATGATGAAGCGCTGTTCATGTGTCTGGAATAGTGTCTAGACAAAACCTCTTTGTATGGATTGCCTAACCATCAGAGAAATTAAGCAAATTGAAATTGAAAACTCTCCACTCAGTTTAATCTTTTGTTTGAAATGATTTTTTTTCCTCGAAATTTTGATTCGATAAATTGAAATGGGATTTTGATTATTTGTCAAGTAATTAAAAATGCGCTGAAGTTTTTCAGGTTTAAATTAGAATAACTAAAAAATTCTTAGAATTGTAAGACTTATTAAATATTCTTTTCAGAATTAATTCTGCATTGTTGAGTATTTAAAAATTTAATTAAACTCTTTTCAAGGATTAAAATTAGATATAAACTTAAACGGTTGAATATAATTTGGATTATCAGGATTATAAAGATTAAAACTGTAATTTTATAAGAAATGTAATAAACACTTTATTTTAAGAAAGATTGATTTTTTTTTATTAAATCACCTTGTTTGTTTCAATACGTCAATTGGTAAAACAGAAATTTTGATCATTTTCTAATCAGTTAACTAGAAATCTGAATTTTTTTTGCAAAATAATGTGAGAATGCAAAACTTACTCTGAATTCAAGTGCGTTTAAATTAATGCACAAAATTTAATTTTGAATAAAGTGTACTAAAGTTAAATATATGACCAAATTTATTCAAACATTTCGGACATAAATAATTTTTTATATTTCTTGAAATAAGTCAAGTGAACTATTTTGAATTTCCATTATGTGAGTACTTATTATATTACATTACACCATCTATAGTTTTGAACCAAAAGGTTTTGAATCAATGGAGGCGGATTTTATTTATTAAATAAAAAAATGAGATATTAAAAGTGAAGTAAATAAAAAAAGTTAAAATATATACGCAAAATGCATAGAAATATGATAGATAATAACACAGAGAGTAAAACAATAGTAATAAAAATCATCAATGAAAACATGTACCAAATGTAATAAAAAAAATAAAAAACCATCAGTTAAAAAAATCATATTCAATTAAGTTCATCTTACAGAATATAGCTTTCAGCATATATGAAATGCATTAAAATACGGAATCTAGCTCTTGATAAATTATTTTTGATAATATTTTAACCTATTTTTGTACTTTTTCCATTGAAGGTGTTTGAAAATGTTAGTACAATAACAGTGGATATTTTGTTTAATATTGTATAGGGTCACCTTGGGATCGACTAGAAATTTATGAAAAAAAAATGTTTTCGGTTTATAACATTTCACAGAAAACCTAAAATAACTTGAGACTTTCATAATAAGCTATATTTGTTGTGCACATTAGTTACAAATATTTTCGTAAAAATAACTTGTATATTTAGAAAGTTAAAATTATAATTTTTTTTCAGTTTTTACTGTATATTTATAATATCAAGAATTTAAAAGAAAAATATTACGAAATTTGCAGAATATATAACAACACGTCACCAAGCATTATAGAGACATTCAAAATAAATATTTATATATTGGATTTATTATTATTATTGGATTATTATCTATATTTGGATAGATTACGATTATTACGAATAAATAACTATTAACTGCGCTTCTGTGGAATATATATATATATATATATATATATATATATATTTCATAAATTCAAAGTCAGAAATATAGAGCATCATATATGAAAATTCTATTTGAAAATCATTAAAATAGTTCAATTCCTTTTTTTTAAAATTAAAATTAGTTTATCCGACTCTAATATTTAACTATTTTACAAAAGTGTATAAAAGTTCAAAATATGCTAAATACTATTCCATGTTTGCTTACATTATTTAGATCAATCTAAACATCTTGAATAACTATAATTATTATCTTAATTATATTATTTTTTTATAAAATAAAAATGCATATACATATAAATTAAGTAACATTGTATCCATTATATGAATAAACATTTTTGCTGCTTATTTAGAAAAAGCACGATTAACTGTTATGAAGTTATTGTATTAACTATTAATGTAAAATAATATTATGGATTGTTGATTGTTTTGCATCCGTCTCACATTGTCTGGATTTAGATCGCTGGTTTATATGAAAGTAAGTGAAAGGGTAAATTATCATTCTATTAATCTATTCTAACCTATCGTTAAATTCCATAATTTTATGAAATAATAGTTTGGTATAATTTCAATTTAATTGAAATACAAGCAATAATATCGGCGATGCAGCTGGCCACTAAAGACAACTAAAAACAAACATAGGCCCAAAAAATCATCTACAGTGATAACGTATTCATTGCTATGAACCCAGAATTAGTTGAGAAAAAATAATGTTGCCAATAGAAATTATATATAGGAATTTTTCCCGACATAATGGATGAATATTGCATAGAAAATAAAGCAGATTAAAAAACATTACAAAAACATTAAAAAAACATTAAAAAACATTAAACATTAAAGCAACATTAAAAAAAATCTCCAATAATTGGATACTGTAATATAACCTTATTGTTTTGATTGCACATTTGGAAAGTACAATGTTTTTTTTTTCCCATTTAATAAGAGATTGATGTTGCCTAGAAGCTGATGAGAATTTCTATAATAATCACTACATTTGGTTCAAATGATATAACATGATTGAACACCATATATATATATGAGATATCACTTATGATGAATGGTGCTTGTCATGTTACATTAGAAATATTGAGCAGTGCCATCTCGAGACTGATAATCCATAATAAATGATGCATTCAGTCCAATACGACAGATATAATATTAGATTCAGAAGTTGTAAATCTGAATATCAAGATATAGCAGAATCGATTGTAGGATGTTAGTTATGTGAGTTAAGTTAAAATTTCCGGGATTGTAGGAAAACTGTAGAGTTATTTATATGTTCTGCATTTTAAAATATGTACATAAATCTTAGCTAATAATAAAGATGAATGTATGTGTGTCTGTGTGTTGACGTTTTACTTGCCAGAACATCTGACCTACAATTACCAAATTTGGCGCATATTCTTCAAAGTATGGGAATCGGACTGAGTTTTTCTGCAATTTTATGTAGAATTCTAATTAAAAATTTAGCTGAATTTTGGCATTTTTCCGTGATTATTTCTAAAAATATTATTGCACAAAAAAGAATTTCTAAATACTGCAACATTTAAGAAAATGCCTTTTTAAGGATGGATATTTAATAGCCTCGTGAATTTTTCCTGAATCATGGAAATTTTTTCAATAAATATTCTTTTGTATTATTTCCAATAATATACTGTTGCTCTTGAATTTAAACCATTTATCTCTATTTCGTCAACTATTTAAACGTTTGATTTTATTCCACTGTTGAAACCTAAAACGCAAGGATTATCTTTAATATGTATGAAGTTTTCAAGACAAAATGTGAAGAAGAAAGGTGAATATTTAGAAGTTAGCGCGATATTTAGAAGACACACACACTTTCGTTTCTAATACGAACTATGAAAGTGAAGGAATGATCTCCATTAGAAAGGCTCACGTGCGTAACAAATTGATCATATTCAAGGCAGTTAAAATAACACAACTTTAATGCCTAATAATTGATAGAATCATGGGCAAGAAAGTATATGAACAATTTAAGTGAAATTAAATATAATCAATAACTCTGGCGAATCAGCTGGTCGCCAAATATGTCTGATTTATAAAACATAATGCAATTGAAAATATAAAATAACGTCCACATAAATATAATTTAAAATGTGATTAATGATCAAATAACTATACAAAATTATTTTATCTATTTACAACAAAGGAAAGTATTCTAAACAAATTAAATAATTTGTGTTCACAGTTAAAATGAAGATGGACAAAACCAAAATTAAAATTAGTTTTCATAAATTTATATTTCATTAAAATTACATTACATCCTTATGTAATCTACCTATTCAATTTGTCTAATCTACTAACAAAGAGAGCCTTGTAGGAACTTTATGTTTCGTAGTAAAAATTATTTCTAAGAAGATGATTTACTTCTAAATTGTTTCTAATTATTTATTAACAGTCCTGCATAATGTAATGCATATTGAAACGAATTCGCAATATTGGCTTTCTGGCCAGATAGTTTCATAGCAAGGAAGACACATGTTTGACGGATGTTGAATGGTTGTAAGTCAATGACACACGGCAAACAAACTTGAAGAATTTCGTAATAAGAACGAAAGTTCTCGAAAGAGCAGGAATTTTGGCTGTATCTTTACTAGGAAAGAAGCAAGGCAATTTTAGATATTTCTATATCTGTCATAAGAGATATGAAAATGGAGCCAAACACATAAGAGCGCGTGGAAGAAATTATTCGGAGTATTGACCTCCTCTTGTTTAATAATGATTTGCTGCTTGTATTTTGTTCTCTATTTCTGCAAATACTGTTTTTTAATATTTTACTGTGCTTTGTTACTCTTGCTTTCGTCCTTTCATGAGAAATAAACATCGTTATTTGTTACTGAACTGGCTGGATTTCTTACCGCATATCAATAGGATGGCTTTTTTCCCTCAACAATTTTACTAATGTATTAAATCATGTCTACAGTCACCTAAGTAAGTAAATATTCGTGAAATATTGTTTTGTTATAAAGAAAATATTGCTCTGAGAAGTATTCTAAACATTTTTATGTTAAAATATTTCAAAAAAATTGGTGAATATATTTTTTAAATGTATATTCTATTGCATTTTAAATGCCATTTAAGAATAGTACAAATATAATTTTATTTAAAAAGGCGGTTTTGAAAATTGCTACCACAAATGGCTCCTGCATAGTCATTAGGGAATTAGGGTCAGTAATAAAATATTTGAAACGAGTAATATTTTGAAAAGAAAATATACTTTCAATGAAAAAGCTCTTACATTTCAAATAATAATCCGCATTGAATAAATGCTAAATAATTATCGTAATAAAAAGTAAATGAAATTGGAATATAAATCATTAAAAAAATTGATGAATCTAGCGTTTTTTACAAAATATTATTTCTATTATTTTTATCTTCTATGTATAAAAATGTATTTATTCTATTTTTATTTATTTTATTTATAAAAATGTATTTATTCTATTTTTATTTATTTTATTTATAAAAATGTATTTATTTTATTTTGTTTTCTATTAGATTTCTAATAATCATATTTCATAAATGTACTTTTTTACATTTTAAGATAGACTTTTTCCTATTTTTATGCATAGAAGAAAATTAATTTTTTGAAAAAGTGATTCCAAAGTACATTAGCGAAATGTGTCTTTATTGCTGAAAAGGAGTCATGTAGTGGCATGTTATAACACTTACAACAACAACAATTAGTTCCTCTCATTAACCCAGTTTGTTTTTGTTTGAATTAAGCATTATCTTTTTTACATTTACATGTGCATGAAGACAAATGCTTATCAACACGAAACTAATCATGAAGACAACATTTTGCCAAACGGTTTGTTGTTATTTATGTTTGAATTTAAATTTCCGATTTTAATGAAACGGAATGTCTTTATTAAGATATTTCCTTCCGTTATAAGTTTAAATTGTATTATAAATTGCCCTAATAATTTTAATTATAAGTAATAGATTAAAATAAGGTAAAAGCAAAGAAAAAAAATGTTATACATTTTTTTTTTTTTTTTTTTTTACTTAGAATTAATCTGATCTGCCTTTTAAATGTCGGGCTTCATTTACTCCCTACTTGAAAATTCGAGAAAATCAAACCGTAAGACTGCTGAATCTTGCTTATAAAAGAAATTACGACTATTATTTTTCATAAATATAAATAATTATTTTCTACACTATTACATTAGATAAAAGCTTATAGCTCTCATAAATCCCCCACAAAAATATATTTAATGTATTATAATACCCTTAAAATATGACATTTTTTCTATGATAATTTCTTTCATGTAAATACGTCAAGTACTGTACTGTCTTATGTTTTACATATGAGACCGAGATTTTTTTTAAGAGAGAAGACATGTAACGGGATATAAAATCAAAGCATTTTAGCATCGTTTGGTTCCAACATTCACTTGATTTCATCCGTGTTACATTTTCCTATGGTGTCATCTTAAATCACTGTTTCTTATATTATTTTTAATTTACACGATTTAGAATCTCATAGCGTGGATTGTCATCGTTTACGTAGAAAAAAAAAGCATAGCTGCTATTTATTATTTAAATGATTAAAAACGATAAAGAATAAAAACGATTTCCATCGTTATCGAAAACGACAGAAATTGCCTTCATGTTATCTTGTATTCCACAATGGCGTCAGCAACCCTCAATCCCAACGGCTTCCGTAATAATTTATTAAATAATTATTTCTTCGTAATTATTATTATATACTTTTTCATTGAAACTTGGTGCCTGAACATGTGAATGTGTTTGCTGCAATTTCCACCCCCTGAATATAGTTTGCGATAGACCCTTGCATTACAATTTTTGTTTCTGTTAATATCTATAGCAATAATTTGAGGCCGTCGGTCCATTAATGATAATTTTGTAGATTACTTAATTCAGTATAAAGCAATAAACAATGGTTTCAGAATTATGAAATAGAATTTACGAAATAGATGGATAATTTTTATAAACTTTACACTTGTCTAATTGACACCGTAGGAATATTTCAAACTTTAAAGACAATAGCAAATTCTCGTAAAGATAAAGTAGTTAAAATTTTTTGAGATATTTAAGGGGACAGTGGGCTTTAAAATAAGCAAAAATGGGCGAAAACATGCAATTTTATTTTTATCGTTTCATCACCAAAATATATGTTTATATTTAACTGAAATAGTGTTATAAAATGAATTGTTCAATAAAATGAATATTTAAAGGCTTAAGAGGAAAAAAAAAAGTACATCTTAATGACTCTTCCCAAAATGATATTTTAATTAGATTTAAATATCTTTGAAAGGCTCCAGGTGTCGTAATTTTTGAAGACATTAAATGAAATTGATAATAAAGATTTCGGTCTAACATTAAAAGAAAATCGGGTATGCATTTTATGTTTCCGAATTCTTTTAGTCTAGTTAAATTCAATTTTAGTTCAGGAAAACATAAAATTCTTATGAAAATCCAGTAAGTGTGCTTAAAAATATTTCTAAAAAATTAACATTTAATTGGAATCACAAAATCATACGTAGTTTTGTTCCAAATAAATTTACATTTGGTAATAAAGAAAAGAATATGATAGAAAAAAATTAAAAATTAAATCGCCTGGAATATTTGAAATTTTTAAAAAATAAATAACTTTTAATTTTTTTTAAAAAATAACATATTTCGTTTTAAATTGTTCTTTTAAGTAATTTGATGTATTTATATTTCAGTACATATGCACAAAAAATTTCATCATAACCCAAACTGAATAATTCCCCAAAATATCTAATATTTCTATTAAGGGGACAGTGGATTTTATAACTTAAATAAACATATAGTCCTACATTTATTTATATTTTTTTTTAATTTGTAACATTTATAATTCCTTTTGAAGTAGAAGTAAATTTATGTTTTGGTTGAATCTCGTAAATAAGCAAGCATTTTGATACTGACGTGATTAATAACGGCAATATCTGAAGATGAACTTCGTTTTCATTTCTAAGCTCCAACTCGATGACGGATAACGCTGAAGGATAAATTCAAATTACTCTTGGAATAAACGCACAAATTAGTTATTCTGTGGAATAGGGCATTGAACCAACGATATCGCGATCCTGAAGATAGATTATAGAGTTAGTTTCGCTTCAATAGGAGAATCAATGGAAGATTTAAGGAAATAATGAAAGTGAACAAAAGAATGTGGCAAAATATAAGGGAATTCGGCACCACACCAATACCCCAGGTGAGAATATTTACTCATCACACATTGCTTTTATACTTTTTTAAAAATATATAGTGTGATTTGAATTTAATTTAGTTCGTATAGCGAAGAGATTGGGAAATGACTGGATATTTTCTAGTTATTTCCGAATTGCCTTAAAATTTCATTCTTATACTTCTATATCTTCATCTTTTCGAATTATTTCCGAATAGTAATTGGAATATAAATTCCAGAAATAATTGGATATTTTCCAACTATTTCCGAATTTACTTAAAATTGCATTATTATTTGCATTTTTACACCAGAACAATGTGTGGGAATTTATTTATCCATATATTTACATATTTTAGTAATTTTGTAAATTTTCACGCAGATGGACAAACAAATAAACATATGCCATTCAAGTTGGAGAAGTTTACTATAAATGTTTCTGTTCATGGACCTCAGAAGAACTAAAACATGAATATCCATCGAAATCACGAAGTCTGTAATTTACTAACAAATATACAAATCGCATTCAAGTTGAAGAAAGTAATACTAAAAATGTTTATGGTTTTAAGAACTAAAATAGGGCATTCATTGAAATCTTAAAGTTAACATTTTATTAAGATTTAACTATTAAAATGCATATATTTTAACCTTCTGATTAGGATCATCCATCAAGTCAAATGACCCTTTTTTATAACTTTTAAGTGTAGTCAAGAAGTGATAATCTGTTTAGAATGTCGATGTGAACTAATTAAGCAGTAGGTGACATTAGACAGCTGAATTACAGACGAGTCACGTGATATTCACCATTATTAAGATTTAAATATTAAAATGCATAGTTTTAACACATTTTTTTGTCATTGTTTAACCTTCCGATTAGAATAATCCAACAAATTAGTTAACCCCTTTTTTCTAACTTAACAGAAAAAAAGAAGTGACAATCTGTTTAGAGTGTTGGTGTGAATTAATTAGACAGTAGGCGACATTAGACAGTTGAGTTACAGGTGAGTCATGTGGCGTTCAACATGTTAATACACATTGCTACAAGAACATAATTTTGCTTAACACTTTATTTGTTAAAAGAATCGCTTAGCACTGTTATTATGTTAAAAATCTTATGTCAATAGACACCAAGTAATTATATCGGAGACACCTTTATTTAATACCAAAATCCATAATCCTCTAAAAGCTTTTTCAATAAAAAATATATTCACTTTCCAAAATATTTTTAAATTCATGTCATTAATAAATCATTAACATTACTCTTTAATGATAAAACTCACATCCCCAACCCAATGGCATTCGACAACACGGCAAGACTAATTTTCGTTCATAATAATTCTTCTCAAAACATTCAACTCGCTAATAATAGGTGCTAACTCAAACAAAACAAACTAAACGCCTTTCACAAACTTCTGTGTCTGGCGCCGTCACAAGTCAGTGTTAATTAACTTAATCGATTTCATATATCAGCAGCAAATACTTGGGGAAAGTTCTGACGCATCGGAACTGGGTAAAAGCCATTTGTGTATAATCCCAGGCGTAATTGTGTAATCCTACTTTCAGCGACAGTAACCGACTTCCGAAATGAGGTGTAGAAACGATTTATTGGTCCCTAGTGCTTAAGCTAATCTCTCGGAGTTAATGAGCATATGTTCCAACGTGTCTCACCTCTTTGCTTAAATCCATCCGAAGACTGATATAGTGTAAGGGCTACTAAATACTTAATTCTAAGCAATTATTACGAGATGAATACTGGAATAATAGTGAAGATAGAATGATTTATTTCATTCTAGGAATATAAGAGTGATGTCCAAAAGGTTAATTAAATGATGCGTTATGTGAAAGGCAGAATTGCCGAATATTTTATGAAATGAACTATCATAAATGCGAAATCGGTTTCCGAGATGATGGTAAAAATTATTTAAATATTTATTTTAACAAAAATTACTTGTTAAATAGTCAGAATATAAAAGAATTCATTTAAAACCGCAAAACTTGCATATTGTTAGAAATCTGTGATGTTGCTTACCCAGCATGGTTGGTTCAACCACGGGAAAGATCGTTTACAATTTGCTCTGTTGGATGCTGATCGGATACCGAATCAGTGATTTCAGGGCTTGGCGACCATTTGGCAACTTGACGACAAAATATGTAATACTGGAATTTTAGTGATTTAGCCAATAGGAATTCAGATACGCATGATTGTTCCAGGACCTTCTCTGCCCACCTCCGGAAATATTAAAGCCCGGCAGTTTCAGGCCAAAGTCAGTTGCTTGTTGTTGGTATTGAGTCATGTGATCGAACATGGGAAGTATTTAGTCGAATAGTTGGATCAGTCCAGCTAAGAGCAAGCGTTGTGTGGAGCTCAAGCGATATCTGAATTTAGCTGTGTGTCGAATCCTGGTGTTTATTGTGGAAGTATCATCGAGTCGTGTGTGGAGTAGTCAATTGTGTAGTAGTGAGTTGGCAATTGAATACAGCTAAAGCGTAGAGACTGCGGAGAATTGCAGAAGTTAGGTGCGACTGTAAAGTGAAGTTACGAAGATTCCCTCCTCCTACTGAATTCTATCCGGCCGCTTTGGTCGTTATTATCACCGACTACTACTTGTGGGCTACTGTTTGTTGTAGTGCGCTGTGTATTAAATGTGTTATTGTCGGCTGTACATTTGTCGTCTTTGTACTAATGTCTTCGTGTTTAATAAATGTCGTTGTTCGTATTAAAGAACTGTTTCTTCATCGACCAACAAATAGAAAAAGAACCCCTATTTCCGTAATAACAATACTTGCGTCTTAATTGATCTCAATTTCAAGAAACACTATGTACAGATTTTATTTTCGTAGAAATATATTAATTGATAGAAAGCGTCCAAAAACTATTTGCTAATAATACATAAAAAAAATGTTTAATGAAATAAAATAACTGGAGAATAATTAATCGCAGCAATCAGAATTAAATACAAAATTTTATCTCTGAGATAGGTTGTTCTATAAAAAGAAATGCTTCATTGCATTTTTAAATGAATAATTTTAACTTACTTCCTACATTCTGATATTTTACATTCAACTAAGAACAGAAAAAAAAATTGAATATAAGGGAATCATTTTACACTTATTTATCATTATAAGGGAATAATCTCACTTTCTTAGACAGAAAGCAAGTATCAGTCTAGGTAGGCTTTAGAATTAAAATCTATAACATCAAGCTATAAAATAATTATAAAAAATCCATTGAACAAATTAACGATAATATAATAAAGAGAAAGAAACAACAAAAGCCTAAACATTAGGTACTATTCATCTATGTTTCAAAAATTTACACTTAAATTTACCACTTAATAAAATAACATTTGAAGCTCTATTATATCAATAAAGCAATTTGACAATAATAATAATATGGAAAGAATCATTCAATGACAATCAATCAAAATTAAGCAACATATTTTATCTTATATTATGCCATAATCCACTGATTAGGAATGCAAGTCCTTGTGCATTTCGAAAATTGTATTTGATTTTAAAATGAATAGAGTTTTAAAATTCTAACAGTATTAAGTAAATTAGATAAATTGCGAAAGGAATTGAAATAAATGTAATGCATTTCATTAGAATGTAGCACATTTCGGTTTTATCATTTTACATCGCGATTAAATCATGTTATTCTTTTGAACAGAAACCAGTAGTGAATTTTATATACAAGAGGTAATCCAGGATAATCCAATTCGTAACAATCAGACAGAACCTGGGATTGTTCCAGATAATTGAAGGCATTTCGTCACTTCGTATTTGACTATAAAATAATAAGAGAGTATGGATAAATTAAAGCAAACAAAAAAAAAATTTGCAAAGATTAATAAATTTTTTTATTATTGAGATAAAATAGATAAAAATTTCTATAAAATAATGTCTTGTAACTGTATATTCAGGAAGCATTAGTGTAAAATAACTATATAAATAGTACTTAAATCGTAAAAATGGAAACAAAATGTTGAACAGAATGTTAAACAGAATGATTGATGTTTCAATTGCTCATCAGACAATAGAATTTTAATATTTTCTACAAAAAGTATTAAAAATCTGGCAAAGTAACCAAAGAACTATTGTAGACCAATAAGAAAAGATGGTAAAAGTGGTGTAAATCTGAGATGCAAAGAAAAATGTAAAGTATACAAATAAAGGAAAATTGTATAATATTATATAAATAAAAAAAGGAAATGCATCTGAGAGAAAAAAAATGAAAAAAAAATAAAGCACCTAGGAAAAATAATATTACAAATACCCATCTTTTTTTTCCTCCAAGTAAGCGAAAAGCCGATGTTTATAGGGTACATGTGATAGGACTTTGGCGCGTGTTTGTAAGGGTCGCTAGGGGAGGGCAAAGAAATTTTAGGTATGTGTGATGAAGATAAGGACAGAAGATTTTTTTATTTGGAATGAAATATGAAATGGAAAAAGGTTTTAAAAAATATTTAAAGTGGCTGGAACGATCATAAAGAAAAGAAATTTTAAATAACATGTGACTGGAAAATGATGGAGGAAAGTATGATCATTTAGATGTCTTAAATGTTGGAACTTTGGTGCATTTTTATTTATATTTATTTTTATATACAGGGTGGTTATAATTAAAGTAATCCTATTCAGACTCCTCTAGAATCCGTTCTGATTTTCGGATTTTGATGAAATTTGATATATACGTTATAATGGACCATGGGGAAAAGATTTCTGCAATAAAAATAATTCAAGTTTTTACCACCAGGTGGATTGTGGCACTTAAAAAGGGTAAAATATATTTCAGAATTATTAAAAATTATTCAGCAACAAAATATGCTCAACATGTGCTCCATTGGCATCAATTATGTGTTTAAAACGCATTGTGCGTATCAATGGTAGAGCGAAGAAACTCTTGTAAGATTTCAGCAACATGGCGCGTAATGCTGGCTTCAACTCGGGTAAAGTTCTGATTCCTCCTCCATAAAAAAGATCTTTTAGAAATCCCACAACCAGTAATCACAGGGATTTTAGTCGGATGATCGAGGCCGGGAATCCGGAAAATCTCTAGATTTTATACGATTTTTGCCAAAGTTAGCACGAAGCAGTTCTTTGACTTGAAGTAAAATGCAGGGTGTTGCTCCATCTTGCATGAAAACAGTGATCTGCAAACATTACCGTTCCTGTCAAGCAGGAAAGGCCTGCTGTCGAAGAATTTCACTGCACCATGCACTCATGACAGAGCACATTTTAAGACCTTGAGGAGTGAGAGTTTCGAATAAAAACGGTCCAAAGATAAACTCGGCAGTAAATCCACACCATGCAGTCAAGTAATCGGAATGCAATGGTTAGTAAAGGGCATTAGGAGGTGAAACACCTGATATGTGGCAATTTTGATTACTCACAGCTCTATCAAAAAGAAGTGCTATTCATCTGACCATAGAATTTGCCAAAGCCACGGGTCATCAATTCCCATTCTTGCCAAAAATTGGCAATCAAATCCATAGTGTTTGGAGAGTATTGAGGTTGCAGCATTTGCATTACGTGAATCTTATGTGGATACCATTTTAAAATGGATCACCAATTTTTTCGTACTGTCGATATGGAATCGTCAACTTATATGACACATGTAGAGAATTTGCTGAAGAATAGCTGGTACTGGAAGCTTTTTCAACCACAGCAGTATCAACTTCCTTGACAATTTCATACGCAACCAGTTTCGTCCTCTTCCTGACAGCACGCTCAAGTTTCCTGTTTCTTCAGATTTTATAATTATCTTCTTCAATACATTCTTCAACATGGGCATTTTTCACAATTCCTTTAAACTTTGATATTCACGCAATGCAGCTAAGCTATTGTTGACGTTTTAATGAAACAATTTTAACAGTTAAAGCAGTAAAGTTCGATCTTTTTCCTGTAATGACATGATTAATAATGACAAAGGCACACAGAATGATTTTCGGGTTCTGACAACATCTTTATAGTTTTGAACGATTTGCATAAGGATTGCTTAAAAATGCCATCTGGTGGTAAAAAGTTGAACTATTTCTTTCATTTGCAGAAGTATTTCCCCCATTTTCCATATAACGTATATGTCAAGTCTCAACAAAATCCGATAGGTAGAAGGAATTTTTTAGGGGTGTGAATAAGGTCACTTTATCACCCATATGTACATATATATATAAACATATATTATGTGGGTGGGTGTCTAGGTAAACATAAAAGGATAAAAATAATAAAATATATAGTTTTCTTTTCAAACTCAAAACTGAAAATTCTTTTCACATTTCCGTAACAGTCATGATCGATTTAAAAGTAATATATACACAGGTTCTAAAATTATCCTGAAGAAATAAAAGTGACGTATTTTACTGCAAACTGCCAGAACTGGAGCTATATTTCTTCAAGAAAAGATACTATTTCCGATTCAGACGGCTGTCTGGCAATGGAAATCACTTCTACTGAAAGGCATAGTAAATCCTAATGAACTGACAATCGGAATCGCAGACGGATCGAATATGTTAATATTGCCTATTTCATAGTTGAAGAAGTGAGCTTTGTTGAAAATTTTTCAGTATATGTTGTGTAGTTTATTAACTATACTGAAACGACATCTATTTTTTTTTCCATATTAAAATAAGAATTCGGGAAATGTGCAATATACAATTTCATTCCTAGATTTTAGGCTTCTTCCTCTTTTAATTTTCTTTATATATAAAGAAAATATTTGCTTTCATCTCTAAATAAATTTTTATTCAAAACTTTGTTCAAAATTGACAAAAAGAGAGGGAATCATTGATATCCAAAATGAGAATTTTGAAATATTGTCTCGAAAGACATGTAGAAAATATATTCATGTGGTGAAAGCTTATAAGTCAGTTAACAGCTACGCTACCCAAGCAATTGCTTTTGTATTGTGGTCATGTTACTGGACTGTGAACTACAAGGTCCCAGGTTCTATCCTCGCTCATTCCAAACCGCCCCATTCCCGAACATTCGACGGTTCGAACTTTCTTTTTTTCGTTTCCTAGACATAATTTTTGTGGCATATAGAAAAGTCATTAAGAAAATGCCCCCCTGAAACTTTTTTGTATACCCTCGAATGAAGGTATTAGCATCCTATGTAAAATTTTGGATCTAGGTAAGATTGAATGCCACAGGCTCACTTTCAGCACATGAAATGGACTTCACAATACTGTAGGAAGCATAATTCACTATCATTAAATAAAACTGAATATACATTTTAGATATCCGATTTAGGACAGATCGAAACCCAATTTGATTCAAATTTGGCTATTTTAATTACAATATCACATGACAATTTTAATGCTTATTTCACATGTATTAGCATATTTTATATCTCTTCATGACGTTCAATTATCGTGTTTAACTGCACTTGGACAGCTGCACTGATATATTTTCTATGAATTGATTTCGTTCAAAACTACAAATCTGGTATTGAGAACCAAAAAAAATGACAAATTTTATCCATATCTCAAAGTATTTTTGAGTAATTGTGTTCACAGACAGACGAACAGGAACTGGGGCATAATTCCAAAAATAGGTTTTTTGAGGACATCTAGGTTCCAAACATGATGCTCCGTCAAAATCTCGTGTTCAGATTTTTATAACGATTATAATACTCTCTCACTGTATATTTCGCAAATAATAAAAAAACAAAGTTAATAAAGTAGGGTTGAGTTTAATTATTTAAATAATTAATTTTTTAATTATTTAATGAATTTGATTTAACATTTTTACAGATTAATAGCACAAATCTAGATTCTCTGAATTCTATATCCACTGTTTATGAATATTTACATAATCTGGTAAATGAGTTGTTTGAAATAACCAAAGGAGCATTTTAGAGAGGTTTTATCCCAACATAATTTTAATTCATCTTATGGTTTCATGACACATTGCACATGACCCAAATATCATGCATAATTATCCGTCCATAATATTTGTTTAAACTATTCATCCTCACCTTACTGATATGGGTATGTGTTGCGAATGATTTCAAATACAGCATTTTCAATTGGAGCACGAAAAGGATACATGTGAAATTAAATCATAATCTTAACTGATATAGGAAAACGACTCTAGGACAAACAGAAAGCTAGCTGAATGGTTGAATTCTGTACCTCTTCAGATCGCTAAAGTTGCCAAACATTCCAAGTCGTTTAAGTAGCAGGAATGCAATTCAAGAAGTCAAAATATTTTTTAATACGTATATCAGCTAATTCGCTTACTGGTTTGGGTTAAAATTGCAGTGATAAACTCAAGGCATGTATTCATATAGATTCAATTCATTGAATTTTGTAAAGAAAGAAACATCGATAAAAAAAACGATAGGAAAATAAATGAAACGGATATAATATAAAAGAAAAGTAGAAAATAAATTACGAAGAAAAACTATTTTATTAATGTATAAAAATATATTTTTTAAAATTTTATTCATTTTCTTTAAAGTGTTGAATGTACAGCTCATTACAATAAACATGATAAATTCTTAAAAAAAAATATTTTTTCAGTAATTCATTACTGGAAATGTTTTTTTATTTATCCCGTATATGGAATTAAAATTTAATTTAGTTAATAGATTGATTGATAAAGTTCTAAAAAGTATTATAATGATGTCTCATCTTAACAAACACACCAGACATTTTTAAAATCTAGCACATCTCAAATAAATGAAAAAAATGATTTAAAAATTCAATTTTCAATAAATCGAAGCGAAGGAAAAAAACGAATTTATCATTCACATATGTGTTAAAAATATGATAAAAATGTCCTCCCCCCCCCTTACCAACGATTATTGAAATAAATATAACATATAAAAACTAAAAAAAAATATTTTTTTTTCTTCTGTGATATGAAAGAACAAATTTATCCAGTTCAAAGGAACGATCAGAAAAACAGATTCAAACCAACTAACTATTTAAGTTAGTTATAATATGCAGAGTGAAATTTAACAAGATAATTTAATGAATAATTTAAAAGCTATTAATTAAAGTTATAATCATAAGACTATTAATTATTTTTCCACTATAAAAAATAAAGTGGAATCAGAATAAAATTATGAATAGCAAATATTTAGCCCCCTTTAATGACTATAAATAATTTATATTTTAAAGTAATTCTATTTCCTACATTTAAGTTCTATAATTTGACCTTGGTGAGACTGAAAATTCAAATATGATTTTGAAAATAATTTCAAAAAAAAAAAAAAAAAAAAAAAAAAAAAAAAAAAAAAAAAACTCGATCGGTGTTTATTGAATTATTTTTACCCTGTTTGTTGATTTTTGAATCTCAGCTATTAGATCATTTGAAAAAGTGTTTTCAAAAATGTAGAAAAACTTGCGATCAACCAAAAAATAATCACGGATACGATATCCATCACGCATTTTTTTTTCTATTCCAATCTATATAATTACAAGTTCTCAGTTTTTCAAACATTTGCTTCCAATTATTTTCCCCCAATTTTTTTTTATCCCAAAAGATAAGATTCAACGCTTAATAAATTATTCACGTCGCTATATTTCATATCTAAAGATTAGTTTCCTTAAGAAAATTTGGATTACTCTATCTTTATACAAGCAATATCAAGTAAAAAAGTAACATTTTAGAAGCACGCGAGTAACTTTTTTGATGCTTATGCAATAGATTTTTAAATACATACGTGTTTCTAATCTTTAAGAAATCCATTATAAATGAACTTTCCTGCGATAGGCTTATCTTTATAAAGAACTTGTGTTTTTATTTCATCAAAACAAATGTGCTTAATTCCAATGAAAGCAGAAAAATAACTCTCAAATAAATTGATCTTTAATTCCTTTAAACGAACAAACAGTCATAAATAATAAAGACACGTTAATTTAACTTGTCTTAATCATGATTGTAAAGATAAAATTTAATAATAGTTTATCACTCATTTTCTGACTGCTAATTATTTCAGGCTTCGTACCTTTGTGCATTCTTGGTGAAGATATAAAATTTTAATCTTTCAGAACATAATTTTAATAATTATTACCTCCTAATTAAGTTAATTTATTTCCTGTAGAATTACTTTGTGATAAGATATGATAAAATATATATATATCAAAATTAAATGAAAGCAGATTCTAAGGATTTTTTTTTCTTTAGCGCACTAATATACACTTAGAATAAATTTCTTTTTTAATTATATAATGGTTCAAAAATATTTGTTCATTTTTAAAAACTTCGGTTTCACTTGGCGATTTCCAAATTTTGCCAAGATCTTCATTATACATAGGATGCTAAGATTTCGCCAAATTGGTTAGCTACTTAGATTAATTAAGTTTTTCATATTTTTTGGCGATTGATCACAAGCATGATAAAGCTAAACAAATAACGATTGAAATTATGTAGATAAAAAGGTGAATTTAAGATTCCTCATGAATATATGCAATGATTCATATATATTATATATTTATCTGTTTTTTGTCATATATTGTGATGTGGGGATGTTTTTTTTTTGAATGGAGATATGCATTAGATTTCGAAATTAAATTGTAAAGAAGTCCGGGTGCCGCTAAACGTTAGCAAGAATTAACAGATATACAGGGATTTTATGATACCTGAATTTACTAAAATTCATCATTTTGACGTGTAAAGTAAATAGGACTTTTTGGTACATAATCTTATTTTTTTGTTTGTTTATCCACCTTTTAATAATAAAGAAGATTTATACATTATAGTTACACGTTATACAATTGTTATAACACTATCTAATAATACATGCCACTGAAAAATAAAGCATAAGTGACTGCAGCAATGGGCAATGCTGTGCTCCAATTAATACTACATGGATATGGGAATATACATATATTTATAGATTGAACCTTCATATTATAATTCAGTCTAAACTTTCTTGAAGTCTATGATAATAGTATAAAGATCTAAATATCTAATATAACGAACCCGAGCATTTAATAGAGATGTATTGCATACAGATATACGTAATATGATGTCCTTGAAAGAAAATAAATCCATATAAATATTTGTTTGCTTAATAATCAATGTATATGTCTAATACAAAATATCTTCAGATATATTAATTACTAAAATTGTATAACCCTTTAAATTGTGGGTTCCATAAATCCTATGTTAAGGAAATAAATTATCTTTTATAAAAGTTATGTTTCTTTTTTTTTTGTAGATTAGCTGAAATAAAACTTTAGTTGCTTTTATAAAAAAGAGAATTTTCGCATCACTCATATGATCAGTAAAATTTAGACAATTTATCTAAAATATTGTTAAATTATAATACCGCAAATTACCCTTTACATGATCCGGAAATTTGATCAGTAGTCAGTTAATATATTTGGCATCAATTTATCAAGTCACATTACGTATCAGGCTTACATTAATTGCACCATACATAGACATTAAAGTAAACACATTAAATTGCAATTTGTAACCATACAATTGTCATAACTCAACAGAAATTACTTATAAAATAGGAAATGTTTTCAGGTTATAAATACACTAATTTCATTTGATTAAAAATATAATAGTTTTTGAAAACTTACGAATATTTTGAAATTTATGAATATAAAATATAATATATATTCGAAAACTTATGAATATCGTAGTCTATTAGAAAAACATTTCTTTCATTTTCGTAAAACGAATGCATTATAATGCTTTCAATGAATGCTTTATGAAGTAAATTGTATTGAAAACTGAAAACGAACATTATTTCTAAATGCTAATTTATATTCAAAATTGAAAACGAACATTATTTTTGAATGCGGGAATGTGATATATAATTCCCTTTATAATGTATTCATGGAAAGATATTCTTCCCAAGAAAGTTAAATAAAATAGCTTCATAGTCTTTGAAAACTTATAAATATCGTAGTGTACTAGAAAGACATTTCTAGTCAATTTTATTCTTCTTATGAATAAATTATCAGTGAATTACATTAAAAACCAAATATATGTCATTTTTTTTTAAATTTTAAAACGAAAATCGGCTTTGAATATTAAGAAAGGGCGAAATAAAGTTGATAAGTTAATAAAGGTGAAGCAAAACAATAATTCGAAAAAATGTGGCATTAGTATCTATTAAGTTATGATTTTAAAATATAAAATATTATTATTAAATATATTATAGATAATCATATAAAATTAAAAAAAAATTAGGTAGAGTAAGTTAAAAATTAGGATACACCTACAATGACTTGTAATCCGTTCCTGCCCTTCCAAGTATCCTTCTATAGTCATCTAAGGATCATTGTGGCATTGGGCCTATACGCCTACGATCAAGAAAGGGAATGATGAAAGAGATATAAGAACCATCATTAGCTATGACCCAGCACTTCCTGTAGTAGGTCATAGGAATGGTGGCAACTCAGCTTCACATTTTTATTGCATACTATTAGAAAAAGCCAGAAATTACTCATTTTTATCAGAACTTCTTATTCAGGAATTTAAGATGCTTTCCCCACGGATTCGAAGTAAAAAAACAAGTTTTAATTTTTAATTAATTGAACATTTAAAATGAATAATTTTTTTATAATTCACAAAAGTTGAAATATTATTAATTCCTATCAGAACACTAATATTATCTAGAATATTCATTGATTTGGTAACATTATAAAAGCAAAAAACATTAAGACATATAAAATTATGTATTTTAGTGCTTATAAAAAATTTATGGATACTGTTTAGTCTAGTTTGGAAACAAATGCATTTAATCTATAATCAATTTTCACCCTCTGTCGGATACCAAACTATACAGGAAGATTAAATTTAAGCATAGTAATTTCCTTCATCGGGACTAAAAGTAGAAAAATTATTTATTTTTTTAAATTTTTACAAAGTTTGAAAGATTTTTTTTTTAATTTTTACAAAGTTTGAAATTTTTTTATTTTTTTATTTTTGCAAAATTTGAAAGATTTTTTTTTAAAATTTTTACAAAGTTTGAAATATTTTTTTTTAAAATTTTTACAAAGTTTGAAAGATTTTTTTTTTAATTTTTACAAAGTTTGAAAGATATTTTTTTTTTAATTTTTACAAAGTTTGAAAGATATTTTTTTTTTTAATTTTTACAAAGTTTGAAAGATATTTTTTTTAATTTTTACAAAGTTTGAAAGATTTTTTTTTTAATTTTTACAAAGTTTGAAAGATTTTTTTTTTTTTTTTTTTTTTTTTTTTTTTGTAAATTTCAAGTTGAAAAAGTGTTAAAATTTACCATATCCTACATACTTTCCAAAAAATAATAATATAATATAATTACTTTCAAATAATATAATTACACACTATTTGTATGATGAAACCTGTTTTTGATCAAAAGGATCTGTCGAAATTAGAAATTTTTATTCCATAACTTTCGTTTGTGATTAAAAATGAGCTTTTCTGTATTAGAATTGAGATTTGGTTCCCATTTTTGGCCGCGACAAGAGCCTGAATGTACATACATCATTTTATAGTTTCAAAAAATTATGATGCAAGCTAAGATCTTCATCAAGTCACATGATACTATAAAAATATCACAATACTCAAACACATGACTCAAGTCTGCTCAGATCCCAGCACCTAAACAGAAACTCTTTCCCTCTTTGGGCATTCAGTTAATATTTTATGCCGTAGTTTAAAAAAAGTTAGCATTTGGATAAACAATTGTTCAATTTAATAATAATTTTTTTAACATAATTTCTTTTACTTAGACCAATATTTATTCGTCGCGATAAGAATTCAGTGTATCATGGATAAAACGGTTCGCTCAAAATTCGATTTCTGCAATGATTAAGACAAAGGGAATATAAAACATTTTGGCATTAGAATAATTAAAATATTTCAGTAGAAGTGATTATTTATAATTTTTTGGAGACATCCAGAGTTTAGGTGTAAAAAAATATATATTTTTTCTTCACTTTTTAAGATAATTTTCAATTAAAGTTTCATAAACTGATTCATGGAAAATACAACCAGGCTATCTTTCCATTTAAATTTAAGCGATTCCTCTTTCTCTAAAATAATTTTCATATATATATTATTTCTTTAACAGGTTTAAGAAATAATGTGTATTGAACAGATCTCCTTGAAAATATCATCCACAGATGACCGAAAGTCTTTTTCCTTTTATTTTCCCGCTCATGACTGAAGTGTTCCGAGAATGGTTGTTTATAAATCAGGAATATTTCATAGTCTGGGATTCAACCTCGGCAGATTCAATACTTTCCGCCACTGGTGAATTTATGAAAAGAAATTGTGGGAACCATGTTCTAACTACACAATCGCTAGAGGCAAATAAAATATTAAACGATAGCATACTACATCCGACAAACCAAATAAATAAGTCGAGATAAGAGTACGCGAAGTAAAATATAAAAATGTACTTTCCGGGAATGATGCCAAAATGTCTTATCTCTGCTTGTAGTGTCATACATCATTTTTCTTGGCAGAAGTAAGGAAGTGAGTACTTGGGAAAAATTAGATCATCAACCGCCGGAAAGGAAATGTATTCATTTATCTTTCGGATTAAATGGATTAAAGAGCAACTAATGTTTATAATTTAAATATAAATTTCAAAAAAAAAAATAGAAAGACCAAATAGGCTTGCCAATATATATATCTTAAACTACACATCACTCAATGATATCATTAGATGACATTTTTGATAGCCATTGTATTTTTATTCATATGTGGATATAATGGATATGTGAGATATTTCAACATACGCAAAGTAGAAGAATATAAAAATAAAATTGAAGACTATTGCGCATTAAAACATAGAAATGATATTGGTTTAAGAATTGGAAAAAATGTATTCAGACATAAGACTTTGTCAAGAGTTAATTTCATGAAAGAATTCAGACAAGGAATGTTTTATATGAAGAGCCCGTCTTTTGTTCGAAAATTGACGCCCTATGGAATTGTTAATTTATTGATATTTTACCATTTCTGATTTAAGTCGGCTCTTCCAGATTTTTAATTTAGTGAATTTTGGTGTTTGAATATCCTAATATTTCTTTCACTGAATTTCTATATCAGAATTTTGTTGATATTTTAACATATTATTTTGTTTGTATTAATTCTTGTATTTTCTTGATTTCTTAGAATTTTCGGGTCAGAAGGGGTTAATTTTTGAACGAAAGTCAATTACTTCCTCAGAAAAAAAAGCCCAAGTTTGAATACCGTTCGAAAGTTATCTTAAATAGAAATGATTTTTTTAGTTTTATTTCATGTTTATTACTATGTGTTAATGCACAATAATCTTCAATATCATTTAATTTTTTCCTGCTTAGAATAATTCCATGTTTATTTTAAATGCAGTTGCATTTACGCATTTCGAATACAAATTTTTTGTCAGAAATTAATTTCTAATGATTGCAGTCAATGCAGTTATTTAATGATTGTAATTAAAAGAAATAACTTAAAATAATCTGCAATGTTAAACAAAATTTATTCATGAAACGCTTTTTAGTATTTTTGTGATCTGGCTTTTGAGTTGCATTATTTCCTAAGAGTACCAACAAATGTGTTTCCTCTTAAGGGTTTCCATAAAATTCCACTTACTAAAAAGTTTGGATTTATTTATTGGTGAATCATTTGCAGATGATTATATTCCAATATCATCAGTAATCAATTCATGTATATTGAATAAATTTGTTGCCAAATTGTAAAAACGGGAATAGTACCCCTTGGCGATTTAGGACTTAGATATATTCTCCAATAGCTTAAAAACGGGTGGATAGTATTTCTTTATTTACATCAATTCTATTAATTATAAGATGCATCATAATGAATTTTTAAGGTCATTGAGGTACAGAAACCTCTTATGTATTAGTATGAAGAAACAATGTATCAGGATAAATTAAATGGTTTATGAAACTCTACTTACAGCAAAAAATGCTTTCATTGTTATGTATTGTTCTCTTTGTCATACTATTAACCCTTAACTGGGGACGCGCGGTCTGTTAGACCGCTAGAGATGGATTTTCCGTCACCCCTATTCTATTTTTAGCTCAATTGAATGGATTGACCCTGTAGCTTCCTGTTTTGTGACGTTCAATACACGTGCACTTTTCCAACCGATTTCAGCCGAGGATTTTAAAATAATTCAGTTATTTCTTTGAGCGCGGTCTCTACGACCGCACCTCCCTGTCGTTCCAGTGATAAACAAGGTTAGCAGATGGCGCTAAAACTTGGGCCCTGAAGTATCATCCAATTTACTGATCCTATTAGGAAGCAGTCTATACACTTTTAAATGAAGCAGAAAGTGATTTTAGTGATAAGGATAATTGCACAGAAGAATTTTTCGATGAAAGTTCGCATTCAACTGATTCTGATATGTATGTTCAAACATAATTTTTCTAGTGATAATATATTTTTAAAAATTTATAAAATATATTGATATACCAAGATTATATATATATATATATAAGAATTTATAGGTCGATTTTAATACTAGTTCTTAATATGTATGTTTAAAATTCCCTAGAAAACCGTGCTATGAAAGTCACATAAGCCGGTAAAAAAGGGGCCAATTTTACCCATTTTCAGTTTTTTTTTTCCATATAATTGTTGAATTTTACATTATATTGTCTTCTATATACCTTCATATACTCTAAAAATAAATATGATTTAAAAAGCAAAAAGTAATATGTTTTTTTTTCAAGAATATTATTTATTGTAACATGTAATTTGAGAAGAAAATGTATGTTCCAACGTAATTACTTTTTTCAAAGATAATATATTTTGAAAAATTTCTAAAACATATCTATATATCAAGAAAAATATCTGCAAAATATATTGGCAGTTTTTCATACTAATACATTCATTAGAAAATTTAATTTGAGTGTAAATGAAATGCGGTCTCGTAGACCACACTTCCCAAGTTAAGGATTAAACCCCAAACACATATTTCGTTTTACAATTAAGAGAATACAAAATGTCATAGTACAAATCACTTATTACCAATTAGAGTCTTTATATTTAAGGTTTAGGATAAATTAATGATACATTTTGCATTATTGATTATTAACCCTACAATGCATCTTGTAACTCTATATCTTCACGTTTTTATTTCCATTTATAAGTTTTACTTGACTGTCAAAGAGTAACAATGATTTTTTGGATTTTTTTGAAGATATTTCTTGATAAACACTTGTAGGAAAGACTATATATGGCAATATAATTAGTGCTAGAATTGGAATTAAACTAGAAATTTCTAAAAATACCATGCATGTTCTTGTATAAATCAGCGATTCTCAACCTGTGGGGTGCTCCCCCCTTAGGGGGGCGCGAGAATATTCAAGAGAAAATATTATTTTAAAAAATTGATTAATTGACTGAAAGGGAAGCACACATACACATACAAAACAAAATACATTTTGACATATTTAATCACTTATTAAAAGTAAAACTACTTACTAAATCAAAACATTTTAATCAAAATATACTAAATTAAAAAAAAATTAATAATTATTAGTGACTTTCTTGGGCCTGTCTTGCAAAGTTTTTCGAAGGAAGGCTTGATATTAGAAATAGCCACTCTCAGTTCTGTTTCTATATTTCGTCTTCAAAGAAGCCACAGCAGAAAATCCAGTTTCACAAAAGTTGGATGTTGAAAATAGTAATATAATGTGAAATGTCCTTGTTTTTAGTGCAGAAAAATCATTCTTACTCCTGCCCAAAATTCAAATAGTGATTTATTACTAAATTGTCTTTTAGTTTCGCCACTTGTCGTGAAGTTTATGAATTTTTCTTCCTCATCAATTGAGAGTCCTTCGGGAGTCTTATGAAATGGATCCCTAACCCACTCGTAACTTGTTGTCAGTTTGTCGTCAGCAATAAATTACTTTAAAAAATTATTTACCAGCATGGCTAAAAGATTTTCCATGGTTACAAAACAACTTTTACATGTTCTTCTTCAGCCTTGTAAGTTTTAGTACAATCATACACATTTGAAAACATTATTGGTTTTTTGCTTTAAATTTCTGCTCCACAATTCCAATTTTCTACAAAAAGCATTAACTTTATCACTTGTATCAAACATACGTAGGTGTATTTGCTCCTTGGAGTTGAAGATTTAAGTTATTTAATTTCTCGAATATGTCGACCAAGTACCTGAATTTCATCAGAAATAAACCATTGCGATAATTCTAGGCCTCCGGTCTGTTTTATTCTGCTAGGAAATTGGCGATTTCTTCTCTTTATTCATAAATACGTTGCAAAAATTTCCCATGTGATGACCATCTTGCTCTCGCAATAAAATAGTAATGCTGCATGTACTGAAACCGATGTCTTTACAAAGTGCGGAAAAGATTCTCGATTTCAGGGGTCTCATTTATATATAATTTACTACGGTTACAGCCGTAGTTAACACAATATTCAGACCAGGACTCATTGCTTTCGAAGCCGAAGCTTCTCTGTGTCACGCAACTTCGAGAAAAGCTTGCACTGTACATCTTCGGCTATATCGCCAATTCGACGAGCAACAGTATCATTTGAAAAAGGTATGGACTGTAATTGTTTTGAAAAATTATCTCCAAACATAGTTTTATAGTTCTCACAATCACGATTGCTGCTGGCAAAATAAACTCTTCACCAATGGTGTGAAGTTTTTTTTTTTTTTTTTTTTTTTTTTTTACATGTGGCTATTTTATATGAACTTTGTAAGATGCAATTAAAGCTTTTTTATTCACAGACAAAGTTTCTTTAAAAATGATTTTTGCTTTTTATATGATTTTAATTTTAATTCGAAGAATTCTCTCGGTTTGTTGACGTACTCACTATGAAGCGTTTCCAAATGTCGTTTAAGTTTATTAGGTTTCATGCTGTCTGCGGCCATCATTTTTGAGCAAATGATACACAGGGACTTACTTCTTCATTTAGTTCAAAACTGGTAAACCCAAAATTTAAGTACTCTTGAGAATATTTTCTTGATTTTATTTTCGGAACCAGGCTCGTCTGTGTACTTGTTGATGCTTGACTATAGTCTAATGCTTGCTTACTTCCGCTTAAAAATTTATCCATGAGTCTGCATAAATCTAATTCCGTGAATATTTAATATGGTGAATTGCAATTAACACGAAAACATATATAACATACACATTCACTATAGATTCGATAGCGATAAAAGGATCGACTCGAATGAGACTGGCTGGAATTGAAACTTGCGTTATCGAACATTTTCCTTCTTCCTATAAGAAAACTTTTGCTCCACGCATGCTCGGGACGACATAGGTTGCGTGGATTCCCTTCCACAAACATTGCTTATTTTTTTCACTTTTGTTTAGTCATGCTTCTGTTTCATTTCTTTTATTATTCGAAAAAATGCATTCCCAGTTTCTAAATTTAGCTCACCCCGTCTAGATTAACTTTCATTAACGGATTTTTTTACTTTCATATTCTTTTAACGTTATATTCCTATTTGGCTTTCATTTCAAACATAATATTTAAAGTTTCCCCGCTTTCATTCGCGTCATCTGTTTACCGCCGGCTTGTCGAAAATGCAAGATGTGGTTTCTCGCCAACGTTGGCTCGTTTTTCTTGTTGTTTTGGCAGTTAGTTAAAAGTAATTTAAAAACAGAATCAAAAATACTCAATATACATTATTGTTGTATACATTTTATTGTAAGCGTGGGTCGCGATGAAAATTATGATTGAAAACTGGGCCACAAATACTGAAAGGTTGAGAAACGCTGGTATAAATAATTCTACCTTGAAAAATAGAATAAAAAATAGTTATTTAATTGGAAAAATATATCGTAAGAAATGAACTTTTATTTTTATTGCATATTTATTATAATGTGATTTGTGTCACTGGGATATTGTTTAATATATTAATTATTAATATATTAATTTTTTCACAATTATTTTTTAAATTTTCTAAATTATATGCAGTTATTTAAAACACACATATCTTGTAAAAAAAATGTCATGCACTCTAGGTTTAAATTAGAAAATTTGGTGTATATTAAAAATATATATTGTATCATGTTTTATTTGTAGCTATTAATTGGATAATTTATAAAATTGCTTGATTTTATTTTTAATTTTAAACTAAAGTTCAAATACATTATATTGATTTGAGTTCTGTAAAATTTGGCCATTTCATGTTTACATTATATGGACATTTTTTCATCTCCTAAACACAATTACAAATATTTTTAGATTGGTTTTGTAAAATATTTCACTTTAAGCTGACCATAAGTGAATAATTTCCTAAGCTCTTTTATTTACTCAGAAAAAAATGTTTTAAAATGTTTGTTCCAGCAACGCGAATATTCCCTAGTGAAGAATCTATGCCAGATTCAAAACTGTCTGCTACTGGCAATTTATGATAAAGAATTGTGGGAACGACGTCTAACCACAAGATTGATAAAAGCAAATAAAATACCAAACGATATAGCACTATATTCGACAAAGCAAATAAATAGGTCGAGATATGAGTACATGAAATAAAATATAAAGATATCAGTGTGGGAATGATGCCAAGACGTCTTATCTCTTTGGCTATGGTATCATGCATCATTTCTCTGGCAGGAGTAGGAAAATGCATGCATGGCCTGGCTAAAGCAACAGTCCTGGGAAAGAATGAGGTAATTTATCTCTTGGATTAAATGGATAAAAGGACAAAGAGAGAAGAATTATGGGCTTTATTATTATATCACAAGTATATTGCATTTTGAGATGAAAAAGCAACAGCCATTTCCATGCAAATGATCTAAATGAAGATTGCTTTTTCTTGATACCATTACGGTTAACTGCGAAGATATCCGGGTTTTTTTAATTATTAATGTAGACATATAATAATACATTTAATTATTTGCATTAAATACAAATGTTTTTGTAATATCTTCTTGCTAAATTACTAATATTGAAATTTATAATTATACCTATAAGATAATATTTTACTATAACTGCTGCTAATAATCTTTATCAGTAATAGCATACCCCACGGGGGGGGGGATACTTCACGAAAAGGAAGCTTCCAATATGGTGGTTAGTTCTCGCCACCCTGATGGGTACTGAAATGATAAGGGTAGGCTACCTTCTATCGATGACAGGACATGTCTTCCAAAAGAGGGGTTGTACAGTCCAATTCATGCAAATGATCTGAATGAGAATTGCTTTTTCCTGATATTAATGCAATTAACTGCTAAAGTATATCGTCTTTTAAATATTTAATATAGGCATATAATAATACATTTAATTATATGCAGTAAAAATAAATGTTGTAAAAATATGTTTTAGAAATATATATTTTTTTGCTACATTATTAGCTTTGCATTTTGTTATTCTACTTATAAAACAGTATTTTACTATTACTGGTGTTAATAACTTTTTATTTTTAATAGTATCCCTCTCCGGGCGGCACCTCAAAAATTAGGATCAGAAACTTCCGGTATGGTGGTTGGTTGCCGCTACCCTGGTGGGTACAGAAATAATAGGGTTCCGCTATCTCCTACCGATGACGGAACGTGCTTTACACGGGAAGAGTTGTACTATGCTAATTACTCAACTTGCTGAAGAATTATCTGTGTGACCTTTTAATTATATAATCATGTAAAGCTTATAAATGGTAATCCTGCATACCGGAATTTAAATTGTAGTGTATTTTGAAGCTAATCACTTAAAAACGGGCAATTATGGGTTCTCTGTTGTCGAGTCTGAATTATTCGCATTTTGCAGTTCATTGTTCTACGTTTTGGAGATATCAAAAGAAGAAATTGATAAGAGCTTGTAATATGAAAAATTTTAAATTTATTTAACATATCAAACAAATTATAAACTTGACCTAGCAACGCTTGACTCCACTTATCTCAGCTTTCTGCTTGATATACATATTCTTAGCAAGAAATAAATAATAGTCGCTTATCTTGTACTCAAAATATTTTTTTAAGTAAAATCATAAATGGTGCTATTTGCATTATTTCAGAAAGTAAAATGATTATATTAATTTTATTTACTGGAATTAACTAAATTTTAAAAACAAGGATATATTTTCAAGGAAATCATATTTCAAGATTTAAATCGTTTGAAGGATATTTAATAATGTGCAAAGGTTGCTTCTCCATGCGAATCAACACCTGTATTTTCCGTGAGTGTTTTCATTGAAGTCTGGTTGCGTGTCGAAAAAAATTTTAACAAATACTGCCAAGTAGGTAATAATATGTTTCATGGCATTTGTCATAAAAAAGGAATTTTTTATTATGATATAAAAAATAAATAATACAAACAACTACTGCGAAAAAGAAATAACTAAAGAAAAAAAAACACACACACAATTGTTGCAAGCATTTCAGCTCCACATTTATGACTGTTTTTTTTCTATTTATGGTGTTTCGTGTAATGTAAAGGACAGGTGTGGAAATCTGGGAAACGCCTTGAATATTAAAAACTTGCTGACATTTTTCACAGACATTTCAACAAAATATTTTTATTTTGCTCATGTGTACCTTAAAAATAATTATCAATAATATCCATTTTAGGTTATGTTGTAATAAAAAAAAATGAGCATATTCAGAATAAATTAACTAGTATGGATTTGGAGGTAATATATTTAGGTTTAATAATTTAGTCTACAGATATATTTTGATTCATGATTTAATTTTTTCCCTATCATAATTAACAATAAACGTCACATTTTAGTGTTTTAAACAAAAAAAATATCACTGTATGGGATTAGACAGTGTTGTGAAATTTCTAAAGTGTTACGATAAAAGTGCGAGCTCTGACAACTAACAAGAAATTTTATATAAAAAAATATCTCGTGACCAATTAATTGGTATTACATGGATTATTGCGGAAATATTATTTGTAATAGATTTTTTTATATATTATTATACAAATATTATTTTAGAGATAATTATAGCTAAATTATTTATTTGCGGAATGGCCTTTTTACCCGAATTTGTTGACTTAGTTTTAAACTGGAAGACAAAACATAAGACACTTATTTCAGTCTTATCCATGTGGTTGTTTAGAATCATTTTTATTTTTGCAGTATTATGTCATTTGTTTTTCTATAATTAAATATTCAGTTTATTAATTTTCTGTACTTAGTGCCTGATTTTTCAAATAAAATGTCTTTTTTATAAGTAGATTTTTTTCCCCTTGATGCATTGGTAATTTAAGCAATAATGTCTTTTTTTTCACAGCTATTAATGTAAAATCAAGAATTCAACCATTTACTTTAGGATATGCTATTATATTATTTTAGTTAATATATTATGCTTTAATTTTCGTCAAATTTATTATAAACATCATTTAGCAATTCTGGATTCTATTTAGTTCAGCTATTAGCTCAATATACATGAACTCCAAAGTTTTTATCGTCACATGCTTTCTTGTAAAATCAGTGTAATTTCAAGATTATTTTCGTAAAAAGTCTCCGTTTTATTCTTATACCGATTTTGTATGCCAATTTTTTAAAATTTCTCCTCGCAGAAAGCCAATTAAGGCTTTAAATGCAAAAGGTTCAGTTCTGTCTCCTAAATGGTGAATTGATGAATGAACGTCTATAGTTATGATAGAAGATGATAAATCATCATCGTCATCAATTAAATGCTCTACAGAATTATCGTAAACTTAAACAGTAAACATCAACCCACAATTATTCACTATATTTACAGGATTTCACAACATTCACAAATTCACTGCAAGTGTGTCAGCATTTAAAAGTCAGACCCTTTCACCAAATTATATGAAGTTTGATACAAATATACTTTTAGCAGTGTGAATATGTATCACCACGTTGCGATTGTTCTTTAAATTTGAATTAGAATTCTAATTAAAATGTAAGCAAAGAGTCGGTGATTTTTGTTTTTTTTACGATATTTTCTAAAAGAATTACATTAATTTAAAATTCATTTAATTTATATTAAATTTATACAATCTTAAAAAAAATCATTTTTTGCATTTTAATAATGTTTTTTTGTAATTTTAATTTTTTTTATAAATATTAGGAGTATGTGTTAAAATATATTTTATTGTTGAGATGAAAAGCAATTTTTTTTTTCTTTACTGATAATAATGTTTGATTTTGGCTTTTTCCCAGTTGTTGTAGTCCAAGATATTAAGATTCGGATTATTTTTCAGAATACGTTTCAGTTCTAAGATATGTTTTTAATATTCTTTTTTATTTAAATCAAGGTTTAGCTTCAGAATCAAACAATAATGAAAATTCTTTAAAATGTAATTTTTAAATCCTGATTATTTTTCTTGTGATACAATTTGTTGTATGAAAAGATATGCAGAAAATTAGGGAAGTAAATAGCACAGGGAACAAAATGATGTATGTCTGCTAAATAAAATTCTATACATCTATTAGCATTTGAAGTTTAAAAATTATTTGTTTAAGATGGTAATAAGATATAATTATGCAAATTATTCAATAAAAGATTTTAGCAATCATTAATTCCAAAAGACGAATTGGCCGTCTTAGTTGGCTTATATTAAGATAAGGTTATATCTTCATAAATATTTTCCAAAATCCATAAAGTTACAAACATGATAATTTCTAATTTTACAGCTATATACATATATCTGACTTCGTTCACATTTTGCAATCAAAAATTGCAAAATTCCATAATATGAGGTTTTAATTATTTATAAAAATATACTTTATATATAAAATTATTTGCCGAGAATGCCAATAATCCGCGATTACACAAAATACTCCATTAAACAATTTAACGGTCATTAACTCTGTTGAACGAATTGGTCGTCTAATGTGTTACAAACAAAAAAATATGTCCTCGCGTTTTTCAAACTTCAAAAAGATATAAATATGACAATTACTATTAATATTTTACGAGTACATATGTGATTTCGTTCACGCTTTACAATTAGAAATTGTAAAACTTCATAATTGGCGATCTTATATATATAAAGATAGACAGAATACATGAGACAACCTATCGTAATATAACACGAGAGGAACATTATTGTTTAGAAGACGCGATGATGATACTGAATTCTAAATTATAATTGATGCCTTATTTATCGGAATAGAAATAAAAAATAATAAATTAAATGTGGAATGCAATCATTTTTGCTTATGTAAACAGTAAAGAAATATTAGGCTATTCCAACTATATTTTAATCCAAGTTAACTAAACAGGATTCTTGGAAAAGAACAAAAGTGTTTATGTGAAAAGAAAACGGGAATTATCAAAATATATTGATATTTTCCTTATCAATATTATATATATATTGATTGATTGTGAGTTCTTGGGAAGAAACCGTGGTTGATTCAGCCACCTGCTAGGAGAAAAATAAACTATCTCAGAAGATTAATGAAATACTCAATATTCAGAAGAGTAACAAAAAGTATTCTTTTCTCAGTAGATTAAGGCAGTATTCAATTTTCAAAAGAATATTCGCATAACCTTAGAATTGGATATGAAATATATGATTTTGCTTTTTATTACTATTGATGCAAATGAACATTTAAAAAAAAATATTAATCGACATTTTTAAAATAATGTTAAAAATCAAATACATTAATCTAAATATGCAAAAAAAAGTGACAGAAAATAAAATTTTGCTCTAGGAAAAGTAATGATTCAGACGCTTTTAGAGAACTGAGAAAGTTTTGATTAGTGAAGGCAAAAATATATATATATATATAAACAAATTCTGATTAAGGAAGTGGATGAAGCGCAGCAATATTTTTTATTCTTCATGATATTAAGGTAAAACTTTAATTTTTATAATTAAGATAATTTGTAAGATTATTTCCAGAAGAGTTGCAATCCGTCGAGGAAGACAGAAAGTAAGAAAAACAGACCTCTATAATTTATTTAGAGCTTATAGAAATTTAGAAGGGAATTTGTTGTACAGAGTTTTGTGTTGGGCACCTTTTAGGATTATCGTGGGAAAATAAGAGCCTCGCAAATTAGAAATTAAAGTGAAACTTTAATTAGTATCTTTAGGAAGTATTTTGATAAATTGAATACATTCGGATAAATTGAAATTATATAAGAGAAATTTTTAAGATTTTACTGCTGAAATATAGAAAATCGTAAGATGAATATACTTATTTTAGCTTGTGCCAAACTGCATTTAGCTTGTGCCGAAAAGCTGATATTATTGAGAAATAATTGCAATGAAATTTTATTGTACTTCATTAACAAATTAAATCAATTTTGCAGCTCTTCGGCTTCAATTGATTCGATTATACCGCAAAATTTTATTCTACAATTCTTGCTATAAACATTGGAATTCCTTTAACCGTTATTAAATAGTCGATTTTCGGAAATGTGGATATTTCCTGATTTTGAACTTGAAATATAAAAATTAATATTAGATATTCAGCACGAAAGTGGTTATTTCCTATATATATGTATATAACAACCATTATAAATTATTTTGTCTAAATCTAACGTTTTAAATCAATTTAAAAAAATTCAAAAATCATTTTCTGAATTATTAAACTTATACAAATCCTTATTATATCCATAAAGCTTTCTGGTATTTCTTTATTTAGACAACACAAATTCCGAAGACACATAACAAATATGAATACTCCCTTTTATCAATTCCTTGCATTTATAACATAAATGTATTGTTATATTTTGAAAACATTAATAAAATATTATTCTTTAGTCCTATAAAAAATTCTAATTTTAATCATTTGCTAAATGATTGGATAATACTAAATTTTTTCTACCAATTTTTTTTTAATAATCATTTTTGTTTTAAAAATAACAAATAAATTTTTAAACGTTCAATATACTTAGCAATTATGAGATTATGTAAAAATATGACCTTTGCAGAGGTCATATAACGTAATGGCACTCTCGCTGTTATTTTCATATGAAATATTAATCAATTACCTACTCCTATTAAGGTTTACTGACAGTTGCATACAGTTGAGCAAATAGATACATCAAAGATTTTTATATTGGAAGAAAATAAGATGCATTAGGTAACAGAAAACCATATAGATTAGTATATCTGTTTACGAAAAAACACATTTTCATTGAATATAGCTCGTAAGCAGTTATTTTATCACAAGGAAGAAGCATGAAAGGTTTCAGAGTAATCCCATTTTCTTAGTAATGTCTAATGGCGATGTTGCCAGATAAATGGCAATGCATCATCGGATTTGGGCGGCTCACGGAGTAGTAATTTCATGTGCTACCACCCTGCAGTGGCTCAGCTTGATTAGTTTCTTTGCTCCTGTACAAGTTTTATCAGCGAAAAAATTATTGATGAAAAAATATGATAGAAGGTTTACCGATACGCTATATTCTTTATACGGTATCATAAAGCGTAATTTCTCATTTACATGGTTGTTAAGGTATTAAAATCAGCTGGAGTAGTCTCCTCAAAACTGTCTCCCATTCTCTCCAATAAATGTGCAGGGATATTATTAATCAATAATACACCACCAATGGCGAACATTGCTTACGTAACAGTCTAATAATATGAGATATTTGGCGATTGTTTTTTGATAATTAAACCCCGAAAAGCGGTTATTACACAAGTGTTAGAAACTTCAAAATCTAAAAACTAGCTAAACGTTTCAAATCAAATTCTGGGACAGAACGATAATTGAAGTCAAATGTCCATATTCCAAATTTCATATATTTATTTAAGTCACTGTTTTTTTTTTTGTTATCGCATTTAGATATTTCTGAAAATAGAAACCGACAGTCAATCCTTCGAAAATGTTTTGAAATTTGATTAAAAAACGACAGTTAATATGCTACGACTGTGAATCAAATTTCATTTACATGTGCGCTTGAATTATTGTGTCTATAAGAGGACGAAATAATAGACCGATAGACGATCAACACTTGGCGTTTTAGTTGCACATTTGATGCATATTCACACTTTAAAGGTTAAATCTGCATACCAAATTTTATATATCTAGCTTTCTTCATTTCTTAGTTATCATGTTTGCTTAAAAATGGACAGGCGGACTGATTAAGATTCTCTCTATGGATTATGTTTAAAATTTAGCAAAAGTCTAGAATCTTTTTGTAAAAAATCATATACCAAAAACTATCAGTCTAATTCAAGTCATTTTTTAATTATGTTTAGAGACAGACGCATAGTAGGAATTATAAAATTATGTTTCGGTCTCAGAGAGGTTTGTCAAAATTGTTTACTGTTGCAATACTTTCTCTTAGTATGCACCGTACGTGGCAACTTAAAAATCAGAAATTTGGCGAGAAAATACCCGGTATTGCATATAGAAAAGTACATTCAAGTACATACAAGTATAGGGTATATTAGTATTAGAGATATGCATCAAAATTTTAGAATTTATTGCAATATAAAAGAAAGTAATATAACTTTTCATGTCATATAATTGTGTGAATTAAATATGCACGCATACAGTGTCTTTTTTTAATATTTCTCTCGGAAAATATAATTAGAAATTCATACTCTAGCCGAATTGATTCTATTCCTTAATTAAACCTTACTACAAAGTTATCATTTATAAGCTCAATTTCTGTTTCAAGACAAATCGCATGAAATTAATTTTACTTTGAAAGATAATCAATGAATTTGCAATGACTTTAATTTCATAATACGATACCCAAAGATGGATGGAATTATTCATTTTGTAATTTGAAACAGAAAAATAAAACAAAGGACAATTTTATTGGAATTTTGAGAGGGGTGTCAAACATTTCTCTCTTTCCTTCTTTCTATCATTTGTTAAACAATGAAATATTAAAGTGATAATGATGCAATTTATCGCTTTTTTTCTGAATGTTATTGTATTATTTTAAAAGCAATTTCAAGTTAAATAAAACATTTAACGCAAGTGTTAATTTCAATAATCCTCACGGAAACCAATTAAAAAAATTATGCGGGTAATTGTAAAATATTTTTAATAATTGTAAATTATCCTTACGAGAAAAAAAAGATGTAATAATAACCTAAAACATCAAGTCTACACCAAAAATATAAAGCCTATTTCTGAAAGATATTACAAATATCCAAATATTCCTTATACATATACTATTCTCAATGAATTAATTCAAAATTATTTTCTACATCTTCTAATTCATCTATTTTCATTCACTTTTTGAAAGTTTATTATTATTATGTATTTTTTTAGTTTTATTTAACTACATTTTTTATGGTTTTCTTAAATATATTGGTTTTAAATGATTTTAAAAAAATATTAAGTATGTACATTTATTTTTAAATCCCTTAGCATCTAATTATTTCTAATAATTTTAAATGTATTTTTCATACTTTAGTTCCTTAAAGATAAAAAATGAGATTATCGTTAACTTTATTTCGCAATTTGCTTCGCTAAGCGATTAAATTTCTCTAAAAGCATGAGGAATTTTATAATTTCGAGTATATGATTCTAAAAAAAAATCCTCAAACCTTGATTAACTTCGTTGATGACTAGGCAGTTTCAAACGTCGATCTATTTGTTCACTTAGAAATAAAGATGATTAATTGACTTTCACCGCAAGTATTTATTTAATTAGGAGATCATTTTTGAAATCGTTTCTTTTTCCTTCAAAATAATAGTAGTTAGTTTAATCATTGAAAAAAAACTCTTAAATTATTTAATCTTTGTTGTTTTCACTTGTGTATTGAAGTATAATTAGGTTTTTTTTTCTACAGACGTCCTGGATTTCAGGCTTATTTAAATTTCATAGAATGTGGAGTCAATATATATGATGCCATAATCATATAGAATCTAACTGACATTTATCCACATGCAAAGTCATTTTTCTACTCTTTCTATAATAACCCAGGCTTTGATCACTTCTAAGAGTAGCAGTGGTTGGTTGCTCTTGAATCACTCGTGATTCACACCTGCATTCTAGCTAAATTATTGTTCATCAAATGGTAGTTCACAAAAAGCAAACAAAAATTACAGAGACGGATGGTCAATTATATCTATATAGATTGATGACTTACATCATATGCCTGAGTCGTAGATGCGAACATATTAAAATTAAACTGTCAAGATGATTTTTAAGGCGCATCACAGTATCATAAGTTCGTATCATTCTTTTAGATTAAATTTAGGGGTATTAGCATTCAATATTTAATGGATCATTTAAGTATCTGCTTAAAATCATTCATCCATAATAGGTATGTATTTTTTTAGTTTATTTTTTTAAATTTAAGATATTAAATTCTGAATACACTTTTTTAAATCTAAAACGGCTATTTAACTAATTTAAAAGTAATGTTTTTAAAAATGTGTTTGAAATATCAAAGATTAGAGATCTGTCGTAACTAGCTTGTCTGTCAAACTTGGCTTTTCTGATCTGTTGATATGGAATGGATTCATTAAAATTTTACTTATTTCATAAAATAGAAGATGAATTTAATAAAATGAGTCAGCAGTAAACCATTCAAATTAGAAAAATCCGTATATTAAAAAATAAAAGTGGGGGTAAAAATCCATGAAGATACCTAAAGACAGGAATTCGATTATATTATTTTTAAAAATGGAAAAATGAAGTGTTTGATAAATTTGACGAAAATGTAAAATTTGAATTTTTCTTAATTATAAAATCATTGTTACAGATTGCATATCAAATAAAATTTTAAAGAAAAATGTAAGAAATGAAATTTTATCATTAAAAAGATAATTGTTTGAAATATTTTAAAAGACATTTTATGAGATATTTATTTTGGTGATATAGTTGAAAAATACCAAAATCTAAGTTTATGAATAATTGAACAAATTTTGCATCTTGAAAATTTGACAGTGATCTTTGTCTTGTATTGAAGAGTGCTTGCATGTGTTACATTTCATTAAAAATCCTTAAAATTAAATTAAAATTTAATTAAAAATACAAAATCTTTAGTATTAAAAATTATACAAGATGAATCATGTTCAAATATAAACAGATACATATTATGTATTCATTTTAGCTTTCCTTAACTTATAGAATTGTAATTTTTAATTTTTAATAAAATCAAAGCTGTATTTATCAACAGCAAAAAGTTTTATTATACAAAGTAAAGTATTATAGTTTTGCTTTTATATTTTTAGTTTCTTTACCTCAATAAAATTTTAATGGCCTATATTTATATTTTATAAATTTCATAATGGATTATTATATCTATATATTATAAGAATTTATTACTGTGTTGCATTGATAAATATGTCTTAATTTTTCAACTTCTTTTTATCTTATTCATGTCATTACAAATATTAATTATAACATGGCTAATTATTTATAGTTTATCAAATAAAACAATCTCAGAAAGTCGACAATTTTCTGGTGTGGAAACCTAACTTCTTAGCTTTTAATAGTATAAACATCAATTTATCATGTCATATGACATATCAGGTTTCTGCTTGCTTAGCGAACAAAGAAACAGATACGAAAACCAGTTCTATTGGAATCTACTGAGTTATAATAAATTGATGATGATTGAAAAGTATTTTTCGAAGGAAAGGATTTTTAAAATTTCAGAGAATTTTGACTTACTGAAGCTTAACGAAAAATTTATGTTAGTAATTTGTTTGCTGTGCGATATATAATGTTATATGATGTATAATAATATGTGCAGAGATTTTCATATGACAAATCGTACATCGTATCAGAGTATGAAACAAGAAAAAAAAAGATTTAAAAAAAAATCTAGCCAAGTAAACTGTTTCCATAAAGACTTAACGATGAAATATGTCGTGCTCAACAATTTCAGCAGAACTGATCAGAAGTGATAGATTTTCAAATATAATTTCTCAATTTAAAATAAATTTTTTTTCCTGTCATATAATGTCCTCACACGAATATCTTATTGAATAATATTATGAGAATCATGAAATGTAATACAATAAATGATGAATAGAAAACTGGGGAAAAAAATAAAGTAGTTAATTTTAAGTGATTAATACTTTTGAAAAATAAATTTATCTAATTTTTAAAATTCAATATTTTAGAGGAATCTTTGATTTATTATTTATTGCATTTATTAAAATACATTTTGTAAGTCAATTTAATAAAAATAATTAAGGTTTTAGATATTATGTTTAAGAGTGTTTTTAAATTTCTCAAATTCAATATTTTCCATTTCAAAGATGTAAAAACTTTTACTTCAAAAACTTATTTTTGAAACTGGAATTACAAACCTCATATTTTATGTAAGTTCCAGACAAAAAAATTTATATATTTTATGCCCTATTTTTCTTAATTTCGATACCTAAATACGGTGATAAATTTATTAAATAATAGTTAACAGTTATCTCATGAGATAATAAACTAAAACAAACCAACAGAGTTAATTTCATTTATAAATTCATTTTCATAATTACAGATATTCTAATACAAACTTTTTGAAAGATGTCATTTTTTGAATACTACATTCTATTTATCTTTCTTTATTGACAATGTACTCCGGAGTCATTGCTTAAGAATCGTGAATTCACCTTTGGCAGTTTCAACAGTTTGAGTGGTTTCCGCAACTGCTAAGTTTTTGAATAAGAAAGAGAGAAGACAAACCACCGGAGAAAAAATATTAAATTATACAGCACTAAACTGACGAACAAATAAATAGGTCAAGATGTGTGTGTGCTTGAAACAAACTATAAAACATATATACGTGGGAATGATGCCAAAGAAATGATCACCTTTGTGAAATTTTGAATATGGAAAAAGAAAATATGGAAAAAGCATACATGACCAAAATTAGAGTGGCAATCATTAAAAGAAATGCATCCATTCATCTTTCAGATTAAATTTGTAAATCGACAAAGAAGCACAATGGTACATACTTATACTTCATGAAAGAAAATGCTTTTTTTTAAATGAGTAGAATGCATATAATGTTTGTATCAGTATTTATGAGAATGAGCATAATGTTTATATCAGTATTTATCAGAATGAGCATAATGCGCATAATATTTATATCAATATTTATCAAAATGAGCATAGTGCATATATTGTTTATCGATATTTATCAGAATGAGCTTAATGCATATATTGTTTATCGACATTTATCAGAATGAGCTTAATGCATATAATGTTTATATTAGTATTTATCAGAATGAGCTTAATGCATATAATGTTTATATTAGTATTTATCAGAATGAGCTTAATGCATATAATGTTTATATTAGTATTTATCAGAATGAGCTTAATGCATATAATGTTTATATTAGTATTTATCAGAATGAGCTTAATGCATATAATGTTTATATTAGTATTTATCAGAATGAGCTTAATGCATATAATGTTTATATTAGTATTTATCAGAATGAGCTTAATGCATATAATGTTTATATTAGTATTTATCAGAATGAGCTTAATGCATATAATGTTTATATTAGTATTTATCAGAATGAGCTTAATGCATATAATGTTTATATTAGTATTTATCAGAATGAGCTTAATGCATATAATGTTTATATTAGTATTTATCAGAATGAACATAACGCATATATCAGCCGAACACAGAAACAAATAAATTATCAGTAATTTTAAAAGTTGTATCAATCATTTTTCAGAAATTCATAATAAAACCCTAAAAAGTCAGTTTCTTTATTTCTAATATTTGCAATGATACCAAATTACTGATACAACTAAGTGAATCATTATTCACAGTGATCATAAAAATAAGGTGAATTAATCATAGGATTCTGCAAAATTGCACATATTAATCTAAACGATAATAAAATTCATATGAACAAATAAGTCATCAAAATATAGACAGATTTTGCAATAAAAAAGCAATTAACAGTCATATTGGACAATTTTCCTTTAGTTGGTAAATAAGAAAGGGCCATGTTTTAAATATGCATTTATTTCGTAAAAAAAAACTCCTTTAGATATATGAATGAAATAGGAAGCTTTGTTCACCGATCCCCGTCAATAATTTGATTAAATTTGTCGCATTTAACTTGAGCTGTATTTATTTGTTTGAAAACGGAACTAAAATTAATCCTCAAGCTTACTACAAGATATCTTGATAGGCTTGGGAACTTTACGAAAATCAACTAGCAAAAAATGCTGCTGTCTCAATTCTTACTGGTAAGAAAGGGAATCTGCATGCAAAAAGAGTGTTGCCTCTAACTTTTTACCAATTACAAATCCATTAGTTTAATATTTTCTATTACTTGACACTTCATTATCTTTACTTAGCGTCAAATATCAATTTCGGAGTGTTTAAAGGATGCGCTCAAAACTTGAAATCCAAGCACTTTTAAAAGATAATATACCAGAAGAACATCTTTTTTACTTGCAATTATACAAACTTTTAATGAGGAACAAACTCAAGAATAGAAGTTCACATAAATTGCTGCAACTGCTTTTGTGAAATAAATGAATTTTTCGATTTCATTTTATGTTTCCTTCTCTATCTATAATAGCCATTAGAGATCTCTGGTTAAGGCAATTTCAATACTAATTCGTAATGTAATGCAGGAAGTTTGGTGTTTCCTACTAAGCAGTTTCGCATTACCATTAGGGCGTCTGGCTGGCTAATTACGTAAAATAAATGGGAAAACTGTCAAGTTTCATTTTCCTGTTATTCATAATCTGATATCAATTTCCAAGTGAATGATTTTTGTTATAATTAAACCACAAAAATATAGTTAAAAGATTTTCATGGAAATTATATGGTCAACTTAAGCATCGTATTTTCCACAAAAGTCCTATTACTTGCGATCTACTTGAATAATAATATATCATATGCAATATTACTTAACACCATACAATTGAAGCTATATATGCATTTCAATAATACTTCTTATTATTATTTCGATAAATAAGTGGTTTCCTAATGAGGAAACTAGGAAATTTATTCAAAATTAATTTCATCTTCAAAAATTATAAATAGAAATTATATTCAATAATCATTTCTTTTTAATAACTTCGCAAACTCAAAAATATAATGCCTGATATATAGTTTTTATTTTAGTTCATTCAAAATTAATAATTAAAAAAATAAATTGTATAAATATATTTGATATACAGTACATAAGGGAAATTAACCTGTTAAATGTCTATCTTAAAATTAAGAAGATTAGCAAGCATCTTAATGAAGTGTGATAAGCAAGATATTTAGCTAAAAAGCATTGCTTTAAAAAATTGTCACATGAAAAGAATAGATTAGTCACTATAGCACAAAACATTTGCCAAAATTATGAACAATATATTTTGCTATCAACATTTCCAATAAATAATGCGCGAAACTCTTGAAGAGGTAATTTTCAAACTTCAGGAACTTCTTAAAAATAATTTTCGAAATATTGTTAGAAATCTGTAATGATATTTCCCTACCCAATTAGTCTCTCACAATAAAGAAGAAAGATTTGAAGATATTTTTAATAGTTGATCGATCAATGACCCCGAGCTTCGGCGTACACTTGGCAGGAAAAAAAAATGAAAGTTCTCCAAAATACAAGAATTATGGTGATATGTCGATTATAAGTTGCTATTTGGCGACTCTTGCATACCTTGCAAGTAAACAATATAAACAGAGATACACACAAAAGTACCATTTTATTTTTGAGGGGAAAGAGGGGAGAATTGATCGCAAAAACAGTTTTGTAAGGAGTACAGTTCTGCCGACTGGGAGTTTTTGTATCGTTGCTGTTGTTTAATAATGATTTATTGCTTATGAGAATTTTGTTGATTTCTACAAGTGTTTTTTTTGTATATACTCTTCGATTTTGTTTTCTAGAGGAATAAAAGGCCTCTATTCGTTAGTTGGACTTCATACATTATATATCTGCAGAACAGATTTCAGAAATAATATTCAAAACGATTTGCTTTCACGAATCCATTCTAGAATGGCATCGTTTAAATGCTGTAATAATTCTATAAGATACGTGGTGGTAATATTCATATTTTATATTTTTAGCTAAAGTTATCACATAGCTTTTAGTTAAGAAACTTGTCAAAGTTTTTATTTTGAGATGAATAGTTAAGGATACAAAATGAATTGACTACATTTAATGTATATATCTGTATTATTGTGGATTTTGGTATTGGCATTAATACGTTAACAGTGGCAATTTACTACCAGTATATTTAATGCAATACTTTTTTTAATGTGGTTTTAGACTCGAAATATAAATGTGCAATCCACCAAATATTTAGATGTGTATCCCTTTTAAACTATCTTGCAATATTACATCTATTCCTTCCTTAAAAACAAATCCGATTTTGAAATAAATAAGGCTTACGATTAGCGTTAAGTGTTTTGGTGCTAAATAAAATTTTAAAAAAATATGTATAGTGTAAGTATATACAATGTTTCCAGATTTAAATTGTTTTTAAGATACTTTATTTAATGTAAAAAAGAATTATTCCCTGAGAAATGACACCTGTATTTTGCGTGAGCATTATCATTGCAATTTCCAGTTGCGTGTAGAGAAATGTCATGATGAAAGTTTCCATTGAAAAGATGATCTTTTTAGAAAAAAAGTTTTTTTATTGCTGTGTGAAATTGACATTACATAAAACTCTGTACAAATCAAAAAGAAAGGACTACCAGGACTAAGGAAAAACTAGTGTTGCGTGAGATTCAAAAGTGCATATAAACTATTTATGATATTTGTACTAAATGTATTTTTAGCAAGTCATAAAAACGAATTCATTGTTATTATATGAAGAGCAATGCGATGCAAGACAATTATTTAATTATTCATAACAGCACAAAAGCTCGCCAGAAAAATGCTGAATTTATAATTGTTATTCTTTTATGAACACAATCAAATTTATAGAAACAGTCATTTCACATGGCTATAGACCAGTTTTACAAAAGTTTTCAATTAAATTTTTTTAAAAAAATTAAAACATTTAAATGTTTGGTGCCATAAAATAGCTTTCTTAGTTTTGGTGATATTTAAATGAAATTAATTAATACTGAACTAACGGACGGAATGAAATCAAATTTCTTTTACACACTATAGAAGACATAAAAAGGTAACTTTTACATAAACATTTAGTACCAAAACTCGCCGGTAGGAGCGCTTTTGTCCTGTTGGAACAGAAATAAGAGAAACAAAAGAATAAAACCACAGAAAATAGATAATGAAATATTTTATTAATGTACCAGCGATAAACATGGCACATATAATAGTTAAATGGCGTATAATTTGAAAGGCAGAAATAAAAAATTTTGATAACACTTCCGTGTTTGCACTTTCTCAAAAATATTCCATGTCACCTAATTCTTAGCATAACTATTTTAAAATATGCATATAAAAATGCAAAATTCATCTTAACTCAATAAATTAAATTGTTTTTGTGAAACGATAATTAAATTTTATTTGTTTTGATACGAAATGCACATTAATACATATTTCTTTAAATCCCCCCCCCCAAAAAAAAACATTGCATTTTGATAAAATTCTACAATTTTTTAATATTTAACTTTTTGATGGCAGGTAATAAAACAATTCCTCAATATTGCGTAACTTTGCCACATTTCCACATCATGATTTTTCTCATTTGATGTCAATGACGTATGTGCTACATCTGGTGGTGACACAGCAATAGATCCGTATTGGTGACATTGGCAAAAAATGACAGATTTGTCAATGACAGTATATTTGTGTCATCGAATACAAAAGTATTGACCAGCATTACATTTTCCTGATCGATATGTAAAGTCCTCAGATGATGCTATTTCTTGTGTTCAAGGTATTTCCATGGAAACTTTTAGTAATGCTATATTTTTTTTTCTGTGAAATTACTCATCCTTCAATTCCAAAACGTGCATATGAAAACTCCCATAATTCTATTAATTCTGTTTATTGACTTTAGCTGCAGATTCGTTCAAGTATGGAAAATTATCTTTCCGTGGTTACATTTTTGTGAATGTTATATATAGGATAGCTTTAATTACCGAAAATTATTTATATAGTGTTTTTTTCTTTTTTGAAAATTACCTCAGTAACGTTTCAATGCTGTGATATGTTGTATGATATTAAAAAAATATTGCAATATGGCATAATACTGCCTAATATTAAATAACACAAGGTAATATTACATGACATTGCCCAATATTGTGCAAAATATTGTTCTGTCTGAATAATCTACTCTTTCTTTACCCAGATGTATAATTATAAAAGTAGGTTTATCGTTTTGATAATCTCTTAAAATTACCGTTTAAAAGAGAAAACATTAAAAAAATCCTTTGAAAAAAATTATAATGTACCAATATTTTTTTGTTACAGCTACGGCATATACTCTCCAAGTTTGTAGTTATTTTTAAAGACATAATTGTTTTGCAAATTATCTGAGAGAGATTTAAGAAAAGAGATTATCCGAAAGAGACTTATAAATGATAATGATGCATTCTAAGAAATATGGAAAATTCCATTACCTGATTTAGCATAATTATAAACCACAAGAACGAAGAGTTCATATAGTATTCTGGAGTTAAATATGGCGATTTTAAACTTATGTTGTTTGAAATGCAACCGAGTACACTCCAGAACTTTTCTTGCAGTTCGTGGTAATCATTGCTTTCTTTAAAAACAGATGATTTTTTTTAAAAAAATGGGTATCGTCAAATTTGTTAGATATGGAGCAATTTTATTTTTGAAAAAAAATTCAAAATAAGGAATGATGATTATTTCAAAATTATTTATCAATGACAGGAACATTCTCTAATAGAAACACCAAAAATATTATCGTAGTTGAATATTTCTTATTATAAAATAAAATTTCGTAAAAAAAAAGAACCAAAATTCATTTTTTATATAAATACATAGATCAGTGAATATAAAAGGAATAAGTATTTGACACAAAGTTTTACCTAAATAAATTAGTAAAATTAAGTTGATAAATCAAATTTTATTGAAATTCAACTATAAATATGAACAGTTATGTATGAAAATTTAAAATGTACAATTAATATTAAAATGAACTCTTCAATTTTTTAAATAATTTTATTCAATATAATTTTTTTTATCTGCAGATGGTAAATATTTCATTCATAGAATCACAGCTTTTGAAAGTATGACGAAATTAAAAGAAAAACAAAATCACTTTATATGAATCAAAATCTGTTTAAAAACTTATTCCAACATGCAGCTTTCTGAGTTTGCTCCGAATTTTAGAGGATCTGCCATTTTTAAAAATTTACCTATTGATGACTGAATAAATAAATTAATTTTGAGTTTGTATATTTTACATGAACTTCGAGGCATTTTCATATTATTAACTCTAAAATATTTAACAATAAAAGCAGTTAAGAGATGCGTTTGTCAAGATACAACTTTCACATGCTCCAAAATAAATTAGGAATAATTTCTGCTGTGTTCGCAATGGAATGTTTATTTTTATTTTATAATGAAAATACATTTACATATTTAACCTTAAGATCAAGGCTACTATAAATTCATACTATAAATTCTAAAATGTTTGACAAAAAATAAATAGCATTTTTACTTCTATACAATATTAATTATGTCAACAAATGGAAATTTTGATATTGATTTAAAATTAAAGGTACTTAAGAATTGTGGGCTTATAATTTGCTAAATCTTGTTATTCTTTAATCTTAATATCAATAAAAGTAATTGTATCTGTGAAGGAATTTATGTATGTTCCACCTTTTCTAAACAATTCAACCATATTTTGCTCACGTATTATTAAACATGTATAAAGGACTAGGATGATCTTATGATACATAAAACATATGCACAAAAATTAACTAAACATTAAATTAATTAGAAGACACTGATTTTTTTTACACTTTCAACTACTTTTCTGTCATTTTTCTAAATTTCTCAATTATTTTAATAAAGTTTTTGATAATGCATTTATTGTTCTTACAATATTAATTTAAACATGTTTAACATGAAAATTAAGTTTCTCTCAACCGAATACAACTCTTTTTTTTTATATAATTGAGCATTTCTGAACAAAATTTGCAATATTAATACAATAAACAATATTAATACTTTTTTTTTGGAGAAACTGCTTCAGTAGTTTTTTTTAAATCATCAAGATCTAATGATATTCTCGTTTTCATTTACAGAAACTTTTCAGATGATAAAAAGATTTCGTGTATTGCAATACTTCATATAAAAATAGTTTCTACATTAATAAGAAAAGATATGAAATGACTTTAATTCAGCGATGAAAATCTAATTTAATTAATTTAGAAATTACAGTCACCATATAAACTAATTTAGAAATTAAAATATCTAAAATACTTAATTTAGAACTTAATTATTTTAGAAATTTTAAATTAGGAATTAAAACCTCTAAAATAATTAATTTAGAAATTAAAATTCCTAAATTAATTGATTTAGAGAATAGAATTAAAATTAAAATCTAAATTGAACTAGTGCTAAATATACGACATCTTTGTGCATTTATTAAAAATCTGACTTATTAACCGGAAGTATATCTTTGTTTACTAAATATCATATTTTCATTAAATAAGGATCATTAATAAGAATTTTATCAGAAGAAAGGAGAATGAAAGACTGCGTACTAATCACATTTTCTCGGCAACTTCTGCCAGTGATTCGTCAGATAAATAATAATGCATCATTGGTCTTTGTCGGCTCACCGAATAATAATTATATGTACTGGCACAATGCATTAGCTGAGCTCTGTTTTCTTTTTCTGCCTTTTTTGGTTCATTATCCTTATTTACAGGAGGAAATACTTATTTAATGAAAGAAAATCCCTAAAAGGAGTTTATTTCTGTCATTGTTTATTAAATTCATTATTGAAATCGAACTTTTAAAATTATTGTAAATAATACTATATAATCATGGAAAAAGTATAATTACATCATGTAAAGTATATATATAATCATGGAAAAAGTATAATTACATCATGTAAAGTATATATATAATCATGGAAAAAGTATAATTACATCATGTAAAGTATATATATAATCATGGAAAAAGTATAATTACATCATGTAAAGTATATATATAATCATGGAAAAAGTATAATTACATCATGTAAAGTATATATATAATCATGGAAAAAGTATAATTACATCATGTAAAGTATATATATAATCATGGAAAAAGTATAATTACATCATGTAAAGTATATATATAATCATGGAAAAAGTATAATTACATCATGTAAAGTATATATATAATCATGGAAAAAGTATAATTACATCATGTAAAGTACATATATAATCATGGAAAAAGCATAAATTTAAATTATTGCTTATTGTGATCACGTAATTTTAATTAAGAGTATAGAGCATAATGTATTTGGAAAATAAAAATTGAATATTTCATGCAATGTATCAAACAGGAATTTCATAATTATTTCGTTCTTATGAATAAAGTAAATTTAAATATCTTGTTATAGAAATTTACATCAATTTGATATAAGGGGTTAAAATTATTTAATTTTTAGAAAAGTTCATATGTCTATGCAATATTATGGATGGAATATATGAATCCCCGTGGATATTTTTTCCAACTTTTAAATAAAAAAAAATCGATAGTAAAAATATTGCAAAGTTTGACTCTTTACACAAAAAAAAAAAGTTCTTGATTACCCTAAAAAACGTTTATGATAATAATTTATCAACAATGGAAATTTTTGATTGAAATACATGATATAATAAATTCCGAAGTAAGAATCATTTAAATTTAAAAACAAAAAAATTAGGAACAAATAAAATTTAAAGAGGTTCAAATCTGAAACACTGAAACTTTTCATTTTCGACTTTTTTAATATTTCTTTTAAATTTACTTTCAACGAAACCAATGTTAAAAAGGCATACAAATGTTTAATCCCTCGCAACGCAAATATGCATAAAATCAACAACTTCAAGTATAGAAAAATATTGTTGTTAAATATACATAAGAAAAACATGCAAAATATATTAGAAATTTTACATATTTGGTCACAAAAAAAGCTAATTTTTCTTTCAAAAATATATTGACATTTAATCAGTTTCTTTACTTAATATTCTTTGAAAGTTTCGAGGTAAAATGTTAACCTAAATGATAATAGACTTGAGAGATGAAGCTATATATACGTTTAATAAGATTTGTATTGTACTCTAATTTTTAATGAATCCTAAGACATTTCTCTTTCTTGTGATATTTATTTTTTAACGATAATTTATGATAACTATCAACATGGCCATCATCTTTTACTGTCTTAAGATACTGATAATTACATTGTCCAGATAAATATCTTTTTCCTTTTTAGCTTTGTTTTGGCATTCGTATTTATCATAAAAAATAATTCCTCTTTATAATAGAATAATTGAAGTTCGTTTAATTATTTTAATTCCTTATTTCATTTGTCTTTATTATACTTCTTATTATTATAAATGATTTTTTTACTGTATTTCACTACTAAACCTCTCGCCTCGCATAGAAAAGGAATTTAAAGAATTCATTAATCAATAATTTAATTAATTTTTTTAAGTATTAAAATACTTTATTTTAGGAGCCAATATATAACTGAAAAAAAAAAGGATTTCAGAGCTCTAATTCACCAAGAAATTAAAAACTTTTTTTTAACTCTGCAAAAATATAACTGAGTTAAATATAAAATTGCATAAAAATTTAATTTCTTTCATCATATTTTTTAAAAATAGTTTTCCACCGATTAGCATAGAAATATTCAACATTTGATCCCTATTAAATGTAGGTACTATAAAAATAGAATTTTTCATTCCATCTTATTGTAAGTATTTAAGCTAACGAAACTGAGCATATCCAAAGCAGATATGCAATTAAATCGGGCAAAAACCTGTACAAATGCAACAAATCATGTACATATGGAAGAGGCTTTTAAGCTCTCCTTCTCTTTTAACATCTAACAGTATCAGTAAAATGCAAAATAAATTTATAGATTATAAGCGAGAATATTATACATTATATATATATATAATATACAATTAAATGATAAAATCAAATTAGAAATATAGCAACCAAAATAAAGCAAAGTGGAAAAAGTCATTAATAAAAGAGAAGGAAAAAAGTCATGATTAAAAGAGAAGGAAAAAAAACATACAACGCAGTCGTTTTGAATGTGTAAAAATTCCTAATATATGGGACGCTGTAGCAATAAATAATAAATTAATAATAAAAATGGAAAATATGAAGCATGACGATCAAAGCATAAATTGCTTATAAAGGTAGGAATTGATGTGTATAAAAATAATTGTCTTATGCAAAAATATTTTCGGATTTTTAAAGGAAATGTTGATGTCTTCTACCAACTACTATTATAGAACAATATAAAAAAACTCAGAAAAATACTAAACAATGAAACTATATAAATAAAAGAAAGATGTGTATATACTAACTAGACGAAACATGATTAAACTGGACCAACCAGAAATCATACTAGATATTCAATATAAAGAAATTAAAAGAAATTATATACCATAAAAAGAAAAAGAACAGTACATATTTTCATATAAGAAGAAATACCGTATATTTATGACGTATCAAATTACAAAATTTTGGCGCCTGTTTGTGAATGTTGCCAAGTGAAGGGTTTAATTCTTTTTTTTTTCTTTTTTTGTAGGTAGATGAAGAAAACTCTAAAAAATTACACTTCAAATAAAATGGTATTAAATGTCACGATGGAAAAATGAAAAATAAAAACAAAAATGTGGAGGGAAACAATTCTGAAAGAAAAGCATTATATAGACCATTAAATTCTGGTCAAAAGATATATTTTTGGGGCTCAATAATCGATCTTCTTGGAACCCTTTTCTTGAAGCCTTTAAGAAATGAAAGCAACTAACTTTTGCAATTTATATTTGAATCAAAAATGATCTAATACTTTTTTTTACTAATCTTTTCGCATAATATTTTATTTAATTTTTTTAATGTTAAGATAGTTTTCAATCGATCTTATTCCAAATTTGTAATTTTCCAATTACTGCAGCCCATGGGAAATTTATACCTCTTCAATTGCCAAAGGGGCATCAAGTATAAAATATACAAAATAAAATTCTCTAGAAATTATACCGTTGCATGAATTGCAGTTATTTGGATTAATTTTATACTATCAGAATACATAAATAAATAAATGCTGCTATGTTTGTGGAATATAGCTTTTCTGAAGTAACAGAATAACTTTTCCTAAAGCCCTTTGCTATTCGTAAGCCAAATCTTACTTTAAAATGAGCGTCACGATCTGCCTTTGAAATGAAGCTATTTATAGTTCTGTTCATTTTGAAGCTGTCAAGTTTTCAGTGTCTTGGTTCGGACATTGATGGATGCATTCTGGTTAAAATAATCCTAACTATATAAGCAGGCTTCTGTAATTGTGTCTTAACACAATTCTGGCGAGATTTTTCAGGTCCTAATAAATCATCAGTGTAAGAATGGGAAATTTCAACGACGTAATTTATTAGAAAATGACAAATTCCTTTAATCTTTGGCACTGAATATTTCAACTACAATAATTTGGATTATATATCAGTGTTCTTTCTGCAATTGTATCTAAATTTGATATCTTATGACATTTCTTTCTTATTTTATATGTCACGTAAAAATTTAAGATTAATGCTGTATATCGTTAAACATTAATATATAATGAGTTTGGCAAAATTGTTACAGAAGTATATTGTTAACTGATCGTTGGTGCTTTCTTATTTTTAACAATTTTTTTTCTTTGCTTTGATACATAGTGCATTTTTATATGAAAGTGAACGTATAAGTTGAAGTGCGTGACTTGAAAGGATAAAAGTATTCTTTTTGAAGTTTTAATTAATCATTTAAAACTAATTTATTCTATCTAATAATTCTGCAGGTCTTTTAACAAGTATAAAAGATGCATTACAGTATATTTTTAGTGGGCTTGTATGAAAAAGTGAAATGGCCAAACTAACTTGAATTAAGGAGATAGTGAATCCCTTTTTTTTTAGTGGCCAATGGAGATTATTAAAATGTACTTTTAAATAATTGCAAACATAAATCAGAGAAAAACAGAAACGAGCAATTTTAAATTTCTACTATTTTCTTATAAATTCCTTTTTTTACAATTTCAATAGAAAAAAATAGGGACAAATAGAATTTTGATGCAAAATATTGTTTTTTTTTTTTTTTTTTTTTTGCTTAAAATATGTAAAATCTCGCCCAACAATATTTCCGAATCTTGCTCAGTATGCGAAACTCTCGCTGAGAGAATTGATTTCTTCCATAGGAATCCATTTAAAATAAGACAATGCTTTTCATTTGGAAACAAATCACAAAGTATTATAATGATGTAATTTATCATTTATAAAAATTTTTACAGAAAGTTTTCGAAAGGCATTTGTCATTAGCTGCGTTCCAAAGTTTGGCGAAAATTAGGCACAGCATTATCGTTAAATGAATTTCTAGCACTCATAACTACTCATTCATTGCCTCATTAGGGTGAAACACACAAAGGAAGGAACCACAAAAAGGAAGGTTGGAGCTAGGAAATGGAATGGGAAAAAAAGGAAGGAGTATACTCGACCTAAGGGAACAATACATAATAAGACATTTATAAAAATAAGACTAACATTTAATTATTGGCATATATTTTTAACAATTCAGTTGAAAAAAGAATTCCTTTGGATTTGCTTATTTGTTGCACATTTGTAGCTTATCGAAGGTTCCAAGATCATGTTAGGGTTATAAAAAACTAAACTTGTTCCATTACTTTAATTGATCAAAGTTTTAAACGTGTTTGAAGATTTGAACATCCTGAATTTGTGTTGCATTGATGCCTCAATATCATTTTGTATAATTAAACATTGGAAACATAATGAAAGCCACAAAATACAGAGAGAAACTCTGATCATTACCAATACCTGAGCCATGCATGTCTCTGGTACGAAAGATCAGATTAAGAAACCCAACTGTACTGATTAGAATCACTAATACTTATTTAAATGTGCTTTTCCTTAGTATTCAGTTCAAAATGGATATAAATTTTTAAATTTATTTTGCTTTGTACGCTCGGATTTAAAGGTGCTTTAAATGTTTGCAGATCGTTTTAGAATAGTCGTGATTAAATTTGCTCCATTACCTACGCTTTTCAAATTTGAAAGTGTTTGAGCCATTGAGCTTTAAGAATTTTGCATACATTATTACAAAGTAAACCCTGCTGGAGGGTACCATACCAATCTGTGATCATCGGACTCGCATATAAGATCAAAATTAGGAGCCTAAATAGTTCTTTTCATGATTTAGCATGCACGCTGGCGTATTGTTCTGAAAATTACTTATTACAATATTCCAATACAGAAAATTTTTCCCTATCATTTTACACTTCCTATGTTTCCAAACGGTACGATATTATAGGAAAACAAATCAAAAACTGTTTACCCTGTCAAGGAAATATCATTTCTATGCTAGGATTTGCTTCGGTTCCAATCAAGAGGATAGCAAATTTTAATGAATTCTTCGAATTTGATGTTATTATAAAGATTATCTAATATATTAATTGGTGGGAAATGATCTATATTTTTAGTGATGAAATATGCATGTTGCAAAAATTATTTAAAATGTAAGTTGAACTAGAGTTACTAAATTTGGCAAATAATCACTTCTTGGTCGAACATATTTATCATGAAAAAAACTTTCAAAATGTAATCGTTTTTTTTTAAATAGAAGCTAATCGTATTTATCGGTGCTCATATTTTTGACGAAAAACATTGTAAAAGAAGAAATATTTTTAAAATATTTACATTATATAATAATCAAAATTTCAAAGGTGATAGAGTTTATAACTAAGATAATTTCTATTTTAAGATTTAAGAAAAGAAGAATTTAAAATAAATTTAAGGCGATGGCACATGCATAGTTAAAATCGAAGCGCTTTATATAATTCATATCCATAAAAATAACTAGAAATAGTAGCATTTAATACAAATATTTTAAGCGCTATAATAAAACTTAAGTATAAATAAGTCAGACTTAATTTGTCATCTTTATTATTTAATGAGAGAAAACCGACACAATATATCTTTTAAATACCCCGATTCTTATATCATCGTTAAATTGTAGTATAAACTGCGAAGAATTAAGTAAATCCGCAAAACTAACATTTCTCTTTCATAGCTTCATGCAATTTTAATGAGGCACTTTAACTCAAAATAATTAGCGCTTCATATCGTCTCTTTAGAAACAGGAGTGCATGTTTTAAAGTGTGAGGCGATATTAAGCTCTCCACAGCCGTGTGTTTGATGTCTCGTGACGTGATGCAATTTCGCATGGTGTCTCAATAATTCAGGGCTTAGTGAGGAGGAGAAAGCCATTGGACTGAAATGCAGATACTAAGGAGACAATACTTGGGAAACAAATAAGGAGACAATACTTGTCATTTGAAAAGAAAGAAATGAATGTAAAGCAGCTACAGAAACAAAATGAAATTTATGGCGTATTTACATATGATAAAATAATATTCTTAACCCAATTGGTTTGTTACAAATAGTATATCTCTATGTGTATTATTCTGAATAATGTTATACAGTTATCTCTTAAGACTGTAAAATTGCATTTTCAAAGTTATTTTAACGGTTGGGGAATTAGACAAACTGAAACATATTGAAGGTCATTTTTTTTAACATTTATTTGTTGAAAGTGTGGATATTTTTTCAAATTTAAAATAAAAATATTAATGTGAAGCTTTTGCAATATATTCCATTATATTAAGCACACTCTTTAATGTAAATAATAAGTAATCTGCTCAAATTTAAAAGAAAGTACATTACATTTCAAAACAATCTTTAAATATCTTACTATAAACAACCCATTATATTATATTATATTATATTATATTATATATTATATATATATATATATATATATATATATATATATATATATATATAACTTTATGAATTACATTTTCCTTTCGAAATTAGTAACCTTTTATTTAAACATGAAAAACTCATATTTTAACTCCATGTTTTTCTTTATTTGGTCTAAAGTTCAATTAAATTGCATACTTTGCATAGTCAATTCAGCAATTTTAATCATCAAAAACTGATATGCATTTTTTTTTCCAAATGAAGGCATAATTTTATTGGATTACATGCGCTGTAGAGGAATTTAGAAACAAATTACGATTTCTTTTTAGTATTTAAGAAGTAAATAAAAAACAAATCCTGTATTATATAAATATATATTATTGCGTATAATGCCATATGATTATTCGCTTAATTTAATAAATTAAGGAAAATTCTTTTAAAAATTAATAATAAAAAATGATATACAAGCTCAAAAATTAATTTATTCCATTTATAATTTAATAATTCCGTTCAACATACCAGTCTTCAGAAAAATTGGAATGAAAATCCAATTTCGATGCATTTATATATAATAAAAATTCGATAAAATCTTTAAATAAAGATTCTGAAAGTAAATAAATATTTTACCGGTATACAGAATTTCTAAAATGCAGAATAATTTATTTTAGAATTCAACTTATTAGGAATTCCACAAGTTTTATTCTAATAATCATGCTACAAGTTACATAAATTATTTAGTTACTTAATATTTAAATTAAATTTGGCTTTGAAAATTAATAATATATTTGATTGTGAAAACGTCTTATATTAAAAGACGTATCCTATTGATAGTATATATTTTCTGAAATTAACTATATTTCTAATATAAAATATAACATTGCATACAAAATGCCAGATAAAATTATTGAATGTATCTGTTTTCCAATTTTATATTCAATGTAGGCTGAGAAAATGTTCCTTAATGGAGACAAAAAAAAATATGTCTGGAAATTTGCTAGAATTTCTTCGAAGAAATTTCCAAAAGAATGCATTTAGGATTCCAAAGGATTCAGATCAGATATTAGGGATATATTAAATACATTTTAGATGACATAAGATCAGCAAAATTTCTTGAAAGTATATTAAGTTAAAATATTCACGCCTTAATGATATTCTGAACTATGACTTTTTACGGTTACGATTAATTGAAAACTATTTAAAGACTTCAAACGCTAGATATAAGAAGGAGAAAATCAGTCTATAAATGCTCAAAGTTTCTGCCCCGTTTATTAATTAACTTATGCTAATTTTACTTCCGATACAGGAAAGATTCCCATGGTGATATATATATTAAATATTCTTGGAAGAAGTGTATTTAATATTATATATATAAAATATTCTGCCTCCAAGAGTGTCAATTATTTTTATTTACATCACACTGAGTTTTGCAATATAAGGTGATAAGTTTTTCTTCTATCTTAACATCTACTATTTATTACTAAACCGATATTGTCAGCTCACGTGAGGTCAAAACAAAGGAAAAAAATATAAATATTCATATATTCTTGAATCTTGCAGCATTCTCTTTATTTAAATTTTAAAAACTTTTTGTATCCTTCAAAATATAAGCAAACTCAAGAATGGAAATTGTAGGCCCATTTGTCTCCTATAATCCGGGCAAAAATAGATTATAAATGAAATACTTTTCAGAAGATAGGATTTTTAAAAAAAATAAGTATAATCAAAGAGGCCTTTAATGATTGTCATAAAAATAATATTACATCAACTTATATTATAAATGTAGTCTTATAAAGAACGGATCTTTAGTACTTTATATCAAGAGAAAACATCATAGTTTATCGCATTATTCCTATAGTATTTTTATCTAAACAATATGAAAATGGTTGATCTTGGGATGCTTTAAAAATTGATTAACTTTAAAAATGGGCATTAATGAATATTTTATCGAATGGAAATTCTTTTACTATTATAAAGAATAAATACTATCTTTAAAAATAAGATTTGCTTCTAGGGCACATTGTTAAATTTATGGAAAACTTATTTTATTTTAAATGCTTAGAATCAACTTATTTATACAGGGTGATCATAATTAAAGTTACGATTTCAAAAATCGTTAAATTTTAAACTAAGGGTCAGAAAGACTTGATATTTTAGCCGAACAATCGAGAGGTAATGGAATTTGTTTGTCAAAGGAAAAAATAGTTCCAAAATGTACCGATAGATGGCGCTGTCAGGGGAAAGACCAGAAATGGATTCGTTAAATACAGGAATATTACTAGCCAAAACAAAACAATAGAGTTCAGGGGTTTACTAAAATTTTATTGCCGATAAGACAAGAATACGTATTTATACCTACAACAGTGATAATGAAAAAAGCTTCATTTGGAACAAAAACTTTACTGACAGATGCTAAAGGCACAAGTGGTTTGATTTTCCCTCCAATCTATTCCGATACTAATTGGAAGCGCAAAAAGACATGCTCTACAACATATCGGAGGGAATCAATACTGATACAATGGATATGGTGTATGATGCTTGCCTTCAAGTCTGCAAGATTCTCAATCCGCCCGCTGTAAACAACATTCTTCAGGTACACCCAAATCTAGAAATCACATGGGTTTAAGCCGGAAGGACATGGTTACCCAAAAGTGCCTCATACCGCTTGCCAGTAATGGCGCAGGTAACGGGATCCGCAGGTGTGATCAACTTGAAGAAAAACAGACTGACGATAAACGCTGACGTTATTCCTCACCACACAGTAACTTTTTCTGACTGAAGTGGTAATGGCTGTAGCTGGAAAGGATTTTTGGTCGCCTATATCCTGTCATTTTGAGAAATTACAGAACCGTGCAAATGGAAGTGGACTTCTTCAAAACCACAGAATACTCCATGACCATCGGTTGACCACTTCCATTCGCGATCGTGCTTCCAGGTCAGCAGGTAGCAACTGCTGTACTTGAGTTTTCTTGTACGGATATCAGTGCAAAATGTTCAGAAGGACTTCCCTCACCGTTCTGATTGACATATCAGCATTCGGCCAACTAACCGTGCACTGATGATTCCACTATCATTGTTAGTCTATTCTTGTAATGCTGCAGCCACATCTACCACTGCCGAAACAGGTTTCCTTCCACTACCTCGTTTCACGTCAAATGAACTGGTCTCTTCGAATTTAGCAATCATTTTTTTGCAGACCATTTGTGGTTACTATATCCGATTTTATGGATTTTAATGTCCGAAACTTCCTGATATCCAAAAGTGCACAGTCATCATTCTTATTAAAAAAGCTTCAACAGCAGAGCGCGATTCTTCATAGTCAGAGTCGTGATAAAGTATTGAGGAGAAGAACTGGTGCTCTGTATTTTTATGACAGCTATATCTGCGGTGTGCTAGTCACGTATAAGAAATTCGGTATATTCACGTATAAGACGCTTAGAAAACAGCATTTATACAGTCACACATTTTATTTTGCAGTATATTTAAGATAATTCATTTTGTGGAAAACTTAAAAAAAAAAAACTACAATTCTTGCATTCCTTGAGCATAAAGGAAAAATAAAAAATCGATCGTGAAACCAACCCTACGTTTGTGTTACAAGCTTTCGTTGAGCCCTAATAAAATTGACCAGATTTTCATTGATTGGTAATTAGCTAGACAAAAGGAGAAAACTAAATTACTTCATTCTTCAGGTTTAACTTCAAAAGAAATTAAACCCCTGATTGCGTAATTTTTTAAAAGCACCATTTAGAAGCGATGTTTGCAAATATGTTCAAATATTTTTGGAAGAAAGCGAACTTATACAGTATGTTACATGTTAATGATCTAATAAAATTCTGTAATTGTAAAAACAGACATTCTAAACTGCGAAAAAAGCACGATGCAATAGAAAATAGACTGATTGCCAAACCACGGAAATCGCGGGATAAGCAGCTGGAGGGTAAACTCGTTGTGTCAGACTACGTTGGACTTCGTATTGAATAATATTAAAGCCAACGCAGTATCCTTTAAATTTTATGCTGTTAGTTTGAATGCAATGCTCAAAGAATTATTCCAAGGTATTCAACATGCAAAACATGCCTTTTGGTTTCGATATTTATGAAAACCAGAATGGAGCGTTTATTATGGGACAATTTTGCAATTTAAGGCATGTCGGGCAATTAACCTAATATATAAAAATATTGTTGACCTTTTATTAAAAGAAAGCCTGTTTCAGTGTGAAAATAAATAAGCTTCAAATAAGTTGGCTAGTTTTATTTTTTTTTCTTATTTTTTTTTTTTTTAATTTGAAGAAATATTGCTTTGCTTATTTTTATGTGCGTATTAGCTCACACTCTGTTTAGCTGTCTTTCCAACTCTTTTATGTAAGTCAGAAGGCAAACGAAGATTCTTTTCTATCTAGATTAAGTGTAAATATAATTAATGTAGATGAGACGTATTTTCGGCGGAATCAAGTTTCAATGGTGAGATAGTAAATGCTCAATTTTAATTCTCAATATTGGAATTTTAATAAATTTATTACAATTTTCCACACAGAAGAGAAAGAAATGCATACATGAAACGAGAATTGCAAAATACCTATCACCCTGTTTCAGAATTGGATTATCTATCTGAACTAGGTCAAGATTCTAATTCTGCCCACAATTTTCTCACTGTCTATTCAAATACGATAAAAACTACACGAAATGTTTCGTTCAAAAGTCACCATAAACAAAGCTTATATAACTTTCACATTATAGGGTATTTTGGTTTTGAAGGACTATGATTAAAGACAATGAAAATAAATTTGCACTGTAAGTCTCGTTATGAGTACCATTGTTAACTTTAACCAATTTCTATATGAATTAGAATCAGAAATATAATTTCAAAAATGCGAAATTGATAGCTGCATTTTAATTCTAGATTAGAACTGCAAGCACCACAGAAAGTAAATATTACTAGAATTAAGGTAAGAAGATATTTAAAAAAACAGTAATTTTTCTTCACTAATGCATTTATTTATTATATTACTATGAAATACTTGAAACTTCCCCTATATTACTTTTATGAAACAATAGCCAAAAATACTTTTCGCATAATACTGTAGAAGTTAAGTCTTATATAAAAGGACAGAGATAATAAAGCTGAAGCATGTTAAACAAATATTGTATAACATGGTCCTTTCTGATTGTAAATATTGCATCAGATGTTATTTTATGTCTCATACCAATAAAGGCAGAAGTCGTATTACCAACTCATTGCAGTACATCTTACCTTGTACATACAGCCTTTGACATTTTTATCATCATGTAGATAATTGATCCTATTCTACTATGTAAAACGCATCGTGTATGATAAACAGATTCGTGAATAGGGGGAATAAAACAATACTTTTGATCACTAGTAATTGATTTAGATAAACGACTGCTAAAAGTGTGGGAAACGGAACTAGCATTTAAATATTTCTTTGCCAATTTGAGATAATATCCAGATTATGAAAACATCCTTTGATTTTAAGAGTTTTGAATATTTTTTATAACTTCAATTCCCATGGTTTTATGTTTTACTCTGTTAGGTACCATCGCATGTGAGAATTTTAAGCAATGAGAAAGCGGACAAGGCCGCCAAATCAATGACTGCTCCCACAAGTATGACTTTACCAGCGAGCGACTTAAAAAACATGTTAAAATGGTTCTTTACTCGAAGTGGCAAACAGAGTGGCATCTGGAGACAGAGAAACAACTTCACTCTGCCAAATTTACTTTTACAATCTTGGCCTTCATTAAACAATAGAAATGCTTCTTTTAACGTTCTTGATCATACTAGATTCACTCATCTTCATCTTTTACTCGGAGAACAATCCCCAATGTGTTCGCATTGCAATTGTGGAATGTCAATTCACCATATTTTGATTGAATGCTCATGTTTCAGTGTACAGAGCTTGGGTTTTTTCAAACATTTCCAATTTCTTTGACAATTGTACTCGGCAAAATCCCTCATGTTAATGTTTTAAAATTTTTTAAAATCTTCATTCCCTCATTTAAAATGTTTATTTTTTTCAAAAAAATATATCATAATAAAATTTTATACTCTCATAATGTTATGATTTATCTCTGGTTGGCGCAGCATAGTCAGAGATAAAATCACGTGCAAAAAAAGGAAAAACGCTAAATAGAAGAAAAATTTTGAAAATGGCAAGAAAATATTAATAACAATTTTAATGTTTCGTATTAATTGTCATTTTATATATATGCTCCAATGTGCTCATATTTTAGACCACCCAAAAGAACGACATTACTTTGTAGCCATAAGAAATATTTCAGTGTTTGCTTGAAAAATTTAGGAAATTGCTCAATTTATTTAAGATTTATTTTTATTTATCTACCTCAATAAAATTCGAGAAAGTGGATCGAAATCCGCCAAACGCTCAGAAAAAAAGAATATAAACACGTCAAGTTGATAAAGTATACCAAATTGTAAATAAAGGAAAATGAAAGATAAATGAAACAGAAAGATAAGATTATTTGGATATTTATTGTACAGCGTGGCCATAAAATTACTTTGTCTGTCGGGAGGCATCTGAAACTAAAGTTAGTGAAAGAATAAAATTGAATTACAAGTATAGATTGTAGGAAGGAAGAGGGATATATTCTCGATAAACTAAGAACGATGGCAGAAAAAGTTTGGTGTAATCGGAACAAAACCGGATCACAATGAAAATGGATTGAGCAAAATTTCATTAGCGATTTAAGGATAAAACATAAATATACAAAAATATACTGTATATAGTATGAAACTCACTAGGAATAATCTCTTATTGTGTCACATTAGAGGTTCGCGACCAATGTGAATCAATCAATGTGACCATGTGAATCTTTCATCACAACCATTTGAATCATCATAATCAATCCAATGTGGATTATTGTGACCAATGTGAATCGTTGTTTTCATTTTTTTTTTTTTGTTCTTTTCCTACAACAAATTTTATTGGCAATTCCTGGTACAATTTTTATTTTCTTGTATATGAGATATAAATATGAAACGTTTTAAATTGTGTATATAATACTATTTGTAAAAAAATTCGAACTCGAGATTTCGTCGATTTTCCTCATTTCAGACTACACCCCAGGTCCAAAAAATATAATTTTGGAATTATGTTTATCTGCAAAATATGGCGATTCAAAACCGTTTTGCGCTAGATGGATGATTTTGGTATTCAAACACCGAACCAAATTTTCAGATTTTTATCAAATTTTGAATGAAATCCATTAAAAAGAATTATGAATCAGAATAAAAGTTAGCACGATAAATACAAAATGAAAAGAACAAAATAGAAAAATATTTGTACAGATTTCAAATCTGTACAAAATCCACTATCCAAATCTTGTAATCAATTTGAATCCACATTCATTGAGGAATCGATTTTTTTTTGGTCAGTCTGTGTTTTCACTAGGAAAGCCTATAAATCAAAACTGCAGTGACTTAAATATGTGAAATTTAGTAGGGTTTTACGGCTATATTTGTTGTTCTTAATTGAATTTTGGTTCCAATTAGTCCATAAAAAATGATAACTACAAATTTGGTGCTCCAGCACTTGCGTATCAACCACATCCATTAATCAGCACAGATCATAAGTTAATAGGCTCTTTCTTAATAATTCTTCTGTGATAATACGTGGTTAATAACACGCAAATACATTTATTCGATAGGGTGTGAGAAAGTGTCCGGAAAAGCCCTACCTCTATTATTTCAATTATGATTCTTCCCGCAGAGCCTTTACAAGTCCGTATATAAAATTTGATTTCATTCCATATTGTTACAAACCTGTAATTTTGCTTCCCAGCAAGACGAATAGTGTCATCCTAAGAAAGACCGTTGTAAGATCTGTCCTGTGTGTGCTGAGCGGGTGCCGTGTCAATGAACTCAGAGGTTGGCGATTAACTTGGCGATCATTTGGCGACTTGGCGTTAAATTTGGCGAGTTTGGCGGCTAAATGGATACTACTGGAAAGTTCGAGAACTTTCACGATCCATCCACTAAGACCCGAGATACAGCCAGGTACGCCCTGATTGGTCTGAAGATTCTAGCCCCGCCTCCCGGAACTATAAAAGATGGGCAATCTGAAGCTGAAGAAGTCGTCGTGTGGATCGTAAAAAGAGGCGGTGTGTGGTGAGAGTCGGAGTCGCCGACACGTAGAGGTCTTGGAGGATTAGACAGCAAGAAAGCTGCGGAACTATAGCAATTAAATGTGCTGCGCTATTACAATTGATTAGCGATATTTGTTGTAGAAGAAAAAATTTTGTAACAATATATTAATTTTAGTGGCAGATGATTCCAATTAAAGCTATAATATTCATTTCAACGTTTTAACCATAAAAAATTGCTAAATTCTTTAGTATTATATGTAAAGATGAAAATTGTGTAAATCACCTAGAAAATCAGAAAAAAAACTTAATTACTAAGAATTACTCAAAAAGTAATAATTCAAATTATTAATTACCCATTAATTATCAATTGATTAATTTAAATATATTTTAATAAAGAATCCAATATCCTATTTTACAATGAAAAAAAAATGCTACAGATAAATGTACCTTCCAAATAAGCTCTTTAATAAGGTAACATATTTCCTTAACAATCATTTTATTATAGTTGAAATCCCTCCTGCACACAATCATTACGCTTTAAAGACCAGCTTTAATCATATCTTTATTCGATCAATGTCATAAGGGAATGTTTAGAGCTTGGACAGAAAGGTGGAATCATTAGGCAGTAATACGTTATTGAATTATAAATGGAAATGTCTTATGACTGCACAATATTCAAGATTTTATCATAATGAATTATCCGAGAATTATCCGAAATCATTGATTTAGAATAATAGCAAAAGTATCTAGATTGCGCATTTCAAATTTGATTTAAATAATGAAATAAAGTTCATTTCTTGTTTTTAATTTTCTATAAAATAGGTTTTATTTATATTATTTAATATATAAACCAAGTTGGTTTTAATGATGAATGCGATAAGTAACTAACAAAATTTCCATGATAATGGCTTATAAAATTTATGGGAACATTTTATAATCATGGTTTACATTACGAACCTGAGAATTACGGCAAGTAAACGATAAAAAAAATTAAATTTTGCAATGAAATTTACATTAGAACTTTTAAAGTATTTTTGCTCATGATCCTGATATATCATCTTGCTGGCGTCCTGGCATAGCGGTAGCGCATCCATCTTCCCCGTGATCTGGGCATGCTGGGTTAGAGTTCCGGTTTGGGCATGGATACTAGTTATATATTGGATATGTATATAGGATACTAGTTATTTAATATATTCGAGTTGCAATAAACTTCATATGCGTATTTGAATTAAATTTTAGGTAACTTGAGAGTTAAGAAGTTTTAATTCCAACATCGATATTTTTTTTCCCACAACTATGTTAATTTTTAAACCGAAGAAACGAAATTGCTAACAAGAACTTTTCACTCCTTTCAAAATGTAACAACATTAAAAATAGGGAAAACGTTAAATTTTTTTTTGTCCTTCAGAATTCTATGTGAATAAAATAATAATAAAACTCAAATTTTTGTGTTGTTATCTGACAGATTTTTATGGGTGGTACTGATACTGTATCAGTATATTTTTCTCTCTGTTCAGGAGGCTTTTAAAAATTAAGAATTTTAAAATTGAAATGAGTAACTGAATAGTTATCGAATCTAACATTTCCTGTAACAAAATATTTCATAGCAATTTAAAACATTTCTAATCTTCTTAAACTAAATTCAATTATTTGAAAATAAGAATATTTATAAGAAATGTGATTTTAATACTTAGAGCAAACGGTTTTTTTCATATTTGAATCCATTTTTGTGTTTTTTCCAATACCTCTGATTCAATAACAAAGTTTTAAAAATTCAATTAAATTTGAAAATGGGATTTTTTATAAAAAATATCTGCTCAAAATCAATTTAGTTTCCTGTTTTCTTTCATGCATGTCCAAGAAAAAAAAAGAAAATTTATTTCTGATATATTTTTTTGATATATTATTAAAATTTCGAATTAATACTTGCAGTCACAGGGTAACCTTAAACGAAGAGAATGAAACCGAAGATTATAATCAGTTTTCGATATATTGAATTAGATCTCATCTTTAAAGGGAAAATGCTCAAAAATGAAATTAAATATTAAGTTGGCATGATATATTTCTGAAAACTCTACTTTGAAAATATTGTCCAATATACTTGGCATTTTAGCATCTTTTCCTCATATATATAAAGTTGAAATAAATTGAGAATTAATATAAAAACTTTTCAATGTACGAAATTATAGAAATTATTTATTCCACCCAGTTTAAAGAATTGCTAGAAAAGTAATGATTTACCTGATTGACTTTTATTTTTCACTGGAATGTAATGGAAATAAATATAAAATAAATATGCATTATTTGAAAACACAAAATCAAATTTTTTATAAGAAATTTTATCTAATAATTAGTATAACAAAATCTTTACTGCTATTAAAATCTTATGCTGAAAAGAGATTGGATAAGTTTGACCAAAAGAATTCTTGTAAATAAATAAAAACAAATATTAATTACCGAATCTGCAATTTTAGGTTTAATTTATGTTGAAGGGGCAGAAAAACCTCAACATTTTTAACAATTTGAATATTTTAATTAAAAGTACTTAAATTGAATTGAATTACACATGTAAATATTTTACAGCATTTTATGTGAAAAAAAACTGTATATTAAAATATGTTTATCATGTTATATTAAATTGTTCATCCATTGTTTATCACAATGAGAAAACATTAAAAAAATTATGGGCTATCATGAAAACATAAATTAAATGGGAGAATTCAAGAAAAGAAATAATATTTACAATAAAATTAAGAAGCGGAAGTAAATGCAAAAAACGAAGAAATGAAATAGATTGAATTATGTACTAAATTGTTTTACTAAAATTTTTTTGTACCATTTTATTTACTGTGATATAAAATAAAAATTTCAGAGAAACTTACGAAATTAACTAACATTATTCTCCTGTTAGAATGCAATTTTTTTAACCATTTTAATCTCCTTAATATAAATTAATGAAAGATAAAATATTCATTCTGTTATGGTTTTTGTTGAGATTGCATTTTTTTTCTGAACAAAACAAATAAATTCTCTTTCTTTTCTTATTAATATTCCTTTAGTCGCATTTTATCTGACAGATATACAACAACTTCTTTTTTGAATAACTAGATGGCGCTGTGTTAAATAAAAAAAATCCCGTTTTTGTTACTCTTTGTTTTGGAAAAAAAATAGTGTATTTGTTTGTGCATGTTTTAAACTGTGTCTTATCTATATTATTTATTAATATTACTAACGGATATAGTGGCACCAAATTTGTTTGAAAAAAAAAACACTCAACTAATGGAACGTAAAATGAATGAATTCCGAAACAGAAGAAACATTTTTTTAATCAAATAAATAATTATACATCCATGCCATCGCTGTGTGAAAATTTGAAAAGGCTCAATAACACGTTCATTAAAATTATGAATAATAAACGAAAAGGAAGATGACGCATGATAAACATGTAAGGCCTACCAATAAAGACATTTACACACACTTATTATATTACAAATATTATACAATCACATATTATTATATAATATTATTAATATTATATAATATAATAAATATTATGAAATAATATTTATATATTATTTCCCTGCGCAATTAATGAAATACAAAGGAAGAAATGCTTATAAATATAGCCTTTTATATGGAATGAATAACTTGTCAAGTCCTCCGGATTAGTAACCATTAGAAATAATATATTCTTGACTTGTACTAATACCCATATTATACAAAATGTTTTGTCTTTTGCCTCTAATTATAATTAAAATAATATAAGAAGTTTTTCGGGTCTTTTTTTTTGTTAATTGATTGGTTCCAAATTTTAGTATGCATCTAAATCTGAACCAAAATTAAAATAAAATTAAATCATTTATTTTGTTATATTGTTGGCATTCATACAATAAGCTCTTACATAAGCACATATCGTATAGGATATCCCTGTGTTGCAGGAAATGATTCTATTTTGTTGATTAATACATTCGTATTTTTAACCCTTTAAAGGTCCATTTTTTTCTAATCATGGTATATCAAAATATTTTTTAGAATTATATTGGCATAAGAAAAGTGATTCCTTGAACTTATTAGATAAATTTAATTTTATTAATTAATTTGGTTTATTAATAATTAAGTAACAAATAAAAACAAGGCATTATGTGTGAGATAAGGAACTGGAGCATCTAAATTACCGTCTTGTTGAAAAATGCGTCAGAACTTATCCCAATTTATATAACTTCATTCGAAGATTGATACATTTGGTGGGAAGCATACTTCCCATGGCCCTTGAAAGGGTTAAAGAGAATTCTTCTTCACAAATTAAAAAAAAAAAAAATTAGAAATATTTTGGTCTGCTGAATTTTTAACTAATCATTTCCATGGAATATTAACCATGATGATGCTGTATATTTATCCAATTATACACAATTTAGAATAAGAAATTCTGAAAGGGTTAAGAAGTCCTGTTTCCAATAATTTGTAAATGCACTTGAAAATAAGAAGAATATTAGTATAATAAGAATACGAAGAATAATACGAGAAATATTATCGACGAAATATTTCTGCAATGTATTATTTATATTCATAAATCGGATTTTTACATAATCTCTTAATAAGTTTTATTAAAAATATATGAGACTTTTTTGCCACATGGCAAACATTTTATAAATTAATTTATTATTATATCGAAAAAAAACACCTTACCAATCTAAAGCAAATTTGTAAGCAACTTATTAATGTATAGATTTAATGCAAAATAAATTTTATTATATGCTAACCATGTAATTTTTTTAGATTACAGGATTTTTTTTAAATAATTGGAATGTTCATGTGCATAAATTGTTGCTCATTTTCCAACCTATCTCTGGAGTTCCACATGAATTTTGAGATTAAAATTAAAGTTCCTATTAAATTTGCCCGAAAGCACTGAAATGATGAAACGAAATTCTAAATCCAGCCAATTTTTTTAACAGCACGTACAAAATAGTATATATTTTTTTAAATATCATCAGTTAGCATCGTCAGTCAATATTTCATTGGTATCAAATTTAAATGTATTATTTGTATTATCCTTGATAAATATGCAGCGTTTATGTTTATTTTTTAACTCGTAATCATGCTGCATCTTAGAAAATTCCTGCAAAATATATCATACATATTAAATTTGATTGAATAAATGCATTTAAAATATATTTCGTATTGAAAATGCTGTGTCTTATTCATTATTTATCTTTTAAAAATTGATCCATTTCTGAAGATGAATATCTACAGTTGCATGCAAGATAAAATTATTATAACGAACTATTTTCTCATTAGTCAAAATATATGAAATTATAAAAATCGTATATGATCAAGACTAGGAGAGAAGGATTCAAACAAGATTTTATATTTGATTTAGCTTATCTTTACATATAAGAAATTTATAAAAGATAAGTGCATTATGAATTCACGAGAGATTAAAAAAGAAGACGGAATTGATTATATTAATGAATTAAGGAAGATACAACTCTCTAGAAGCCTTCGGTAATGTATTGTTATAAATTATTTATAGCTTATAATATTCTGAGTGATTATTTTTCAGAATTTACCAATTTCAAGAATGATTTCTATGATTTATAAACAAATCTAGAAATATTGATATCTTAAATCCTAGTACTAAAGAGCTTTTGGCAATCGTAAGTCTAAAAAAGTAGCATACTCCTTGGTGTTGTAACGTTAAAAACCTTTTCTTCTGAAACTGATGATCTTATTTGAGACATTTAATTTTGTAATATTTGTAGTAGAAAATGATTAATGATCAAATTTGGTATAGCTCTTTAGCATTTTAATAATATTTCTAAAGAAGATATATACAATCAGGTGATAATGCTATAGTTCTAAGTAGCATGGACTCAACAAGTCATTGGAAGTCCCCTGCAAAAATAATGAGCCATTCTGACTCTATAAACGTATATAATTGTGAAAATGTTGGCAGTGCAAGGTTTTGTGCACAAACATACCTCTCGATTATGACGGAAAATGTTCGATAGTTTTCATGTTAAGCTATCTAGGTCTCCAAATCATTTGCTGGAACTATCCAGAATATTTTTCAAGCCAATTGCAAACAGATGCAATCCGACGACATGGTGCATTGCCATCCATAAATATTCCATCGTGGTTAGTTTACATGAAGCGCATGAATCGCTGCAAGTGGTTTGTATGTAATTGAACATAACTAAAGCCAGTCAATGATCGGTTCAGTTGGATAAGAGGACTTAGTCCATTCCACATAAACAGCCCAAATCATTATGGAGCCACCATCAGCTTGTAATACTTTGTTGACAACTCAGGTCCATATATTCAAGAGGTCTGCCTCTCCCTATCATCAACTTCTAACAACTGAAATCGTGACACATCTCACCAAGCCAAGGTTTTCCAGCCATCTAGAGTACAACTGATAAGTTCACTAATCTATTAGAGGCATTGCATGCAATGTCATGCTATTAGGCATGAATTGGTTGTAAGGTTCTTGAATATTAGGCTGAATGTAAGGCTCGAATATTAGTAATTAGGCTGAAAGGCTCTCGAACATGAAATAGTCTTATTCCATCGTTAAATGAGCAGGTTTCCATTTAAAATATGCTATTGACATGCTTTATAAAATTTTTATAAAAATATTTTATTTTTTTGAGATTTAACTCAACAAGATGGCAGTGATGAATTTTTCTTTAACGACCTCTATTTTTGAGTATCGCTCTTTAATATAATTGCATGAATAAAAATATATTTCTTATAACTCAAGCATTGGTTTCTTAATTTAATGTGCAGATTTTTAATGTAACAGACATTTTCCCTCTAAATTATTAAAAAGAAATTATGAAAAATATTTTGTATTACGCATATAGTTTAAATTTTGAACGATTTTACTTTATGTTCTTATATTTTAAATAAAAAGGTTTGTCCCTCCACTAAGGTTTTGTATTATTAATTCCTTTTTCCAAAATACATCTCACGCTGTAAGTACTATATACTGCATAATGAACAGGATGTTCAAGGATTTAAAAATTTTAGTTGTTACATAAGTTTAGAAATATTTTGTGTAGGAAATCTCGAGGGCAAGGTAAACAAAATATTGAATTGAATATTTGAGTATTTTATCAGGCCTTAATCCAGGTCAGCAAAGAAGACGACTAAGATATAAGGAAGTCAAGTCATCAAACCTTGAAAATTGGAAAATATTTGTCCTGAAATTATGTTTTTATTACAATTTTATGTACATGACATAGTCATGTACAACTAAATTGAACATGACTATTAAGATGATTCATATACACAATGAACAGACTATTAAAATAACAGAGGTTTGATATACTCCCTAAATGTATTCTTATTATTTTCTTTTAGGGACCCTGAAAATCAAATTAGGCATAAGAGATTTAGTTGGAAATAATAGACAATATTCTCAACAAACCAGCTGGTCGCTAAAAGTATTTAATTATTGAATATTTGTGGGAATACAGAAGCAATCTTTGTTTTATTCTGACAAGATGATAAATGTAATGATAATTTCATTCACACGAATTTATTGATGGCAGTTCAGTTAACTGATGATAAAAAATAATAGATTCAACTTACATGAGACGTAGCTATCAAAAAATTAATTTGATGGAAAAGTATTCTGCCTAATCCTTAATTTTTTCATTGACATGAAAAGAAATTAAGTTGATAAAGTTCCATTAAAATGATAAAGGCATCAACATTATAAAATTGTGGCATGTTTGCTTTAAAAACACTATTTACCCTGTGTTATTGATTCATATTCGAGTACTCAGAAGTTCAAAACTTAAAATACAAAAACTCTTTAGATGAATCCACGGAAGCAGCAATTTAAATATTGGTGTTTAATCAGATTGACATTTCTAACAGAATGATTATTTTAATATGCAAGCACAATAACAATCCCTTTTCCTTGCAAAGTTAAAAAAATGCATAGTAATTATTTTTTGTAAATCGTTATATTATAAATGGTATGTACTTCACTACAATTGTAACCTCATCTGCGTTTATGATTCTACTCCCAGAGAAAGACATATTCCTTATAAAACGCATTGAAAATGCAATGTATATTTGGTATTGTGATTACATGCTCCAAATCAACCTGTGGAATATCGTGTTTATTCATATGTTCAAAAGCGTGTGGCATCCATTACAGAGGCTCATTAATATGCATTAGAAGGGAAATTAGAGTTGCCAACATAATTCCTAGAACTTTATTCCAGAAGCAGTTGCTAATCATACGACCATTCGAAAATGCTTTCGATTACCTTTCATGTAATTTGACTTCTTTTGACCGAAAGATGTTCCCGTTAAAAAAAGTTACAAGTACTATTTATGCATATTATGCATTGATAATTATGAATTGCATAATCCTTGTTTTTAAATATTTTCAAGGGTTTCAAAATAATATTGATTTGCAATTGAGGATAAAAATCAGAAAATTATAATTTTGAATGCAACCAATATGCATTCATTTCGCATCAGATAATAAAATAATGACTATAAAGTGCCTTAAAGCATAATGGCTGTGAAATTTTCATGGATTTATACAAACGATGTTTGGATTTTTTTTTTCGAACTGCTTTAATGCAGTAATGATTTTAATATTTTATTATTTCGAGAAAAAACTTTCAAAATCAGGTCTGTCAAGTTTATTTTTATGATAAATTCTTTTGTCACAGTACTTTTATATTTTAAAATCAATTAAAGCGCTAAATTCTTTTCATAATTTCCAAAATTTTTTAGACCATATTATTTCAGCATTTCATGATTTTACAATTTTGATCCGTTTTTTTCCTAAAATAAATATGAACAAATACAAAATAAGTTACTTAACAGCTTTTAAATTTAAAAAATGATTATTATAACAATAGGTACCTGCTAAAATTAATTAGACTCTTATATTAATCAAAAATAAATAATTGAAAATACGAAACCATTAACTTTTAAAATTAGTCGATGATACTTTGAAATATATAAATTGTAATTGAACAAAAGAGGAAAAATTAGGGAAGAGCTCTTATCATTATGCATTATCCTGGACATTATAAATTAAAATATTACAAGGTAATGCTTTGATTTAAAAAAGGTAAATACATAAACAATTAATGCGAATTAATTACAATAAAAGAATAAGAACGAACTAATCATTTTAGAACGTTAATGAAATAAAAGATAATAAACTAATAACGATTTATTTATTCATCAATTCAGTTATATGCTGATTAAAGAACATGTTATCTTTATTCTTTCTGAAACAATAGTGAATAAAAATTTAAAGATAATTGTCCTGTAAAAGAATTCCGTAGTTAAACAACAGAATACTTTCTTAACAATTCGTTTATAAAACGTTCGTTTACAAACCTTCGTTCATTATAATTCGTTATTATTATAATAGTTTAAATTTTTAACATATAGAATTATTAAATATTATTTTGACCTCAATAATACCTTTATTTACAGTATCGCTAGTAAATAAGTGAATTCGAAAGGATGAAATTTCTAAATTTATTTTTGCTCAAAATATGAAATTATCTTCCTATTTTCTTAATCATTTTTAAATCACACTTTCGTGGATTTAAGATGAATAAATAAATGAAACAACAAATTTTTGTGTCAAATTTATTCATCTATTGATTCCATAATTTTAAGAACTAAATTCAAATTTAAACTTCAAGGTATTAATCAATTCTGAATGTAAAAACATGAAACTATGAAAACTAATTTTAAAATATAAATTAATATGAAAGACTTATACTAAATGGAAATTTAAATGATCCAAAAATACACTTTTATTTGATAACTCTCATAAAATTTAAATATCTGCATGCATTGTAATCAAATTTTGAAATTTCTAGCAACATAAACAATTTTTCATAACACTGAAATACTCTTAATGCTCCAAAATGCATTTCAAACGTACAGATTTCTGATCTTTATATAAACGCCAAGAAAAAAAAGAGTTATTTACAATATTAAAAAGGAATTCATTATAATACAAATTACGTAAATTACATAGAATACAATGCTGCATCGGAATTCTAATTAATGAATCTGCGATCTTCTAAACGTACATATGGCTAAAACCAAGATTGACAAGCATCCTGTTTCTATAAACAGAGATCGAGTAGTAAATTTTCCATGTACAATTCTTCGACGCTATTATCAGAAAAATTACAATGGCCTGCTGTTTTGTGAATTGAAGTGGGTTGCATTCAATCCAAGGCAGAGTGATTACATCCTAGAAAGGACGTTAAATGTGAGCCCCTTGAATGTCTTAACAGAATCAGTTTTTAATAGTAAAACCGCAAAAGATCAGTAAGTACCGTAAATGATATCTATTATTTGTAACTAAATATAAGGAAGATAAAAGCCGCAACCAGAGCTAAGAGCTTCACTTGTAGCAGTGATTGGAAGCCTGGTATTCAGATCAGTAATATATAAGAGAACTATCAGAGGAGATTTCTAAGCAATGTAATACCCTTCTGACCATGTCAAACATGAAAAATATAACTAAGAAAATACACATATGTGGACAATGTATACTAAAAAAACAATAGAAGGCAATGCCCATTATTGTCTAGTATACAGAGTTTGTTTGTAAAATGACTAGTGATGAATGTTGTCTTGTATAAACTAAGAACTCGCAAGTATTTCAAACTTAAACTTGAAAACGACAAACTTAAACTTTAGTTGAAGAGAAATCAGTATATGCATGCATAAAAGATGATTAAATATTAGTAGATTATAAAATATTAATTAATGTTATAAAAGAAAGATTATAAAATATTAGTATACGATTATTTTCAGTTCAAACTTTCAATCAACATGATAATAAAAATAATCGAAAAAAAATTCAGAACTTAACAAAAAGTGCATTGAAATACAATGACTCATTTTCATTGTTACATTTGCTTCACCGAAATAATAAATGAAACATTTTAACTTAATTAACAAAGTTTAACTAATGGATAAATTTCGTAAGCCAATTCAATTGCCTTAATAAAATAAGAGAATATAATATAAATAGTTAAATAGAATCTATGAAGTTTTATCAACAATCAGAGAGTGAAAAGTCATTTGAAAAATAAATTCTTCTCTCGAAATGGATGCATTAAATAAGGCAATTTCTAAGAGAAAAATTCTAATTTCATTCCAAAAAATAAAAAAAGAAACATGCTTATCAAGTCAGTTTCATTTCCAGGGACAAAATTTTCAAATGCACTTTAATAAAGTTCACAAAAACTTGAGTAAAAAAATCACTTTTAATGAAGTTTTCTTATCGAGCCAGTACAAATGGTCTAAAAAAACTGAGTTTCAAACAAAAATGAATATATAAAAATTAATGAAGAGTAAAATGTTTCCGAGATGAAATGACCCTCTTTTTAGTTATCGGATAACGAAATGTGCAGTAATTACTTCTCTAAGATTTGGAGTCAAATAATAACAGTAACTATTTGTTTCAATGTGCGAAAAAGAAGAATTCTTTATTAAAAATATTGCTTTTTGAGTCACTAATTATTGCAGTCAATTTCTGATTCAAATCCACATGGTTACAGATAAGAAAGTATGCCAAGTCATGCGTTAGAATTTTTAAATTTATGAAAATAATTTATTTTATGTTTCTTCGTGTTCAATGCCGAAACTGAAAGAGTTCCAGTTTAGTTTAGTTATATTAACGTCCCGTTGTAAAGCAACACTAGGGCTATTTTGAGACGGACCTCGTAATTTTGAACCGCGGTCAGATAACGAGAACGGCACCTGAGCTGGGACCCCCCTCTCCACACCAGTGGGAGGACGTTTGGCATGACGGATTTAACGTGCAACAGACCCTCTTACACAACGGTTCTTCGGTGGAATCGAGTCTCGAACCTGAAACCCTACGGCTCACAAGCCGAGACATTACCACCAGGCCACCGCGGCCCTGATCGAGTTCCAGATATTTAAATATAAAATTAAATAAATTAAACGGCAAAATTTATTTAATCATGCATATATCGGATGTTTATCATATATTGTGAAAGAGTTACATTGTGAAAGAGCAATAAGTGAGTGAAACAGCTACAATGTTTCATCAAATTGGATACTTATAAAAATTGTGCATGTTATAGAATAAATGGAATCTTGCATATCCTGTTAAAACTTAGAATTCTGGGGTTGAAGTTGAAATCTACTTTGCAAACTCATTGCAAAGATTTCTATCGTATTAGAATCGTTACGACATTACTTCCCTTCTTTAATGATAAACACTCATAAACAAAGTATTTTCTAAAGCCATTCTACCCCATATTAACATGAGAACGAGAACTACTGCCTCAAAATTGGTGTCTTTTTATAGTAACGGAAGCATGCGCTGTATGGCAAGATGGATTACAGTGCCATTGGGTTGGATAATAATGGAGTTAACGCGTCCTTCTCGAAAACGTTACAAAATACAGGAAGAAAGTCAGCTACAAAATTGTAAAGACCATTTTTTTTAATAATAATGTCGACCCCATGGCGTAGAGTAATTCGAACTCTGAAAATAAAGGTCTAGGTTAAAAACTTCTTTATTTTATTTATAATGCTTTTCTGATGTAAATATTCAAAATAGCGCACCATTGTATTCAAATTGACTTTCAGCACGAAATTCATAAATGTTCTATGATTTTGTAATTGTTTTTTACATTGCGTCTTGTACCATTATTGAGATGAGAGCACTGACTCTTCTGTTTGCCAACAGATGGCGATTTATTTATCCACATGGTTACCATTCTATACCTGGACATCAAGTTTATTTCAATGGTTATCGCCGTTCTCAAGTTAATGTAGGACTAGTAGATAATGTAGGTAAAAGGACTTTAGTGGATACCCTGTAGCATGTATTGCGCAGTAGGTGGTTTAATTATATGCAAGATGATTAGAAACTTCGTCTGGTAAGCTAGTGAGTTAAAAAATAACATTTATTACTATATAATTTAAAAATGGTAATTTTAATATTATTGCGGTTTTTTTCAGTCATTTTTTGTTTTTGTTTTTAAATTCAGTTATTCGAAATGTTATAGTCAGTTGTGGGTGAAATCGAAACAAATTTCATATTTCATGCTTTTAAAGGATGTTGAATTAAAAATTTGATAATACTTTATTTATTAATAATAAAAGATGTTTTAAATATATTTTTATCAAAATATATCAATACTTTAATTTTATAAAATAGCTAATTCATCAATTTAAATATTATATGTTAACTGTTCTGGGGTGATTTTTACTAACTGAAATTAATAAATTTTGGCACAAACATTTCTTGATTAAATATTTTCCATTCATAATGAATATACTATACTGAATGAATACTAAAGTGAATTCAAAATGCATTTCTTAATAAAAATATTATTTCATTGATAGTTTATCTTTTAAGAAATTAATAATATTTGAAATGATGGCGGCACCAACTGCGTACAGAATATAAGATTAAATAATAAAGAAATATATCTCAATTGGCCATGAATATAAAATTATAAAAATCTTATTTTATCTAGACGAAAAGGAATTATTTATCGAAATAACTTGATTTGATTTATCTTATGTTTATGCATAAAACATTTACAATGGGTAATTGAGTTACCAAGTTTCAATAGATTCAAAACAGAAAGAATTAATTAAATGAATAGCTTTTAGATGTTGCGAGTCAACTTAATCTTTTGAAAGTGCATTAATATAAAATATTCATGCATCAGTAATATTCAAAATATGCCTGCCTAGATGAAATTATTTACTATTTTCAATTATTATATTTCAAACAGGAAGTAAATACTTAGACATTAAATCAGTTAATTTATTGATAATGATGAGTTTAATACAGAGAAGGCTCGGGCATAATTTTTTTTTCTAGACAGTTGATTGTTTTATCTTGATCTCATTTATTTTCCACTTATTTTTATTTTAAACAATATCATTAAGGTAACTTAATTGAATTTCCATAAAAATGGCGTCATTTCCTTTGATGCCACAAAAGATAGAACTGAGCATGGCATTTGCTATTTAGCTCAGAATAGTCTTACTCTTTGATGTCAAATTCTTATTGTTTGACCTCTATGATGCATAATAGATTCAAAAATGAAATTATCTTGGATTTATTGTTTCACATAAGGATAGCCTGAATCAATATCATTAAATTTCTTTACCAAAATAATATGTCCGTTTCTTAAAATTTAAATATAAACACCTTTTGAATAATAGTTTTTCAACAGTTATTTTTAAATTTGTAATATACGAACTATAAATTATTTTTATCAATAATAAACTCCAACTCGAGATTCTGACAAATGCGTTTCGAAAAATGCATTTTTAGAAAATGTCTATCTATCTGCATGAAAGATAACTTAAAACCGCTTTGAGATAGATGGATAAAATCTGGTATACCGTCTACTAATATTTATAGATTTCCATCAAATTATGAGCAAAATCTATACAGAGGAAACCAATCAGTCTGGCTATTGGAATATATATTAATTCGATAGCTACAAAACGAAGATAACTGAATAAAATTCAGTACATAGATTTAACATTTATACAGTAGACGCCTATCAAGAGTTGAACCTAATCCGACATGGAGTTGAGCCTCTATCTCTCTGTATTTTTAGAGGCATGTAAACGCGATAGCTTAAAACCTTAAAGTCTTGAATATATATCATATTTTGTATGTTATTTGATGATTACATTTGTAATTATTTGTCAAATATGGTTCCAATTAGTTGAGGAAAACGTGTCTAAAACGCAAATTCAATTTTCGAATGCCGGGAATTAATCGCCAAAACACTCGCCAGGAATCACAAGATAAGTTCGGTAAAAATATTGAATTCTTAATAAAGGTTAATATTCCGTGACTATTCTACGCCAATACGTTACAAGGCGTTCTCTGGGCTAAAACTTTTATTAGAGAGTACGTAAGAAAATTTTGGGAGAGAAGTTTCTCTGGTTTTTAGTTGATCATGAAATTTTAATTATCCAGAGGTTTCCAAACAAAATTGTATCACAAACAGCGGCGGAAAATCAATCACTGATATTGAAACTTTCCTACTTATACAAAAACAATCCTTATCTTTGTCAACAATTCTTTGACAACTTCCAACATCTTATCTTTGACATTCCTCCGCATTAACATTGAAACAACATCAAGATTATCATCCTCAAATGAAGTCTTCAAAAAAATTAACCCTAAATCCTCCGAATTTTTACAGTTTTGCAATCTGGGTAAAATGATCCTTTTGTTAATAACTCAGCACTGATATTAAATGCGAAAGAAGAGATATATCAACAATTATATTGTCATACCCATCACTGGCTTGTAAAGAGATCTCAAAGAGGTAATAAAAATATATTGATCTATCAATGCAACCGCAAAATGTGCAAAAGGATTTAAAATGAAACATATTTTAATGTCGGAGTGTAATAATTAGAAAATATGTATTTTCTAACATTAATAAATTTATCATTCCAAGGACATTCTTAAAGAATATGCGAGAATGTTTTGTTATCGGTCCCGCTGGTCTTTCTGTTTAATGTTATACACATTCCTTAAGAGATTAGTATGCAACCCGTAGGAGAAGTACTAAACCCTATAAGCTGGAGATATCCAGTCTAATATCTCGTATTTTTATATGGACGCTATGTTAGACAATTAAATTGCATCTTTCTTATAGCTAACCTGAGTTCACACAGACGGTCAAAAATTGAGCTATAGGTTAAAAATTGAGTGGAAACAAAAATAGATGTATTGAAAAACACTAATAGTTCACTGGCTCTGTAGCCTAGGATTCTTTTTTTATAATTGCTAGTCAGTTCTTCCATAAATTCGACCAAATTTTTTTATTGCAGTGCTGAAACAAATTATATAGTGTTTGGTCTAGAAAACACACGTAATTTTTGTCAATAGAAGCCTTTCAGCACTTTGACTACGTGAAACGGAATGGATCACTTAGGATGAAACATTAAAGTTAGTAGTTTTTCGCATCATTAAATTAACAATCCAAAGAGAAATGATGTGGAGAATTCATTAGTTACAGTAGACTTGGGAAATAGAATGTTGCAAACAGAATGATATACTTTGTCACAGTTGGAAAGAAACATTACCGGACCCATTTTATCAATTAGAAGAAAAAAAAATATCTTAAAAACGTTGTTTTAAATTGCCCAAGAAATATTCACAGTGTATTTAGAAGGAAACTTTAAGAATTCAGAAATATTCTGATTGCGATTTGCTATAAAACATAGCTCAAATATAGGAAACTCAACGAAATGAATTATTTTTGAAAGGATAATTGAAACTTAACTTATAGAAATTTACATTTATATAATTATTATCAGAAATTATGTTTAATTGTTTTAATTTCCATCTAGGAAAAAACACTAGCTAAAAGAAATTCCTGACAAAAGTTTCGAATGAACCAAAACTTTTCGAGTAACGTATATTAAGAATTATATCAGCAATTCAACACCGGGCTATTTTTCTCAAAAATAAAAGTGGGCATAATGATATTGAATGAAATCAATTTTGTATATTCATCATAATATTTAATCAACTGAAAAAAAAACATCTTACAAATAAACTTAACTTGAATCTTTCTTTTTCAAGCCAATTCGTCATTGACTACTGATTATTAGTTAATTATGTACAAATTAAAGAAATGAAGATCCTATTTTCGAAGGTAAAAAACATCAGAAGAAAAATGTTGAAGATAACATTTTTCTAAATTGATTCATTGAGAAATTCTCATTCATATTTTCTTGTAAAACATTTTATTAGTTGGGATCACTTATACATTAGACCTTGCTATTGCTTCTAATAATATTTTTATTCGATCAATACCGTTAGAGAACAATTCGACCACAGGCTATAAGGATAATTCATAAGATTGTATTTAATTGAACATAATTTAAACTGGCGGATAATGCTTAAATAAACTGAAAATACTCTAAATTCATTAAATTGAAGGAAAAAAAAATAGTGAGTCACCCTGAAAACTAAGAATGTTATCCTTAATCTCCCCACATTATATATCTTGGATAAGGCTATGAATGTCTTATATAGCAATGGCGAGTAATAATTACGAAAGACAAGCATTTGGAGTGAATCCAGCATTTTTTTCTATCATGAGATATTTGGCGATTCTTTTGGGAATCATTCCCTGGAATGAGTTAATACGTAAATAACCGAAAATCAAATATGTGTTTTGGATGCTTTTTTTTTTTTTTTTTTTTTTTTACTAAAACCAAAATTTGATTGGTTTTCTACACCAACAACAATTTCAAACTATAGGCACAAAATCGCAGGCCAGTTTTCATTTTTATGTCATGGCATTTTAGAGTTTACATACATGAAAAACACATTCCAACATTGAGTCATCCTTTTGATAGATTTGGTTCAAAGTTTGATAATCTGCATTTTAGATGGTAAACTTGTGTATCATATTTTACCCAAACATTAAAGTTTTATAGCCGAACTTCCTCTGAAAATATTTCGTTCAAGATTTGTAGATATCTGGAAATTCAAAGTAAAATTCATTTACAAAATATCAACCATGTAGCTGGACAGACGGACAGATGTATTTCAAATATATATATATATATATAGTATTAAGATTTTCGCCTCATTAAAGCAAACAGAAATTAAAACTCAAACCAGATTAAGATTCACGGAGACATAAAACGTGGAGATGGTCAAATTTCGAGTTCAAATTTTGAAAATTAACCCTTTTACTGTCCACTCCTATCCTCGAAAATTTATGTTTTTCGCCTCATTAAAACAAATAGAAATAAAATCTCAAACAAGTAAATTTTCAAAGCGCTTTAAACACTTAAAAGTTTAAAAATGTAGAAGAAGGCTTGATGCGCTTTACGGCCGCCCTGCAAAAGTTTCACTTGAACGCGCTAGACACGTTTCGGGCGACGAAGAGGTTAAAGTACTTATTCTGCATGTACACAATATACAGAGAAAAAAAATCTTTACATCTAACTGGACATACTAAATTGTTTTATATACATTCAATATACAAATTATTTTAATACCTTTCACTACTTAATTTTAATCTCTTAATTTAATTTCGAACAAGAAAAGTATCTTTCCATTGGTCAAGCATATATTACAGTTGAGGAAAATTCCTTAATTTTTATCAAATTTGACATTTTCTGCATCTCAATACTTCCTGTAACTACAAAACTTTTTGAAACATTTCTGGTGGTTTAAAATATAATCAAAATATTTCAAAATGGAGAATTTTTAAAAATGTGTCTGAATTCTAAAGCAAAAATTATTTTTATTTTGGTTGGCTTTTTTATTCTTTTGAATACTTTTGATTGAATAAGGAACTCCTAGGAATTCACGTTTATTCGTCTTACATGAATTTATAAATTGACTTATAAAACGAATTTCTGCTGAAGATTACCTACTGCGTTTTGAGTTCCATTTTCTATTCCTTTCCTTTGATATTTTTTTTAATGAAAGACAAAGAAATAAAATACATAAATCAATTTAAGTCTGATTCTTTGATATATTAATATTTAATTTTTTATTTATAACTTAAGACAAAGATAGACTTATATACAGTCAATTTACCCCAAACTAAGTATAACAGAAAATTTAGAATTTGCTATATTTTTGAAAGTTCATATCCTATCCTTTATGGAACAGAAAGCAGGAAATCTAATCAGTTTACTGTTTATTGAATTTATTGTCGTCTTTGAAGGCATGCATTATTCAAAATTGAAATAAAACACGAGATGAACTGCTCAGTTTCTGAAAACTATATTTTTGAAATATTATCCAATATATTTAATATACTTTGAATCACTTCTTTATTTGGTTTGAAGTTTAAATGTTTTGAATATTCAAAGAATAGCAAGAATGCAAAATATTTTCATCCATTGGCTAAAAAGAGTTGATAGAAAAGTTATACAGCATTAAACTTTTTTCTCCTCGACGCTTTTTTATTAAAACATTTGAAACTTAGAGTATAAAAAAGTTTAAGCTAAAATGCGAAATTTAGTGATTAAATCTTTGTTTATATTTAATGTAATGAAATTTTTCTTACAACTGTATGCACAGAAATAAATTTCTGAAAGATTTTTTTTTAACTCCTCAACATACACGACAGCATTTTTTTTTTTATCTGAACGTTATGTACTTAGTGTATAGTTGAAGCAAAATTCAAACTATTCTTTAAAAGCAAATTTTCCTAAATTACATAGATATTTTTAGTAAATTTGATTTAAAGTATATATAAATATTTTGCAATTTTTTTTGAAAAATGTTTTTATGTAAACATTTTAAAATTTTAAATTGGTTACATATATTCAGAGACTGATCGATTTCATTTGATCACAACTGTATTATTTAATGAATGAAATCAAAATTTACAAATTTGATTTCAAAACTTACAAACTAATTGAAAATTAATTATATCAATAGAGAATAGTTTTAAATAAAAAATGGAATATTTAATATTTATTGGAATGGAATGAGAAATATTTCTTTAAAATATTTCTATATTTAAAAGAAATTAGAATTATCTATTTATTTCCCTTGCTTTTTTCGTAATTGCAAATTTAGACATATATGGATGTAAATGTTATGTACATTTATTTAATTAGCTTTCTTTGAACAACTGAGAATTCACTGACAAACTTTTGCGCAATTATATGTTATATAAAGTTCCAGAAGCTTCATCGTGATGTATAAAACACACTATTTACTTCGTTTGAATAAATATTAGTATGATCTTTATCTTAAAAGGGTGAGTACGAAATTTTTTGTTTTCTCTTTAATTTTGAAATAAACCAATTTGTTTTCCAAAATTAACTTTTCTACATGTCAAAGATTGGATTCTAGGAACAATGAATTTCAAACTAAGTTATTCAATTTAATTATGCCGATTTACTAAATGGATAATTTTGACGACAAAATGTTAATAATTCAGTAATTTTTATAAAATTTGTTTCATTTTTATTACATAATTTTTTTTCAATTTATAATATTTTTTATTGAATTTCATATATTATTATAACTGTGAATAACAAATAAATAAAAAATAATCAGCAAAATTTATTAAAAGCATTATTAGTTTAATTTAGTTATATTAACGCCCCATTTAAAAGGACATCCCCTGAGTTATCCCCCCCCCTCTCCAAACTTCCACACCAAACCAGTGGGAGAACGTTTGTCCCCGACGGATTTAACGTGCACCAGACACACTTACTCGACGGCGTTTTGATGGAATTGTGTCTCGAACCTAAAATCCTCCGGTTCCAAAGTAAACATATTCGCTTATATTATTTTTTAATCATCCTAATTATATGAAATAATCGATTCAATAACCAAAGTCTTAACCCATTCCAAAATACAAAAGAATGCTAGACTGTACACATAAATTTTGGCCTCTTCCAAAATGAATTTATTTAATAAGTCAATTTCAAAACAAAACAAAAAATTCCAATTTCATTTCAGAAATGCAATCACGCTTCTTAGTTATTTTTAACCCCAAGACGAAAAATCTGAAATCGCCCAATCAAAGTTTTTACGGAAAGCAGGGAGAAAAAAGTGAGAATGAATTCACCTTATCTTTATACTGTTGATGGATCAAGGCAAAGAAAACAATCAGGTTCAAACAGCAATGATCATTTAAGACAGAATGAAGAATGAAATGGCTGAAAAATGAACTGAACTGAACTGAACTTCCTTCGAGTTATCACATGGCGAAATGAATTTCTTTTTTTTTTCTTCTCAAGAACTAGCGTCAGATAATAATACTTTGTTCCAAATGAACCGAGAATAACGTATACACTATTCAAAATGATTTTTTTTTTATTTCTCCAATCTAACCAAATTCAGCTTCAAATTGATATCTATTAAGGCAAATTATTAAGTGATTAAATTTTTCGCTGTATTAATCAAATGAAGAATTTGATAGATATTTGATAATGCATAAATATGACTTTAAAGTATTACTATTAACAGTCAAATTATAAGCTTATAGAATCAAAATAACTTCATAAAACAGGAAATTTAAAAAATATATTCGAGATGTATTATAATAACTAGATAACTATTTAATATGTTTTTCAATTGTTTACTCTAGGATTAAAATATTTACATACGAGAACTATACCAACACCATCTTATATGTTAATTTCATTTGAAAAAACAAAGAAAAATGAAAGAAGATTCGATGGGTTTTTTTAAATATTCAACAACTTTTTTTAAAAAAGCATTTCTCCAACTACAACAAATAGAAAACTTTCGGTATCTTCTTACGGTAACAAAATGAATATCGAAACATACAAGATCAATAGGCGCAATCTCCATAAAATTGGCATAATCAATAGGCGCAATCTCCATAAAATTGGCATAATCAATAGGCGCAATCTCCATAAAATTGGCATAATCAATAGGCGCAATCTCCATAAAATTGGCATAATCAATAGGCGCAATCTCCATAAAATTGGCATAATCAATAGGCGCAATCTCCATAAAATTGGCATAATCAATAGGCGCAATCTCCATAAAATTGGCATAATCAATAGGCGCAATCTCCATAAAATTGGCATAATCAATAGGCGCAATCTCCATAAAATTGGCATAATCAATAGGCGCAATCTCCATAAAATTGGCATAATCAATAGGCGCAATCTCCATAAAATTGGCATAATCAATAGGCGCAATCTCCATAAAATTGGCATAATCAATAGGCGCAATCTCCATAAAATTGGCATAATCAATAGGCGCAATCTCCATAAAATTGGCATAATCAATAGGCGCAATCTCCATAAAATTGGCATAATCAATAGGCGCAATCTCCATAATTGGTCAAAAATTCTTGTACAATGATGTTACAGTGTTTAATCATGTTAAATGTATTACTCGATATCTTTCTTTTTCTACCTTTTCCCCTACTTTTCTATTTATCCACGTCTTTCCTCTTAAGAAATGAATTCCATCAATAAAATATTACTAAAGGATCTATTATCATAGGTGGAATTAGATATATTTGCAATTACTGTAGAACAGATTGCATTATTTTGCTTAATTTTACAAAACATTTTATGATCATCATTTATTTTAAATGGTCAATGGTACTATTTGGTCAATTTAACCATCCTACTTATAATTTCAAACTAGCACAATTCCTTTCGGAAGATGGTAAAAGAAGTGGGACGGAATCACAGAGAAACAGGAAGAAACGCCAATGCTCAAATAGTGTCCAAAGTCTCAAATCTATATGATGGAGTAAAGATGTAATTATTCCTTCGTTTGAGATCACTACCCCTTGCCTTCATAAATCTTCGCTTCAATCTCGGCAAATGGCAACTGGTCATGAGGGATAAACGGTGACCCATTGCACTACGCTACAAAATGTCCACCAATAGACTCCTGGCATTTTTAAACATATACAAGTGAAAATAATCTACAGTGGTTATAAATATCCTTAAAAATAATTAATCAAGAACTAGACTTTAACGATTCAATCTGTTTCATATGTGATGAGAAGGATTGAATCCTTTTCTGAGATGTCAATACCATTGAAATGACATTAAAATAGAATAACCCAAAACGCTCCTATTTTATTTTTAAAATATTTTTTTTAAATATTTTTATTGTTTATAATTATTTGATTTCTGTGTCCATTATTTATTTGTACGAACAAATAATGGACACAAATCAAATAATTTTAAATTGTTGTATATATATTATTTGTACGAACAAATAATGGGCAGGGTATATTGCATGGAGAAATAAGGGCACACCTCCCCTCCAATTTCCCGAATATTGTACTTCATAATTTTAATGCAGGTCGTTCGACGGCTGCTCTTTTGTCTAGTGTTTTTGTATGTATAGTTTGCCCCTGCTATCAAAAAAAGGTAGCAGCTTATAAAAAATCAAGGGACTATTATTAGTATGGACCGTATTAATTTTGAAAATTCTTCCTTTCCCTTTAACATCGCGACAGCCTCTACTCAAGACCCACTAAAAATACTCCAAATAAATTTAGCTAGAGCTAAGGCATCCACCAACCAGCTTCATTTGACAGCAAGCACGATTAAACCGGATATCATCCTAGTGCAAGAACAATACCACTATAACAACGAATTCCCTGGAATTCCAAATTCATGGAAAACGTTTAATTCCACTAACCAGAAAGCTGCAGTTCTCATCCCGTCAGCATAAATAAAACCTGCTCTATTGGCAACAAAAGTCCACGTGGTAGCTGTAAAAATTCAAACATCCTCCTATCCCATCACAATAATTTCTGCCTACTCCTCACCAGCACAAGATGTCAGCACAACTCTCCAAGAAATCCAACAGATCATTACCAGCCTCCCGGAGGAAAAGATTACCATCGGCGCTGATCTCAATGGGCACAACACCCTTTAGGGGTATAGATCCAATGACAACAGAGGCAATGAAGTCTTGGATTTTATCTTGGCAAATAATTTATACATCTTAAATAAATCAGATGCCCCAAGAACTTTCCAAAGAAATAACAGCATTGGCTGGCCAGATCTGACATTATGTTCCCAATCAATTATAGACTCTTCCATTAACTGGGAGGTTCTGGATGATATTTCCTTAAGTGACCATATTATATATATATATATATATATATATATATATATATATATATATATATATATATACAAACAACAATAGCATCCACTATAGCTAACCAGTTCTACAAAAGATACAAGACACGCCATGGGAATCATCCTAGATTGCTCAATATACTTGGTAAAGATATTTATTATCTAGAAAATAAAATAGCAACAGCAAGAAATCCCAGACAGCTAAATGACGCTACAATAGTTTTTCAAAACTATTATTAATGCCTGCAACAAAACCTTTAAGATCAAAAAACAGCTTTTGTTAACGAAACCAAACTGGTGGACAGAGAAATTAGAAATTCATAAAAAGAAAGTAAGAGCACTAAGAAAGAGCACAGAGGGCACCAGAAATTGAAAAGCAGTGGAGATACCAGATCTTCAAGAAAGAGAAAACAGAGTACAAAAAAAAATATTAAAAAAGCAAAAAATACGGGTTGGAAAAATTTCTGCAGTTCAGCCTCCAACCCATATGGAAAGCATTGCAAAGCCGCCTTCCGGAAATCTGTTTTCCCATCTCAAATTCCATATCTGATGAACAGTGACCCAAAAGGAAGTGTGAAAGAAGCAGCGTAAACCATCTTGGACCAGATTTTCCCATCTCCTGCTATTTCAACTAACTATAATTTAAACACTTCAACGCAGCCACTTGACCCTCCATTTTCCCTCCAAGAAATTTCAATGATTATAGACAACCTTCCGTCAGGTAAAGCTCCCGGTATTGATGAAATTGACAACCTCCTTCTTAAAATTATTCACAACCGCTTTCATAATATCTTCCCAACTCTCTTTAATAAGTGCCTAGAATTAAGTTGATTCCCAGATTCCTTGAAAATAGGAAATATTATTTTATTCCAAAAACAAGGAAAAGATCAGAGACTGGCATCTTCATATCGACCCATTTCTCTCCTGCCAACAATCGGGAAGGTGCTAGAGAAATTAATGACCCAAAGGTTAACTTATCATCTTGAGACCACTAATAGCCTCAGCGAGCGTCAACATGGGTTTAGGGAAGGTAAATCTGTAGACACAGCTATCCATGAGCTGATAAACAAAATTCAAGCTGCAAGAAGAGAGGGCAAGCATGTCTTAGTGCTCTCTATTGATATAAAAGGAGCCTTTGACAACTTGCAACACAAAGAAATTCTCAAAAGTCTGGATGAAAGTCCCTGTCCTTTAAACATCAATCGCCTCTTTCAGTCTCCTCCAAAACAGGAAAGTGACCCTAATGACTCCAGAAGGTAGGGCCATGAAAGATCAGAAACAAGGCTGCCCTCAAGGATCATGCAGTGGTCCCGCTCGCTGGAATCTCGTAGCCAACGAAATTCTCAAGCAGGTCTGGCCAGAAAATGTACACATCCAAGCCCTTGCAGATGATTTTATACTGGTTATCGAAGCGGACACAAAAAATAGCCTGGAAAGAGAAACTGAACTTGCAATAGCCAAATTTAACTTCTGGTGCTCAAATAATCAACTTTCCATCTCCACGGAAAAAACAACCCATATTTTATTCAGCAAAATGGCGAGAGGCCCCAGAATCATGTGGAATGGAGACATCATTAAGAGAAACAAATCTATTAAATATCTAGGAGTCCACATTGATGGCCAATTAAACTGGCTAGAACACACAAAAAAACAAAGAGAAAAGGCCTTTAAAATGCACCAAAACCTCAAAGGAATCACTGGTAGCACATGGAGAATCTCTCAGAAACACAAAAGAGTTCTTTACAAGACAGTAGTTGCGAGAATGCTCGCCCATGGTTAATCAGCGTGGTGTCTAAACCCAACATATAGAATGAAGAGGAAGCTCTCCACCATTCAGAGACCATTTCTTCTCTACATTTCAGGTGCTTACCGCACAACTCCAACAGCAGCGCTACAAACCATTCTCGGCATTCCACCCCTGCACCTGCAATTACAGTTTGAAGCCAGACTAACGACAATATATCGCCTAAGAATCCCTCTTCCGCATAATATAACAGAGATACAACCAGAAGTTCTTGAGAAGAAATCAACTGGTTGGTCTACTCACCCTTCACAGCATCTCAATCCCAACCAAATTTCATTGGAAGATGAAGGAATAAATTTATCTCAAATAAATAATATCAATATCTTCACAGATGGCTCAAAAACAGAACATGGAGCTGGAGCTGCGTTTTGTGTTCTGTTCAATGATTCCTGGTCCTATCAATGGTCTGCCAAATTGAATGACAACAATACCGTTTTCCAAGCTGAACTCACTGCACTTCATGAAGCAGTAAAATATACATCTCAGTTTTCAAACAACAATACTTTTAAAATACATGTTGACAATAGAGTTAGTATCATGGCATCTTCAAATCCAAAGAGCACAAACCAAAAAGCAAGAGAAATTTTTGGTTTCCTGCTTTCAAAACCAACAATAAAAATTTCATGGGTTAAAGCCCATGCTGGCAATATAGGCATGGAAAAGCAGATCAACTGGCAAAGGAAGCAACGCAAAATGGGCAATTTTATATCCAAACAAAGATACCAAAACGACATATAAAAGCCCTCCTCCGGAAAGACATGCTTGAGGAATGGCAAGGATATTGGAGCAATAGTGTCACAGGCAGAAAAATTTTTAATATCCTGCCTTCAGTCAACCTTAATCCCACTAACTGGAACAGAGAGGAAATTATTTTCTTCTCAGAACACAGCCCTTTTCCTGCCTACCTCAAAAGGTTTAATCTGCCTGAGAGTTACCAGTGCAGTTGTGGTAGGATAGGCACCGCACTTCATTATGCTACGGAATGCATCCTTACAATCTCCTGGCATATGAAAAAACCATCACCAAGCCATGAACAGGAATGGCTGAAAAGAGTCGCCGGCAACTTCCTTTCCAGGCAAAAAATCCACAGTATAATCAAATTTATAAGTGGAAATAGAGACCTATTCTTGCCTCCATAGCACTCAACATCAAGTCTCATACCAAAAAAGACTAAGGGAAAAAACAAGCACTGCAGTCTCCTGTCACACATTTCAATCAAACAGAGATTGTCTTCATTTCCATTTCTCAAATGATTTTCCATCTGATTTTTTTTAACTGCAACCTGATCTACTATATCATAAAAAAATAAGTGAACACAGATTATATGTATATTTTTACAAATTTTATCTCTCAATCTGCATTATATTTCTAAGTTTATTACTACAAATTATATTTCTAAGTTGAAAAATTATGTAAACGGTCTCATCATAATATAATTTCTTATATTATTGTAAATTCTGTAAATAGTTATTTTTGTTTCGTTTTCCTACTGTAAATATTTTGTTAATTAAATAAAAGTCCCGTAACATGCCTATCAAACCGTTCAGTGACCAGAATGGTCACGGATACGGAGGTATGAGACGACGTTCTGTTCTGTATGTATAGTTCATTTTGTTCTTTCTCTATTACTTCCTAAAAATTCACTCCCACTCATTCAGACGTCGCTGCAGAAAGATCAACTAAAACAGAGATGTGAATTGTCTAATATAAAGTGTTGATTTTCAAAATGAACGGGGAAGGAAAGATCTAATTATTTATCATTTATTCTGCCGTAAATAAAATAACAATGACAAAACATTATATACCGTTATAACATCATACTGTGAAGAAAGATAATTTCTTTCTTTGAGTGCCCCGATTCCTCCAAGAGGCAAAGTTTCAGAAAAATACAAACTAAAACAATATATCGAATGCATATACAGAAACAGCGTTTCTTATATATGAGATGTTAGATAAATTGATCGCTGATGGTCATGTTGATCAACATGTATTTCGATACATGCAGACATCAGCCTTGCAGGTTCAAAGTGCATTTGATATAGCATCGAAGTGTAGACAAAAGTAATAACAGTACGCAGGTTCACAATTATTTCACCTACTGAAAAAATTTAAGTTCACAAACCAATTCCTTTAGATTACCGAATGGTAGCATTTCAAAGGAGGCATATCTGGTGATCATAATAGACACATTACCGGGTACCCCTCCCCTCAAACTCACTAAATATTGTACTTCATAATTTTGATGCAGATCGATCGACGGCTCCTGTTCTACCTAAAATATACATTTGCTATATTTTCGAAAGAGTTTTATTAAAAAATACACAACATGTCTGTCATAAATGACCCAAAAGTATTTTGTTAACTAAACAAATTATTGAAATTTGAATAACAATATTTTAAACTGATTGATACAAAATGACTACTTCAAAATTCGCTAATGGGAAGTCCGAGCTCTAATTAATTATCAAATGTATTTTTCTTAAATTTACACGATGATAAATTAAATAATTTTTTAATGTAAGTGTAAAAAGTTAATGATATTAATAATCTGCGTAAAAAAAAGGATTTAAAACCTGCTTTTTGTATTTTTTAGAGGCCTATAACTTTTATTTACAACATTAACAAAATAGGAATTTTTATTTAATTTCTCTTTTAAATTTAAAATGATTGGCAATACAATGAGTCCCATCTTCTCAGTTGCAACCATTGTTCTCCAATTTTATGCAAATGAGAGTTCTTTGGATATTTTATTAATGATTGCTATCCTTGTCGCCAAAAGATATTGTCGCCAAAAGATAAAGAATGAGCAGGATTGAACAGATAGTCAATGATGGAACATAGTAATAATAAGAAAATGAATTCGGAAACTCTGAAGTTCATTAAAATGATTTTCCACAATATAATTAATGCTGATTTATTTCATCTTTCAAGGAAAAAGGAAATAAATCAATTCCCGATTCCATGTCAAAAAATAAATAATAAATAATATAGGAAAGAAAAAGACTAGAAACTAGAAAAGAAAAAAAAATTGCAAAAATTATGTGGGAAAAAAGTTGATTAAAACGTACACTGTATTCGACTAACCATTTTAAGCAAAAACAAACAAAAAAGTTCAAAAATCAGCTTAAAAAATTAAATTTATAAAACAAATTTATCGTTAAACTTTTTTTTAATTCACGAGCATGTAATTCATTTAACCGTATATCAATTCACAATGTTGATTTAATAAATCAGAAATTTGAAATACATTTGAAGCAAATCTTTCTAAAACAATGCTTACTTTTCTTTAAATACAATAATTTAAAACAATAGCTGTGCAAAAAAGGATTTTAATATCATTCTAAAGAAGCAATTACGATCAGTTGCTTTCCAAAAATTCCAAAAAGGCTCAATAATCAAATTCACGGGGAATCCGAAAGAACGGAAATTTATCTTATCAGCTCAGTGTTAATGAAGTCAAAAGACAACAGAACCAAATGGAAATGAATACTTAAAAGTGAACGAAGAATGGAATGAGTTTGTACTGAAATGAGACTCCCCCATGTTCTCAGATAATGAAATGAGCAGCACTCCCTTTTCCGCGAGACTAGCATTTTGAAATCAGATTTTATATATGGTATATTAGTTTAGAAACAGTCAGGTTTCGCAGAAAACTGATTTTTTTTTCTTTTTTGCTGTGCCCATTGATAACGGCATTTCTCTAATTAAAAACTAAATTTTCCTGCTCGATAAACAGAAGTTAGTTTAGATAACAGAAGACAGTTTAACATAGAGAGAATTTCTATTAATTAAATGATTAAAACATGGTTATGAAAGGTGAATGCATAGTTTTGTTTAAATTGATAGGAAATATTGAAAAATAAATAAATATTTTCTAAAATTAAATTAGTGTTCATTCATTTATAGTCTGTGTATTTTCCGTAGGCGGTTCAAGGTCACATTTTCTACCTCATTATTAGTTGTCTGGTACCAGTAACGCTGTAGAAAATGTGACCTTGAACCGCCTACAAAAAATACACAAACTATAGGCAACAGCAAAAATTTGAAATATTAAAAAAAAATGTGTATCTACAATGATAATGCAACAAAACAAATTATTTATAATACTACATTCCAAATTAGAGCATAGATTAATCTAGCTATTAGAAATTCTTGGTATTTCATCTAGAAAGGCTGATTTTGACAGCCACATTTATTAAATTCCATTACGTATTTTCCATCCATACTTTATTTTTATTTTGGCTTATTTCTTTGCATAAATATTTAATTTTATAATCGTCTTTTAATATAATTTCACATGTGCTAGAATTTTTAAATACATTTCGCTTATAAGTTATCGAACTATATCCATTAACTGAATAGTTCAAGTTAATTTTAGTTTCGTACGCGTGGTGACACCTGGCGGAGATCTCGAGAAATAAGTAATTTCAGAATTCCGAAATGTACATAATGATGAATAATAAATTAAACACTAAGTAGTAGAAAAAGTTAAAATAAATTCATATGTTTTAAATTACCAAATGAATAGACTAGGTCTCTTTCTACAATTTAGCAGTCTATGCACTTCTTTGAATGATAATTCCAAAACAGAAAACATTTTAATATCCAGGAATCTGGAGAATATTTTCTCAAAATTCCTGTATGACGGAGAAAAAAACCCCAAATACTTTACTTGCATCAACCAATAGGCAAATTAAGAAATTCATTAGTTATATCAACCAAACTGAAAAATGTACTTCTATAGGCATAATTTTTGTACATAACTGATTTTTGAAAGCAAAATTACATGAATATCTGTTTGTTGTACAAGAAATAAATAGAAATGATTAAAATTTATATAAACTTACATACATCAATGTATATAAAAACATATTTCAGCATTAAATTGAAAAATAAATAAAGTGCATTTTAATCATTGTACAACAGGAAATTTTCAAACCTTTAGAGATATACGTTTCAAATTGGGATGTTAAGATTCGGGCAGTGTTTATGACATGATCCTGATACTATGAGTAATGCAATTACTTATTTCATAAGTTAACAATACCTTTGTAATTTATATAATGCCTATTTTATATCCATTGTAAATCATATGCCATATTACATATCTGGGCATAAAACATACTTTTAGCAGTTGTGTGGCCGAATAGAAGATATTTTAGAAATTTATTTTAAACTTATTTATTTCGCTCCGGGAGGCATTTTATGTACAATAAGCAAAGATAAAACTGATGTTCGTTTACATTGCGATACAAATGCAAAAGAGGAAAAGAGACCAAAATCTTTTCTCACAGTGATTTTACAATGAGATTGTAATGGAAATTTCTTTGACACGTGTAGACGTAGGAAAGGGAAATTTAAGTATCTTTAAAAGTATGTTGTAAGCATTAAGGTTTTTTTATCCTTTCACTCGGAGCGTGAATACCTTCTGAATTCAACAGTTTAACAGAGCGCGTGTGGAATTAACCCTTATGTTCATTTTGTATAGTATACCATACATACAAATTTATAAAAATATACTACCACTATAAAATAATTTTTAACTTAGTTTTATTAAACACATGACATATGTAGACGTTCATTTATACTTCAAAAATAAAAAATAGTAGTTTATCTGTCATAATTTTAAATCAGTTGTGAAAAATAATCGTCAAGATGCGCCGCTCAGGTTTATCTAAGGTAAGTTTTATTTCATTTTTATGTTTGTACCCCTAAATATGCATGTTTATTATAAAAAACACACGCCTAAATGTTTGTTCTTACACATTTTTATATATACATACCTATATACATTTTTTTTTTTTTTTTGCTTTTCTTTAAAAAAGCAATGTTGTCACCATAAGGGGTTAGTGAAATAAAAAATTGGAACTGGATCAGAAAATAAGAACGCTTTAGAGTGAAGTCAATATGGGCTAAATTATGATAAAAATTATGAAATTAATTAGGATTTAAATTATTTTAAGAGATATCATTACATGTATGTCTATTTTCATCCAGATCTTTGAAACGGATGTAAATGCAAAAAAAAAAAATACACAATATGTCCATAATTACAGCTCTCCTATTCAAAGCTGCTGGCTGTTAAATAATTTACCTGAATGGCATTAGATTTGCGAATGCCTTTATAAAAGGATAGAAATATTTAATGTACAAAATAATTTAACTGGCTCAAATAATTAAAATATGTACAAATGAACAAATATTATCCTGAACAATATATATGTATAAATATTATTTTCCTTATATATGTACCAATATTATCCTGAAACTCCGAGGTAGACAAATACATTTCTCGACATGATACTGATATTATTATTACAAACAACCAAGGGAAGTTAACTCTCCGTTTTTGAGATAATTAACTGCCCTCGAATTGAAAACTTCCAATGATTAAGTACCTAATGGTAGCATTCTGCACTATGAGCAAACACTTGCTTCACTTCCGAATATGGCCACCCTTATTTATATCTGAAGAAAAATTGCTGTGAATACTGGCACTGATCCAATTGTTTGAATCTCTACCCGCACTACTTGGACAAAAACTTCCAAAACAACGACTGGAAAAATGGGTTATTTTTCTATTTATGTAAGAACAATAAATAATTTATTTCTCTCGATTTTACTGTCGTTTCTCAGTTTGTTTTTAGTTATGATTACTTAAAGTATTTTTGATGTTTTATAAATATTTAGAGAGCAGACTAAGTGAAATCATCTCTTAAAAAAAAAAATGTGGCTAACAAAGCATTTCGCGAATTTAATGCCATTTTGAGTAATGGCTATTTTGAAAACTAGTTTTCTACATTATGTGGGAAATAATTGTAATGGATACTATCTTATAAATAAATTTGAATACATTATTTTTCAACTGAATATTTTCTCATCATTATGTCTTCAAGAATGGGCTTCGCACATTTCATGTGAATCATTATAGATGCAAATAGCTCAGAATAGAGGACTATGAATGATGGGCAGTTCATTTAGTATAATAAAGCACCATTCTTTCCTATCATATAACGTAAAGCAGGCTGATATAAAAAAAAAAACATCATTAAAATTATTATTCACCCTACATTATACAAATGACATATTTTCACTTTCTATAATATTTGCATTATAATTCAATAATTACAAAATTGATTTACTTACTTGAATTAAAAAAATTATTAATAAAGAAGTCAGTTAAGCAATTATGAGTTTTTTCAACCAATAATTTTAATTAAAAAATACCTTCTATATCATTTTTAACTCTTAACTATAATCTTTTTATGACTTCATCTAGGATTAGACAACTTTTTTGAAAATGTTTTTAAAAAAAATAGCAGTGGATGATTGAAAACATTAAAATAAATTCTGATCAAAAAATTAAATGATTGTTTCTAAATCGGGTATGATAAAATTTTATTGTAACTACTTAGTGTACAAAAAAAATGTTTAAGTTTTAATTTTAACCTATATCTTTTAATTTATACTCTGTCCTCTTAAATAGTACATAAATCAGAATTCCTATAAAAAATATTTTCTAGGTGGCACCACGTGGGTAGAAACAAAATTTAATAATTTTATTCAATTCATAAGAAGTTCGAAACATTAAAATAATTTGCTGCCATAAAAGAATATTAAATTATTTCATTTCAAATATACAAAGCAAAATTCTAATATATCAGTAAAAATTTGAAAAATTGATTGCATAATTATATTTCTACAAACAAGAAATGAAAGAATTTAAAAATGTTTTTACAAATGACCACCGAGTCAGATAAGATTTTAAAAAGTAATACTAAAATACATTTTTTCAATTAATTTTGGTAACACAGTAACCCGTAATTTAAATCTGTTGAAATCACGAAAAAATTACACTTTATAATTTAACCACAAATGGAAATTAACACACATGAAAAGAAAAATATCAAAATCTGCTTATTCATTAAACAATCGAAAAACAGACAAACACATTTCAAAAACTGAAGTAAATATTTATTTCACTAAACTATGTCAAAATCTTCTTGCTATCTCACTAAAAAATGCTTCTAGAATCAGAGTGTCCAAATGACATTAATGGAACCATTATTAATGCATTTCATGCTAAGTGTTTTCCAGTTCAATATGAAAATCCAAAACACCATTTAAAATATTCGAATTACACCTCAAACAAAAGTTCGATAATGCATGGAATCATTAATTGAAAACTTCATATTTGAATTCGTATAAAGAATATTAATTGAAATGAATCATTCTAGCTGAGAAATTCCTTGAATAATTACAAGAATGGAATTGCAGAATTGAAAATTGGAGTTCTAATTTTCCTATTTCCATTTATTTTGAGATAATTATTCAAAAATATATGTTAATGATTTCAAGATTTCATTTTTTAAATATTAAAATATGCAATTGGAACTATATGTGTAAAGCGAAAAGAAGCATTTCGAAATGAATTCTTAATTGAAAATTATACACAAATGGAGTAATTAAAACCCGACTATTTTTTTTATATTCCTAGGGTGAGTAGATAATATTTAAACAGCCAAAACAAAATCCTGAATTCAGAGTTTGTTAAAAATGAAAATGGATTATGCAAGAGGATAGCATCATATTTCTGTATAATTGCTTATTTGACTAAAACATCCATTAGACTTCAAAGTCATTTTTTGAAATCGGTTTAATAGAAATCATTCCTGATCTCATAGCTATTTCAAGGGAATTGTTTCGACCACAACATTTGAAGACACCCCTACACTTAACAAGTATTAATTAAATTATTGAAATATGAAATGGCAACTAGGATTCAGAGATGGAAGTTCGCAACCTCTCTGATCCACTCTATGAAATATGCTCAAATTCCATAGTCAATATGAAAACCAATGGAATAGTATAGTGTAGACTGGGTAGTTACACAATTTTTGCTAATGTTCTTCCCACCAAATTTATCACAGTATTTGGATTTGAAGCTCACTGAAGGCAGACTTTGTGGTTCATGGGAGATAGGGTCTTTCGATCTACAATAAAAAGAATTTCGCTTTGTGTATGTAGACTTGCGATTTACTTTACCAAGGCATTCACCATACACATATGTATGGGGATTTGCAGTGTACTCTAACGATTCTTGTAATGTTTGGAGGTAGGCTTGTTTTGTATTCTAGCTTGGCACATATCATGCAAGACTCTTGGTCTACCCTCACCAGATATTCATCGTATGTATCTAACCGGAGACATACTGTGTATTCTGACAATGATTTTAAAGTTTGAGAGAACCTGTGGTGTATTTTAGAAGAATGCTCACCAAAAGAAGCATTCGTGGTATGCTATAACAAGGCGTTCAGCGAGGAGGTTGGAGTAAGGCTTATGTGGAGTAATCTTGATTGATGAAGCTAAATGAATGAGCGAATGAAAATGGATTGTGATGAAATGCTATTACTCCATTGACATGATATGGTGTGACCGTAAGTGTTATGCTTAAGAGTACAATGTCATGCCTCTCACATAAAAAATTGCCTTAAATGTATTTTATGGCCAATGTAAAATTCTGTCCAAATTACATTCCTGAACAATTCAACATACCTGAAAGTCTAAACCATTTCATGATATGAGATCGCATGTTTATGCAAATATCAATAAGTTCCAGTGAATTTCATATGCAGAAATACAGTTATCTTCGGTGAAGCGTATTCGGATGTCATCTGTATGAAGAATACCATTCACTTGTAACACGTTGAGAATTTATGACAGCATTCCAAATGATGTAACTTATTTGAAGATCAAATAATTTTGTTAGCGACTATATTAGAATAATTTAAGACTATTCTTAGGAAACTTTTCTCCTTATGCGAGGGAAAAAATTACGAAAATATGAGTAAGGATAATATGACAAACATAATGCGTGACAGTAAAAAGAAAAAAAAAGTGGAAGAAACGTTGCACGGAGGCCACGGTAATGTCCATGTCGATTTTCACGATAAAAAGAGGCATTTTTTAACTCATATTAAATATGAGATAAAATCTTTTGCCATAGAGACATTCAATCATTCGGTATAGAGTCTAAATCTTCGGCTTAGATCTCTATCTGAATATCTTCTTGATTAGCAAACACTTCGGCAAATGATAACTAATTTTTCAGTTATTTTTAGTTTCTCATCATTTACTATGAAAAAATGGAAAATTTGTAATTTAATATCATAAAGTAAAGTTTATAAGTTAAAGATGCCTAAAAGTCCTCTCGTTTCTTATCAATAATTACACATTTTTACTTTCCCGTATACGCAATATAGAGTAAATATTGTAATCGCAATAAAATTCGGATTCGAGAATTTGTCGAATTTCCGTGTTTTTGACCACCCGAAAAACACATTTTTGCAAAATTTCCGTCTGACTGTCTGTGACAAAGATAACTCGAAAAACATGTTGAGCTAGTTGATAGAAATTAAATTCACAATCTTAACACCAAATTTGCAAAATCTCTTCAGAGTAAGTTCGTCTGCCCATCTGTTTGAATATAAGCTAACACGAGAATCGCAAAAAAGAGATCTAGAAATTAAAATTCTATACTCAGATCCAACATCTATGGTATAGATACCTATCAGATATTAAGCTAAATTCAACAATGGGTTGACCCTCTGTCAATCTGTACTTTTAGAAACATGTAAAAACAATAATTCAAAAATTTAATTATATGACTTAAAAATATCAAATTTGGTATGCGATTTTGTGACTAAAAGTGAAGTTTACAGTCGGATCCTTAATTCAATCAAATGTGAAAACATGCGTATAAAACAGGAATTCGATTTTCGAATAATATTAACCTCACGCCAGAAATCAGTCGCAAAAAAACTTGCAAACAAAAGACAAAAAAAAAAAGACAGATTTAGTCAAAATGCTAAATTTACTTTAAAAGTTAACATTTCTTAACTATTGTACGCCGACGCCATGAAAGGCATTCTCTGAGATATCACCTTTATTAGAGAGTACGCGATAAAAGTTTTTGGAGACCTCTGCCACTGGTTTAAAAACTTCAAACTGCTTTATTAAAATCCATTATAAAATTCTTCTAAATTTTTAAAATTATATAATTTATTGATTTGAATTTCCATACCTGGAAATCTTTTCTCAGAAAGATAATAAATATTCTCAGAAAATAAGTCCTGAAAGACCTTTCAAAATAGAACGATCTGTAAATTCTGAAAATTCTTTCCTGTCCAAAGAATTTTAAGAATTATCGCTGGATCAGTCAAAATATTTGTTTTAGGAACCAATCAATCAACCGGTAAGTTACATTTGACCCTTACTTCACTGATGTCTGTTTTCTTATCAGATAACGTAATTTAATAAGATTTTTTTAAATGATCTGAATGAGAAGAGTATGAAATAGCACGCGAATTAAAACAGAACTCATTAAACTTCAATGCAATTATTTCGAATTAAATTTTTCCCACACTATCATTTTCTATAATTAAATTTTGCCGTGACTCAAACTAAAAAATAAAGGAATAAAACTCAATCTACTAAAAGTTTTAAAGAGATTGATTGAAGCATTTTCTGTATCAATACATCTTCATTCATCAATTTTCATTACATCTTCAGTATCAATTTAATCTTCCAAAATAGTTTCTTTTGTTAAGTTCTGCATACTTGAATTAAAATATCCTAATTAAGGTAGGTGACTGCGATCAAGATAATGTTTATGCTTTTTTTTTTTTTTTTTTTGTGGAATAAACATGCATGAAACAAAAATATATTATCAGATAGAAACAAAGAATGTTCTGTAAAATGGAATAATTAGGATTTTTTTTTTCACTAAAATTATGCCTAAAATAAACATGTAATTTGAGAATTTATGAAATTAGTTCGTCTTAATTTTGTAAATGGCTATAAAATATATTACCATGTCCATAAATTAAAATAAAAGCTGCATTTCTATCCCTCCTTTAAATATTTAAACTCTACTGCAACATGATATTTGCAAATTTTTTAGAAATATGAAGGCAAAAAACAACAATAAAAACAAGACAAAGTTTTTTAAGGAGTAGATTACCCGTTCTGTAATTCAAAGACTACAGATCATATTGAAATAGTTTCTTAAAAAAATTAAATAAATAATTTAAAATATAATAAATATATTTATGCATTTAATATTTTGCTAAAATTTAGTACCTTTAAAAACTTCATTCAAAGATAAAAGTCACTTCTCAAAGAAAGGATAAGGGAAAAAATACAAATATTTTATTAAAAACTGATCAGAAGGAAAAAATTAAAATAAATAAAGGCAGTATGTTAAATTTAAAAGTATTCAATATTTTTTTCTAAAATATCAGCTTTTTTTAATGAAATTACCTTTTTAAAGAAATATAACTTTTTAACGACGGTTCAGCCGATTTCGATATGCGAGATACTTATCATTTCAACCTAAAATCATAAATATCTTATATTCTAAAAAGGTTTGAAACAGTTTTATAAGAAAAGTTTCTTTCCTGAATTTGCATTTACAATTCCCTAAAATCTCACATTTCAGATACATTTCTGTAGTATTGTGATGAGAATCGAATATGAATCTCATGGATTTTCTTCGACCGATTTAGTGCTAATACTGCTTTGTTATGTTTGATACTAAAATACAATTTGGTGCTAAGATAAACTATTAAATTTCATTCAATGTGCAAGTGGCACTTCTGACATGCACTTTCACATGCACACATATTACCATATATCACATGCACACACCATCACCAAACACACTGTTAAAAATATTAAAATGTAAACACAAATAAGTTTTATTATGTTGCTTTATCGCTTATTGTTGTTACTCATTATTATTATTCTTTACATATGTTTAATTGGATGTACAAAAATATCACTACATCATGCATCCGAATAACAATCCCAATAAGAAGAACAGATTTGAAACAATCTTTTTATGCTTAATTCAAAGACTGTTAATCTTAACGAAGTGTTACGAATCTATAACATTATTTTCTTGCAATGCTGACCTCATAGCTGTCAAGATATATTTACAGGGATATTCTTAATGGAAGTTGACTCGATATAAAATTTATAAATCCAGAACTTGGTAACAACAAACTTTACAAACATTTGGTGATTTATTCGGGGACTTCGACATCAAAAATTAAGGTTCTGTAAATTGCAAATATTTTTACTATATTTATTAGAACCGGGAATTTGTGGAGTCTTCCAGATTATTCCATACCTATTCAGAATGAAATAAAAGATGGAATCTCCCATGTTTATCAATTCTTTATTTTTCGAGTGTTGATCGAAGAGTAAGCATCCTACTTGCGTCTCGGATTGTTATTGCTATTTTGAATATATTGTGTTTTTTTCTGGTTATACTGCGATTTTCAACAAGTTCTGACCCTTATGTACGTCTTAGTTGTGTTTTTATTACCAATATTTACTGTGACATAAAATGTTTACCTTTACCTAGTGCGTTAGACCACTTCTGTTGTTGTTGTTTCTTATGGGAAAGCCCGCTGTTACGAAGACAGCGATTTTAAGCCGGAGGGGGAGTGTCTCTTGTTTTTATAGTTGCGCCAACTAGGGCCAAGAGTACGACTTTGCTACTCACATATTACTCATTCGCTTGCACAACCCCTTTTTACAAGAGGGCACATTCACGCATCTCACAGATAGAACAACTGAAGAACAAACGTGCCCAAACCGGGACTCGAACCCGGGATGCCCAGATTACGAGGAAGACGCGCTACCCCTATGCCAGGACGCCGGCAGACCACTTCTAATCTAACGCATCGGACGAATTAATTTATAAATAAGAAAGTTGATGTTAAAAATTTTTTAAAAATTAGCCTTTGACCGGTAACATATTTAAATTATATTCAGTTACTAAATTATATATATTTTGACATATCCAATTTTTTTTCTCCCAATCTCTAGAAAATATTTGCAATTCCAAAGAATTATGTTATAAAAAATCTAATGACTAAAACAATAGAAAAATGTTAGTTCAAGAAATTCGTTTTTTTGAATAAACAAGAGCCTATAAAATATACCAAAAGGTATTTTTCTATCTCCCCAAAATTCATTAAGCAATTTTCTTTCTAGATATGTTTATTAAATTTAAAAATTTATCTATATGGTCGATATAAGAAAAGGAATGTTGAAAATTAAATTTGAAATTAACAGCTTGTCTCAATCATTTATCTAATGCTGAACATCACCGAGGAAAAAGCATAATGACAAAACAAATTATATTAACTTCAAATTTAATTTTCATTACTTCAATCTGAACAAAGGTTATATATATTTTACTCCTTTGAAATCGTAAAAAAAATATTATTCATTAATAACAAGATTTTATAAGTATGAATCTATTTAGAAGTTTGACATTATCTTCAAATTACAAATATGATTGTACACGATGAAGAAAGTGCTCAAATTACTCTTCATATATGACAGTTAAACCTAGAATTACCTCATCTAACGAGTAATTACATTCCGGCAATAGGTGCTGAGAATATTATAGTTTTAGAAAATTTTAGTTAGATTTTTATTTGAAAATGAACTGAAACGTGAAAGTTTTTTTCTTAATAATTAGTAAACATATTTCTAAAAAATTAACTTTATATCTTTTAATATTTTTTAAAAAAAATATTTTTATTCATAAAAATTTTTACATTTCTTTCTAAATTTGAATAAATATTTTTAATATATTTTATAGCAATACTACTACTTATTTTATTACACTTAGGTGCGGTGGGACGATATTAAAAATATGTTTTGTGCGCGCGTTAGAGTGCTACACAATTTCGAATACATTTTAAACTAATTTTACTTAAATTTACCGACCTTATTTTTTAAATTTAAATTAAAAAAATTGATTTCTTAATCCTTCTATTTATTTTAGTTGGTCAATATTAACATGCATAATATAGTGAAATATTCGAATAGACAATCAAACAATTTTAAGCAACAAAATTTATGCTAAATATTTTTTTCTATGCACGTCTAGACAAAATATGCCCACAAACAGAAGTCAGTTACTTTGATTAATATGGTCTAGCACAGCTCTTGTTTATAAACAATATGGGAAACTTCACTTATGCAAGTGAATTGATCTCGAATTTTCAATGGACACATATCGAATAATTTTAAAAAGTTCAAAAACACATTTTAAACAAATAATTTTGTTTATCTAGACTGAGTAGTTGAATGATCATGATTTTTTGGCAGACAGCAATAATTTCAAGAAATGATTTTGTAAAACACGAGGCCAGACAAATCGGAAATGGGTAATGCTTTAAAATCTCAAAAATCAAGGTTTTTTTTATTTACAATTACCATGAATTATTTATTGAAATTTAATATCATTTGTATATCATTAAAACATGCTGCTTTATGTAATTAACTTTTCAGGAAAATGTACCCTTTAACACTATAATAATGCGACTATCTTGCTTCAATCAATTATTTTGCTAATTAAAAAATTATTTTTTTATATTTTAACAGAGATTAAGCGCATTAAAAGATACAGTTGGCTTTCAAACTGCATCTAATTAATCGAAGTAATCAAGTGTAGAAAATTATAAGTATATTTATCTCATTTTTTAAAAAAAAATCATTTTTTTTTTTCAAATTAAATCAAAACTTATGTAATTTAACAAAATACTTCACAAATTATTATATTATTTAAAATAAATTTTTTTCTGTGACTCGGCTTAAATTAAGTCATTAATTAGGTTAATTACATGAGTTAAAATTATGTACAAACGCAAAATAATGTCAGGTGGTTAACTTATTCACAACTGAAGATAATAAATTTTACAAAGAGAATACATATAAAAAGATAGAATATATGTACAATCAAAATATTAATCATCGAAAAGTTAAATTCTGTCACAAGTAAATTTAAATAGTTCAAAAATTAATTTTTTAACGATTGTAACAATTCATTTTAAATAATTTTAAAATCTGATGTATTTTTTCTAATCAATTTCATTCAATAAATAAAAAAAGGTTGAAAGCGATATTTAGATGCTGCTTTGTTTCAATCTATTTAAGAGGTTGAAATGATAGACAATGTTCTAAATTTTTTAAATATTATTATACTTTAAGAAATATTTTGGTATTTAATTTGCTTTATGTAATATTTCAAGACCTGTAGATGCAAAACCATAAATTTATAATTTTATATGTTTTTTTTTTTTTTTAAATTTGAATGCGAGATTATTTGCAGTCGTATTTATGCGGAGTTTTTTTATCTACTTTTTAAAAGTCGCATTTGCCTGACAGTAAATATCCATCATACATAGTATTCAAAATTTATAAAAAATTAAATTTACTTAGAAAACATAAAAAAAATACAAATATGAAGTACTTCAAAACAGTTCTTAAAATTCATATTCAAAATGCATTCAGAGACAAGATATGGTCTCCGATATTTATAATGGATGCAGCAAAATTAAAATAGGTTTATATATCAGCATAAAAGTTCATATGATTATTGATTTTATAATGTTATAATTTAAAAAAATGATAAGGTGTTTTCATATAGTTCAACCTCAAATTTAACAAAACAAACGAAAGTTTATATTCAAATCTGAATTAGATTATTATACAAAACCCAAACACTTTTACAAAAACTCGTACTCTAATTTATATGACCGCCATATTGAACTACAAAATTATACGGAATTATTGAGACTAGAAACCTATCCACTTCCAGATAAGAGGATTTACAAATACATAAAAATATTATACGAAATCAATTTTAACAATACATTTTATTAATAAATGAAATGAACATTATATTGGTAACTATGCAAGGCAGTGCAATGTGTATTAATCTTACCATTCATACTTAAAAAAAAAACTAGAGGAAAATGCAAAAAAGAAGAAAATTGCGAACTTACCCAATAAGTAGTAGGCCAAAATTTCATTTGGGACCGATGCTATAAGAACCATAAAATCAGCAATCGACAAGCTGACCAGATAGCAATTGGTTGGTGTGTGCATACTTCTGGTTTGCCAAACCACAATCACAACCATTATGTTTCCCAATACACCAACAATGAAGACTATTCCTTGGAAAACAGTTCCCACTATTCTATAGTTTATGGAATAGTAAGAAGGGTCCAAATATTCTGGACCAGTGTCAATTTGAGTCTCATTGTACGTCGAGTTGCCCAATCCAGCATACAGAAAAGTCGAATTACAATCAGTTCCAAAAAATGTAGAGCTGTTGTTGTCACAGTCAATCATGGTTAATTTCTGTTGGTGTATTCTCTGATTTTCAAGATTTGCGATTCAATTCAAATATGTTTTGAAAGTTTCAATTTAGTTTTATTTAATTTCTTTATCAAACAATAATATTTGCTTACTTTTACGCAAATGTCGATTTTTTTATCATAAAATTTCTTAAATGTTTGAAGAGACTTTTCAAAAATAATGATATAAGTTTTATACAATTATTTATAAAGTTTTTATGTTTTCAAATTTTCAAAACTTTTAGATGCTCACTAGTTCTACAATGCTTCTCACCAAACTTTTAAGGATACGATTCTTTTTTTATTTCTGCAAAAAGATATGTTTAGTCTTAAAAACAGTATCTAATAATTATTTAAACGATGCATATTCGAATAAGTGCTTCCACAGTGAACTAACCGTTCTACAAACAAATATTTCATCGACTTAAACACTGTCAATTCAAGAAAAATGCGATCCTAAATGAAATATTTCAAAGTTTCCAAATCACATTTTAAATTATTTTCGGCAAACAAAATAGGATTACGTAAAAAGTTTGTACTTGACAACTTTTCCCTAATCTATAATATGCCAATGATAAATTCATCGATTATAAAAACTCCTAATAAATTATAAAAAAACGGGAAAAGATCAACAACCTGTTGATACTAAAATAAAATACGACTGTGAAAAAAAAAAATGTCCTTTCTTGAAAAAACAAAATAAATGTCTCTACGCAAACGAACTGTGCAAATTCAGCACATAGAAGCAAGTTGAAGAAACTTTACTTGACTAAGAGTCACTAAACTACCAGAAAGAGCGAAATAAACCGTCATGCACCTTCCACGCTTAAGTCCACTCTGGCGGGTCCAACAAATATTCCAACCTCATGCTAACTCCAGGAATGCCACGAGCAGCGCTGATATCGAGTTCGTAACCATGGGAACCAAGACCGCCGCTCTAACTTCTGAAAATGCATTGTTTCTTGGTGTAGGACCGTTTCAGCAGTTTCGTGCAGCAAAAAAAAAATTGTAGTACTCGAAGTGAACTTGAGTTTAAAGAAGTACTTTTTTGTTTATCGTTATTGTTTAAACTTCAGCTGACTAGGCGATATTTGTTGAGCGTTGTTTTCACTTTTCACGTTTTCTGCATAATTTGAACTGAAAGGAATTCTTGAAGTACTTCAGGAAACTGAAAGGAGTATTGTTCTAAAAATTTCGATTGTTTTGCATTGTGTGGATTCGAGTGGGATTAAGTTTCCTTTTTTTAATCCTTCTTATTTGTTCGGAACAATTACAGAGCATTATTCTTTGAAAAAAGCTCGCAATGCCTTTGATATTGATGATATGCTTTTTATATTGATATTTTTATACAGAGGTTTTATTTCCAGTTATATTAATTTCATTTAAATATATTTTTAAAATGTTCAGCATTCTAAAAGTAATATAATTAATTAAAATTTAAAGAATTCCCTTTTTCGAAAGTTTTAAGGATAAATAAAATTATCTTGTCATATAATGAATAAGATATTACACATAATTAAATTCTGGGAGTATTATAAAAGAAAAATAAGCCAAAATACTTAACAATATGCATTAATTAATTCTATTCGGTGTTTTTCACATAACTTGTAAAATGTTCTTTAACATAAAACTAATACCAACACTTGATTATGTATGCATGTTTACACAAAATTAAAAACTAGTTATTTTAATGAGATGTTTTAACAATATTCTTTCATAAAGATTGTTAATTTTTTTTTCTCTCAAGGTGTTGAAAAGATAGTTTCATAAAAATCTAGAATTATAATTTCGAAATTTTGATGAATCTGACAGTTTTAGATTTCTTTGAATCCAATAAAGCATTTCTTCAAATATGTCAAGCTATCTGTCTTAGAATTGAAAGATTCAAAAATGCATAAGTTCGAAAAACAAAAATTAATAAAAAAAAATATTACAAAATTGAATTTTAAAAATGTGTTAAATAAAATTTGATAAGTGATGCATGTTTGTCATCGTTCCTGTGAAGAAGTTGATTATAATTTAGGAGAGTTTTGTAGCTGTAGTTAGGATAAGAACTAGTTTTATTAACATAAATATGCATGAGTATAAAATGTTGAACAAAATCCATCAATGACTTGGCTATCTGGCAATCTATCTGCTGTGTGTATCTAAATGAGTAACTCAACCAGTGGGGGAGTTTTCCCTGATAACATCTCCCTCACATATTTCAATTCAAAGATGTTATTCACCATTTCCCACCCTACAGTTCTGAACTTTGGGGGAGGCCAGGAATGCTAAAAGTGCTCAGATTTTTATTTTCGCAGATGAGAATTGTATGCTTCTTAAAATTAGTTCAGAATTTGTTGTTGTTTATAATGGCACTTGCCATGGACAAGCTCGCTGATGGAGTCAGCGATTTTTAGCCAAGGGAGTGTCTCTTGTTTTTTAGTAGCGCTAACTAGGGACAAGAGTACGTCTTAGCTATTCACGCATCACATTCACTTGCACAACCCCTCTTTACAGGGGGGCACATTCACACATCTCACAGATAGAACAGATGTAGAACAACCATTCCAGAACCGGGACGCCCAGATTACGGGGAAGACGCGCTACCCCTATGCCAGGATTTGCACATTAATCAAATGCAACTGGAAATTAATTATGAAATAGCTGATTAGAAGGCTGTTTTTGGTGATTAATCGTTGGCATTCTATTATTACACAAGTACAAGGAATGTAAATATGTATTTTTGATGCATCTTTTTGATTGAAACAAAACAGATTTTTGCAGAACTGACTAATAGTTGAAAAACCATATATTGAATTTCATTAAGTCATTAAGTTTTAGAGTTAATTAATTTTGCATGCCTGTGGTAGTACTGACCATTCCGTAACGGGTCAAACCCCGTTACGGATTTCACTCAAAACTTAGTAGGACTTTATATTTTAGATAATAAACCTTAATATCAAATTTTGTTAGTCGACCTATTTATATTTTGCATTTATTGTGCTCACTTGCACTTGGACAGGCGGGTGGATATAATTGCTCTGATAACAATCTACAAACGTGATATAATGACATATTATCAAATCACATCAATTTGGTTCAAAGCGTTTTTGATTAACATAATAACAAAAAATATTTTTTGAGTTAAGAAAGCTGTGAAATTTGTAGATTTATCAAAATCTAGACATGAACTCGAAGACAGAATTTGTTGTAAATGTCAAAGTTTTCGTATTTCAGATTTTGTGAAGTTTCTATGTTCCAGGCTTCCCTGCGTACTACTTACTCATTCTGGCATTATGTCTGTTAATCTATCTGTTTTTGAATATGGTAATACAAAAAGGCTATGAGATAGAAATATCTAATGGCTGTATTCAAAGTGCACATTTTATTAGGAGGCCAATATTTTTTCTTGGAGAAAGTATGCGAAAGAGCACTCCTACTGGTTTGTTGATTTCAATAATTTCTGTTTGCAAACTTTGTATAAAAGAAAATGAAAACACAACAAGATAATAAATTGAATTGGATATTGGACCTAAATTGGTATTGGCTAAATTTTGAATTTAAGCAGATATTATGAAAATATTCAGTACTATATTATCATTACTACACTTAGAAACTCAACAAAAAAGTGTCACTTGGAATTAATATCGAATAAAGATGAAATTGAACAGTTCCAACTGTTTTCGTAGATGTAAGTCAAATAATTTTAAATTTTGAAAAAATCACATTATCTCTATACATGTATATATGTATATATATTACTATGTTAGTAAAATGAGTTTTTTTATATTATGTATGTAATGTATTATTATAGCGTATATTATAAACAAGGAGTTTCAAGAAATCAAATTTATATAGTTATTAAATAGAAATATGTAATTCGCAATTCCTTTGGAGTTAATATGCCATTTTAAAAAAATTATTCCTAAAGGAAAAGTTATAAATTGATAAAAGTAATAATTTTAAATATGAAAACTTTATAATGGGAAGGATTTTATAGAGGAGAAAGACATTTTAAAGATATTTGTACTATATATAAAGGTTTTCCAAACTGTGTGTTCCTAATCCATATTTGAAAGTTCACACTCCCGGCAAAAGAGTGCCAAGTACTTAAATGAATATATATCTTATCAGAACTTGAAAAAATGCGATGTGGGAATTAAATCTTCTTCAAATGCATAGTAGCAATTCCGCAAAATTAACGCAATGCGCAAACAGGCGATTCGTGCCGAAAATGTCTCAGCGCAGACTCCGCTTACCCAATAAGGTGTTCCTTTGACTATGATCTTTCAATTCAGTTTGCTTACAAATGAACTTCGAACCGGTCCATTATCATTTGTATATGCATTTGTTATACTTGATAATATATGTGTATATTTGTCTATTTTTTATCCATAAAACTCTAGGAAAAAAAAACAAAGAAAATCATTGTGGAGAGGATGATGTGCTTCTCTGGCGATTTGATTTCTAAAGTATGGGTCGCAATGTTTGAAAGTTTGAGAAACTCTACCATATAGAAAAGAAGCAGGAGGTTTTGGACATTTTTCGAAATTACACGCATCTCATTTGCTCATAAATTGATTGTGCTTTCAAAATGTACTTTAGATATTTATTATAGTTTCTCTTCAAAACATTTATATAAAACTTATAGTATAAAATCTGACCAACTATCTTTTTTGACCATAATAAATTTCAAAAGAATTTTAATCCCTGTCTCTAGTGATCAATCTTTACGTGATAATTAATTTTAAGTGTCAACCTCTCGGTGAGCTATTTATTCCTCAGAAATATATTTGTATTGAACTTAATTTGAATTTCTTTTCTGTGTAGTCTAGTTTGAATACATATAACTTAAAGTTAGAAATTCTTGAGCATATAAATTTATTTCTTGTATCTCCGAAATGGCTCAAATGGCTTGAATCAAATTTTATCTATACTTATAATAAAGCTCAATGTGTGTGTGTGTGTGTGTGTGTGTTGGCGCTCTACAGGCCAGACCGTTTGACATACAGCTACCAAATTTGGTACATGTATACCTTGGAGGTTGGGAATGTGCACCTGGGGTTTCTTTTTTCGAATTTTTAATTAGAATTTTAATTATTAATTAAAAACTAACTTTCCCACCAAAAAAATCTTCCATTTTCCCCACCGCCAACTTTTCCGCCAAAAAAATCTTCCATTATCCCCAGCGCCAAACGAGAAAGGCTTCAGTTTTTTTTTTTTCTCCCAACAGTAATGAGGCTAGGATTAAAATTTTTCGGCGGATTATTTCAATCGGTTCTGTTTATTTTCTTAATGTTTGATGCATTTAAAATGAAACATTGTTAATGAATCAATCTTTCAGATTCATTCTGAAGTACTTTTGAATTAAAATAAATCAGAATAAAGGAAATTAAAAATTTCTAATCCGCATAGCGTTACCCCAACTGGCGTAGAAAAAATCACGTATTTGCGTTACGTAACCGGAGAAGAAAATTCACGCATGCGCATTCTGTTCTGATTGTTGCCATGACAACGTTATCAATGGTTGATTTAAATTATTTTTGGGTTAGTTGCATGCTTTTGTAAGTAAATTGTATATATGTTAGTTATATATTTTTCGTATATGCTTATAGTTTTAAGTACATCGTTTTTTAAGTAGTTTTTTTAAAATCTGTTTTCAACCGTTTATTTTAAACGATTCGTTTTATTTTCTTAGTGTTTGATGCATTTAAATTTAAACATTGTTAATTAATCGATCTACTCATAATGAATCTAAGAAAATTTTGTTGACCAACTCTTGAGATATTACATAAATTTAAAAAGATATTCTTTAGTGCCCATAAAGTTTAAACGCTGAGTGACTCTATTTTCAGTAATGAGATTATAAAAAAATGCTTTGTTTCAGTAAAAAATATTATTATATTAATTGAAGATAAATTCTTTCCTCTTTAATTTAAAGTATAAATTCTACGGGTGCTAACAGAAAATGAGAGAGATACATATTACGTTATGACTGAAGGCCTTTATAATATTATGAATGAATTATATGATAATCAAAATTTGAAGTTTTAAAATATTTTGATGAAGAAGCTATTAAAGTAGAAATTGCATAAAATATTTAATTATTAAAATTTTAACGAACATTAAGATTGGCGAACCGGCTGGTCGCCAAAGGCGGCTAGTATTTAAATAAATTTTGACTTTTTAAGTTTATCTATATAGGTATATTTCCTGTAAAAAAGCGAATTTACAACAAAAAACCATCTTTTATAAATAATTATTAGAGCCTTTTTCTATCTCCTGAAAATGTCATTTAGCGCCATCTATGATCGGAATTCACCATGGTAAATTGATAGTAAGTTTTAAAATGTAGATAGTATATTTAAAAATATAAATTGTAATATAGCAGATTTTTTCGTAGAATGTATTAAAATAAGAGAAATCATGATTTTTTTTTTTTTTTACTTAAATGACCAGTTTATATATAGGTTAGATTGAAAAATATTAAAATATAATCAGTACGTGATTCGAATCTAAATACTTTTTTCTCAAAAAACACGATTTTACAAAAAAAAAAAAAAAAAGAGAGAGAATTGGTTATCCAGGTACTTTAAACTATAAATTGTAATGTGCATTTATATGATATTAAGTTATAATTTCTCTACCTTTTACCTGTTCTTTTTTGTGTTCATTTATTTCTCTTATTTCATGTTTTCTGTCTCACTTGAAATATGGCCTTTAGTGAAAATTCTATTAATCCAATCACATTAGTCCAGTATCAAATATGAGAATTTAAGCTCATTTGTGCTAAATTTGATTAGTTCTTTCTAAAAGTTATTTGTGTAGAAAGTCATACATATTTTATGTTATTAGTAGTACAAAGTAAATGCATCGAAAGACAAGAATCGACTATCCAAAATGAACTCAATATAGAATAAAAATAAGCATTCTATTTCAGCGATTGGAAAAGAGAAGAAAAATATGCTTTTTTCCTTCCTTGCACGAATTATCGTATTAAAAGTGATATTTTGGGATTTCTTTTGTATTATTCAAAAGTTAAAGATTTTTAATGATAAAAATTTCAGTTTAAGAATTTCTATGCCTGAAATATAGAATAAAAAATGTATTCAACAGGGGTAAATGTTAAAATACGTTACTAGGCAAATATGAAAAAATAATAATACAAAAAGCACACATTTAGACGCAACACAAAAGAATTTGCATTTCTTGATGAAAAGTATTGTAATGAAATAATAAAATTAATTTCCTCACCGGAAGATTAATCAATCACGGAAAGTTATTCATTCATTTTTCATGCTGTAATTTATGCTAAAATTTAAGTTTTTCCAAAAGTTAAATTACTTAATGAAGTTCGAAGCAAATTAAACTTAGCGATAGTTTCGTTTCGGGAAATATGATTAATCTCTTTTCGAGAGAATTTTCTTATGGTTGTAGTTTGCTTTTTAAATTAAATCAGCTTCATTTTACTCATGAATGAATTATTAAGGATAAATGATGAGAGGTAAGATATTAAAAAATGCTGACTATTCTGTGGATTTAAAGTTTTAAAAATAAGTAATGATTCTTATAAAATGAAGTTTCGGCTAAAGAGTCTTACATCATACATTTTAAAAGGATTTATGTTTCTAAATCTTATATTTACTTATTTTTAAAGCGCATTAAAAGACATCACGGAACTAAAAAAATGCATATGTATTTGATTATCATCCTTCTATCAAAACAAAGCTTTAACCTTGAGTCTCTTTATTATTATTTATTATTATTTTATTTATTATTATTTTATTTATTATTATTCCTTATTTATTATTATTTTCTGAAAATTAGATTTGAAAGTGGATAATAGATGATTTTATGTGCATCAAGAATATAAGTAGCATTGGATGTATAAAATTATTCAAAAACATTTTACCGATTACCCAATACTAAACTTCCTAAATATCAACAACAGGAAAAAATATTCCTAAACCCAAAGCAAAGTTTTTTTTTAATAATAATGTGCGAGGGTTTTCCAGAAAGTAAGTTCCTTTTTCAACTTTTGAGGCAGGGGCGTAAGATTCATGATTTCACACATGCGCGTGCATTTTGGTAATTCAATAGCAAACAGTTAAAGTCGTTTTTAGATCTCTCAATATCGCGTGGACTGTATGCTGAACTTTTAAAATGTTTGAAACAATTGACTATGCTGAGTGTCCAAAGAAATTCTTTACAGTAAGTTTGGAATAGCAATAAACGATAAAACGAATAGATAATTTTGTAGAAATCATTATAAAATGACGAGTGAATATTGAAATTTCTTTGTCTCATCTGTATCTCTACCTTGGTATTTGATGTTCGATATGCATCAAGTAAGTCACGATTATTTTGCCATCTTTGCTGTAACATAGCATAATAAGTTGTGGCAATAGTATCAATGACATTTCATTTCTGGTTGTAAGAATCTAATTTTGTTCAATACAAGATGCATTTGGCTTAACAAAACAGAAGGTGAGGTTAAGCCAAACTCTCCGTGGTGTAATATCTGGAGATAAAAAAGTCAATTCGAGTGTTTGTAAAAGAAGCCATTCTCAGTAACTCTACGCCACGAGACCATTCCACCCTAAAACGGATGTGTCGAAAGTTGTCAGAAATGGGTTGGTGAAGATAGGAAAGTATGATACCCTAAATATTTCTTGACTGATTTCATTTGGCATGGGTATTCATTGAATAAGACTGGGGAAAGAGGACTTGTAGCAGTTGGAGAAGGCTGGGAATTTAAGGTAAGAAGGCTTTGTGACTTTATTCAATTCAAGTTAGCTAACAGAGATTAAATAACTGAAAAGGAAGGCAAAAATTGAAAGCACCCATTTCTCAATAGGTCGCCACCACTTCTTGTCGATACTGCTTCATTCAGTGGTGGCGGGATGATCGGCTGTATGCAGAAAGAAGGTCACCTCCACGCCAATGGCGTGGTATAAATTGATTAGCCCTAAATTGTAAGGCTTTAGGTGGAAAAATTCAAAGTTCTTGTGTGGGACCATATCAACTAGGATCAACTTTTTGGAGACAATTCACGCCTAAAAGAACAGTAGGAACATTTCTTATAAGTTAGACATTTTCTTCTTAGCAATATTTGTTAATTTTGTTGTTTTGCAAAATATTTGCAGGAACTTTGTATTTTTAAAAAATTTAAATTGAAGTTCACAGCTTAGAATAAAAAGATAAAAAGATGATTAATTGTAATTCCATTTGTAAAAATATCATATAAAATTTCATATATAAGTCTAAAATTGAATCCTGATTTTAAAACATTCACATTTAATTTCTTCACTGCAATCTCCGTCATAATTGAAAATAAAAATAAAAAATCATACAATTTTAAAGCCAGAGAATATTTTAAAGGCTAAATCTTTTTCTCTATCAACATGCAACTCAACATATATTTAAATACTTCCGTTTTGGTCCAAAAACATTTCATACACAACATCTTTACAAGTACTATATTTTGATTAAATATTTGAAACATATAAGTCAAAATAAAAGTTTAATAAAAGCATATTAATTGAATTACTTTATGAGCTATTATCCAATGAAATATGAGTAAAACTTGAGCTAATAAGAATTAAGATTTAAATAGCTACAAAGCAATAATTCAATTCCTACTAAATAATTATTTTACAAAATCCAAACATTCTAGATTCAAAATATTCATTAGAATAATTTTAAATTATATATATAGAATATGAAAAATATGAGAGCAACTTCAACTGACTTCCATACTTAAACTCATCTGAAAAGGTAATCATTAGAAACAAGAAGTATATTTTTTTCATATCCATGAACTCAGTTTTCAAATGCAATTTTTTATACATTTGGGAAGTCAGTAATGAATTTATAGTACATATTCTGGTGAACACTGTTATTTTATTCATATAAAAATGAACAAATCATTTTAAGATATAAAATAGCATGTTTGACAGAAGGAAGATCTTAATATTTTATATCTCCAGCATACAGCTAATCATATTTTTTTCTTTTTAAATCAGTAAAAGTTTTCAGTAAATCTATTATATCAGTAGCTTTTACGAAAAAAGTAAAATGTAAGGAAGGAAAACATTACATTTTTCTCTTATTAAATGTGATTATTTGACAGTGTTTGGAATATGTAATTTCTTTTTACTCGAACTTTATTTTAAATCATGGAATTATTGTCAATTTATATAAGATAATTTTTGCACGCGTTTGTCAGTCTGGATTTGCTTTAATATTTTAAGAAGCAACTTTTCTTCGATTTTACAGTTATTATCAAGTGAGAACAGGATGCTGTTTTTGTCAGCGGGTTTTGACGCTCTAAATAATGAATATTGAAGCTCGAAATATCGTAGGTAATGAATAAAGCATGAATGGCAATTTTCATCATCATCTTTTAATCGCATATATCTTTTTACCTGCTTCTACCAATATTGCATTATTATTATGTATTCTTCTTTAAAAGCAGATGCGTATTTAAAAGGATGATCTGCTTTTACCAGTACTGCTTTATTATTACGCATGCTTCTTTGACAGCAGATGCGTTTTTAAAAGGTTGACATAAAACTATGACATCATAGCTGTTATTTCATTTCAAAATTGGTCGAGCTCCAAAACATTGTTAGCCAGCTAAAAAAATTTTAAAATTTTAAATGAAATTTAAATATATATATATATATATATATATATATATATATATATATATATAGAGAGAGAGAGAGAGAGAGAGAGAGAGAGAGGGAGGGATACTGACAGAGAAGTCGCGTGATTCTTTCAAACCGGTTTAAACTGGTTAATGACTTAAATTAACTAAGGCAAATAATGACTTAAAAATAATAATGTTCTCACATGACAACTTTAATTTTGCGATCGTAGACTTCATTAAATTATTTTATGATTATTTTTATTTTACTACAGTTTTGAAGCTTGTACATTTGTGTATTCTCTGTGAAAATGCAATTTCTCAAGATTTTGATTAATTCATTCATCACCTATTCATCTTGCTTTTTAATATGGTGTATTTTCGATTCTTTTGATAACGTAACTAGTCAGAAACACTATATGCTAGATAAGGGAAATGTGGTATGCGATTCTTACATCAAACCTTTTATCTCTATCAGAACCAATCATTGAGCTAGAAAATTTGAAAATTTATAATCCATTTTATTACTTATACGTTACTAAAAGTAAATGGATTTAAATTATGCCGATTATTAAATTATTATATTATTTTATAGAATGTGGAAACAATCTCACATTCTATAAAATAATATAAAAATAGGTATGTATTTTAATTTATGAATAGAGATTATGGAAGTGTACTACAATCCGATAATAATTCTACGATTTCATTGATAATATGAAAAAACATTTGATTTTCTGAGCAGAACACATTTAGGTAATGAAAATATAAAAGCAATAAATAAATTATTACTGGTCTATTTTATAAGTATTTTTTTAAAGTTTAGACGCAAATATTAATAATTAAATTGAAACGTAGAAGTCGATTAAATGTCAGATGATAATTAGAAAAATTTAACTAGATTTAAATACAAAACTATAATGCAGAGAAAAAAATAACTAGGTTCAAATACAAAACTATAATTCAGAGAAAAAAAAATTAAATGGGTTCAAATGCAAAAATACGGTTAAAAGAAAAAAAAAAAGAATTTAGTTCATCATCATCGGGTTCTAGAAAACAATTTTAAAGAAAGCCAAATTTTCAAGAAACCTGAAGCATTAAAGATTCAATTGCTTAAAATTTCAAAATAAATTTCAATTTCTAATCTAGCGTGGGAATTCTTTTCAGTCGCCAACAACTCAACGTTTTTCAATTTATTCTAGGCTATTTCTAGAGTACCAGAATATAAAATTAAATGAATAATAGATTTCCAAATTCTAAGAAAATTTGGAAGTAAATAAATTTTTTCTCTTGTGTGTAGGTGGACTATTGAACTTAAAACTTACAGAAAAAAATATTCTGAGAATCAATCTGATTCTAGTTCTTAGAAAAAAACGGTCTAGCTCTCGGAATGTTCAAAAAATTATGTGTCGGTTTATAGATGGTTTATATTGGGCTCTTTTAACCATAAATTAAAATTTCGTTTAAGGTATCCGACTACATTAAAAACACTGGTTTTATACCGCATTGGCGAATTCTTCTTTTATTATTATTTCTTGTAGTCCAGGCTTTCCTCTTTCCAAAATAGTATTTTCTAGGAAAAGGAAGGTCTGACCTATCATCCAGGAGAATTTTAAACAATTTTTTAGCTAAAATATCTCTTTAACTTCAATTTTCTCAAACTTTAATTTTCATAAAAATTCTCCACCGTTAACATGATATCTCAAAAACTAATAGAGGTATTACATAAAAATTTCAGCGTGTGTTTTAAATAATACTGGTAATGAAATGAACCAAAAGTTTTATTGTTGGTGAAATACTTTTTCATTTATAGGTGTTTTTAGAAAAATTAAGTTGTAAATTTATGGAAAAAATGTATATATCCGTACGTTTTTACCCATAATTTCTTTGCATCTCAAAATGTTTCTTAGATTTTGGTTCATTTCATTCATCAGTATATTTTATAACTTGTGTACAAAGAAAAATAGGATAGCTGCATCACAATTTTGTGTAGAATGTTAACCGTTTAGGTTAAATTTCATTAAAATTTACTACAAATATTCCTATTTCTCAAAATATATTATATTTCCAAATAATTTTTTGTATATATAGTGTTTATAATTGACAATACATCTAAAAACCATAAATAGTTTTTAAAAAATCCAATTTTTCAAAAATATTGCTTCGAACGTAGTCGGCTACTTTAAAAAAGAATTGGAAAGATTCTATTTAAAAATTATTAAGTAAAAATAAATAAGTAAAAATAAAAGTAAAATAAAAAATTAAGTAAAAATAAAATAGTTAAGTAAAATGTTCTTTTATTGATTTATATTTACTGAGCCTTGCTGATGGGATTTTAAACTTGCTTTTATTTATTTTAAAACATTTCATTTAGTTTAGTTGTATTTACGTCCTGCTTTGAAACCACATGAAAGTTATTTCCTGAAAGACTTCGTAATTTCGGTCAGATGTTGAGAATGTCTCTTCATTCGACACCCTTACTTACAAACTACAGCATCCCTCTGGCTGGGCGACTTTTGACCCTTATCGGAATGAAGAATCACCAACATCCTCCTACGCAGTGTTCTTTAGAATGAATTGCATTACACGCCTTGATTTTAGCTTAGACCTTGTATTCGTCTCTTAAATCTGACTTCAGTACCACGATAAAAACATGTTTTTTTTTTGTGTGTGTGTGTGTGGAATATTGATTGAAAAAATTAAGCATTGTTTTCCATTCGTGTAACTCACATTTATATGATTAACGTAGGAAGGTGTGTGATATGGTATATAATAGGTTTTGTCTTTCATTATGTAGTCACTCCTGTTTCCAAGTTAAAAACCGACAATGGGTTTTTAAATTAAATTGATTTTACTTGTTTGACTTCTTTCTCGAAAAAATTACTAAAACAAGAAATTGCATTGTGAAACCCTAAATTCTTTTCTGCTATTTTTAAGCCTTTCAATCAAATAGGACCAAATAACATAATGATCTTGGTACGGCGGATTGCCGAGTAGTCACCTGATTTATATCCGACAAATATATGGGCCAATTGTACTTTATGGCTTGGTGCAAATATGTGATGTTTGTCAAAATGTCAGAAAAGCAATTTTTAGCATGAAGTGCTAACAGGGCACTTGTGTATTGCATATATACTCCTGGAAAGTCATTAGTGACAATTTTTATTAAAACTTTCATCAGTTGTAATGGATCGGAAGAGAGATTTGCCCGTTTTCAGCACGTGCAGTGCATTTTATTTCACATGGAACGTTTGAAGCTATTATATAATATTTATATACTTGCAATGTCGAAAGATATTATCGCTGATGCTTTCATCAGTTTCAAAATCAGTGGGACGTGCAGTCCAGTAGCAAACTTCATTCCATAAAGCCAATATTATTTAATTGGTTGTCTCCAATACGCAGGCATAATATATTTTTGACTCGACTGCTTATTGGTCATACCCACTTGACCCCAAAATATTTACTTTTTGCCGAACACCATCCATTTTTCAGTAATTGTGGGAATCTACTACTATTCGCCATATATTAGTACAATGTATTTCCTAGTAAATTTCAATTAAAACACTCCAATTCCAGCAATTTTAATCCAGGCTTCTTATTATAGGTGAAACGTATCATTCTAGTGTCTTCCTATAACTTAAAGATATCGATCTTACAATAGATTTAACATTTAACATCTTAACATTTATCATCCATTTACAACTTTTCAACTCAGAAGATTGTTTAAATGTTATAAATTTTATTTCTATTTGATTTTAACTCTCATTATGGAAGAATACCACAAATACATTGATTCGGTTTATCGTATTCTCTTTAGGATCTTTCTTCCAGAGAATCTAATCAATTCCAATCCAATCCTAAAGGTATCGAACGAATAATTAGCGGCTAACTACTGCTTGTCAAATGTGTGCACCAAGCTAAATTGGTTAAAAGTTAATCCAAGAAACATTTTTGATTAAAAGCTTTCAAATTAATGCAGTATAGAAATTTGGCGATTGAATAACAACTAATTTAAAATTACAAATTCCAACTAAAAACATTAATCTTATAGCTTTAAATTAGGTTCATCATTTTGTCGAAGGCATTCACGCAAAGTCAAAAGATATATACAATTTCATATACAGTATCGGAGTAATGGAACGATGATGGCTTTTCCAATGAAGACACCAAATAAGAAATTTCTGTAGAAGCTGTAAAGTCTCAATGCAAACTTAAGCAGTATCTACAAAATTTAGTTTTTAGAATCATGATTGAGACTTAAAGGATATATTAAGAAAGATACAAACCTAAAGATATCATAAGATATCATAGAAAAGGTACAAACCTAAAGATATCATAAGATATCATAGAAAAGATACAAACCTAAAGATATCATAAGATATCATAGAAAAGATACAAACCTAAAGATATCATAAGATATCATAGAAAAGATACAAACCTAAAGATATCATAAGATATCATAGAAAAGATACAAACCTAAAGATATCATAAGATATCATAGAAAAGATACAAACCTAAAGATATCATAAGATATCATAGAAAAGATACAAACCTAAAGATATCATATCATAGAAAAGATACAAACCTAAAGATATCATAAAATATCATAGAAAAGATAAAAACCTAAAGATATCATAAGATATCATAGAAAAGATACAAACCTAAAGATATCATAGAAAAAATACAAACCTAAAGATATCATAAGATATCATAGAAAAGATACAAACCTAAAGATATCATAAGATATCATAGAAAAGATACAAACCTAAAGATATCATAAGATATCATACAATCCTAAAGATTTCATAGAAAAGATACAAATTGGACATTTGGATAATTTAAAGTTACAAGTTCCACTCTAAAACAGGAATCTTATAACTTTTAATTGGACTCATCAGCTTGTAGAAGACATTAATCCAAAGCCAAAAGATATATCGAATCTCATGTAGCTTATCGGAGTAATGAAATGTTGATAGTCGTGTCTTCTTTGATGTAGACATCAAAGAAGACATATCAGTGGCAGCTAGGGATTGCAATACCGGTATACCGGGATACCGAATACCGGTATTTTGAGCCATTTGTACAATTTTGTAATACCGGTATTCAAAAATTTAATACCGGTTTTTCGGTATTTAGTAGGAATTTTTAAAATTGTCTTCACTATATGTTCAGGGATCGCCAACATAGGAAAATAATATACGTTTTGGTTTTTGTGTCTCTCTAACTGGCGAAATTATTTAGCTAATTAATGGCTTAATTAATTGCTTAAATCTAAATTAGCGAAACATGGATTATCCCTGAAAGAAGATATTGTATCCATAACAACTAATGGAGCAACAGTTATGAAAAAAGTTTGAAAGTTGATTGGTGCAAATCAGCAATTGTGCTATGCTCATGGAATTCAATTAAGAGTAATACATGTATTATACCAAAAAAATAAAGAACAGAAGAATCCAAAATACTGTGGTTATAGAAACTTCGAATTCCGACACTGAAGACATTAAGAGTGAGAGTGATATTGACAATATAATTGTTGAAGAAGATATTGTTAATGAGGAGGAAATATTAACCCATCAAGAATTGCTTCCTATAATTTATAACGTTCGAAAAATTGTTAAGATATTTAAACGTTCCCCTACAAAAAATGCCATATTATAAAAATATATACTAACTGAAAATAAAACAGAATATATGTTAATAATAGATTCTAAGACACATTGGAACAGTTTACTCCTAATGATGGAACGATTTCTGAAATTTAGAAATCCAATCCAAAAGGCAATAATCGACTTAAACCTGTAAATTAATTTTTAAGATAGTGAATTTAACTTAATATTCAGAACTATCATCTCTACTTCCAATAAAACTGACTATAGAGGCGTTATGTCGGAAAGATTTTAATTTATTAACAGCTAATGCAACATTAAATTTCATGTTGCAGTCATGAAAGAACAGCACACATCACTATCTAAAGAATTATATATTACATTGAAAAATTGCAGAGAAGAAAGGCATACCGAAATAGAATATATCTTATGGTATTTACATAATTATAATGATTTTAAAAATGAAAATGAAAAAGACGAAAAGAAAATAATCAATTCACATCTGATTAAGTTTATAGTAAATTTTCTAAAAATTTTTTACTCACAAACCTATCCACATTCAAAAGAATTCGGTCCAGTTATCGAAGATTATGATGACACTAATGCCGATAGTGAAAATCAATTGTCACTTGAACAAAAATTAGAATTAGCGATTAATAAAAAAAAAAAAAATCAACGAACCAAAATACAATACAGAAATCAGCTGTATCCAAAATCATCCGACGTGAAATTGATTTATTTGAAGATGAGGGATTTAGAGGTAAATACTTGGAAAAAGTATATCGCGCATTGCTAACAGTATCACCAACTAGCGTAGATGCCGGAAGAGCGTTTTCGACAGCTGATAATTTTTACGTAAAATTACTTTTCAGGCTTAATGACAGTACAATTGATGCATTATGTTTTTTAAGATCACATTTCAAAAATTTGTTATAGTACCACAGACTAAATAGTGATATTTACATTTTTTTTTGTGTGTGATTTAAATAAATAAGTTGTTTCTTTACTTTTTTGTGATTCTTTATATACTGTTATAATTTATAAGTTACATATTATTTTTTGTGATATTTACTCTCTTAAAACTGGCAAATAAAAAAAAAACAAAGAAACACCTGTGTTTTCTTTTTTTTCTAAAATGTCTAATACCGGTATTAAAACCGGTATCCCGGTATTAAGATCTAAAAAATACCAAATACCGGTATTGAAATTTTGGTCCGGTATTGCAATCCCTAGTGGCAGCTATAAAGTATCGATATAAACTTAATCAATTTCTGCAAGATTTTTTTTTCCTGAGGCGAGAATCATGGATGAGTCCTAAAGGATATTTTAAGAAAGATACAACCCGTCCAATCATCGAAGTATAGATATTTCAACTGCAATAAATTTTTTTACCCTCCAAGAAATTGAGATTCAACCACCATACTGGACCTTTTCCATCTGTAATTAAAGTGCCTACTTTGGAAATTATAAAGATCAAAAGAAAGCAATTTTTATTATTCGAAAAATAAATGGATATTATTTTGAGCAAATCTTTATTTTTAGGCATTAATATAATAATTTTTGATGCAATTTATTATAGAAAATGAAGAGAAATAAACATTTTAAAATCAATTTACTCTTATAGGTTTTTCTTAATTTATTTTAATATATATATATATATTCTACTACGCAAATATTTTTTCAGTTGTATTTTCTTACAATTTAAATCTTTTCCGATTCTTACAGCTAAACTTTTACCAGCAAAGCATTACAGGCTCAAACTTAAAACAAACTAGCCCAGCTGTTGTGGTTTTTTTCCTTTTGATTACTTTCGTCTTGGGAAAAACTTCTTTATCCTTTTGTCCATTGAAATTTTTCCAAACATTTTTTTTATCTCAAAGTTTTAAGGGAAAGAAATCGATTTCTTCATCAACAAAAAGTTTTCCTAAAAGACTTTCTGTCTAATTTTTATTCTTTTAGTGAAGAGATATCTGAAGAATCTGCTGTCTCCTGCGGTGCAGGCTAAACTTTTATATCACACATTTTTTTATAAATATCTTCAGTTTAAATTTAAGTTTAACTAAATGATATTGCTAAAGAAAAGGGGGCATTGATAAAGAAAGGGTCTAAAAATACTTATATGCAAATCAGTGATATTTTTATTAATATATCTATCTATATACGAAATGTTCTGTATAATTTATGGCTTTTTTTTACGTATATAATGGTGCTAAACTTTCAGTTGGATACCTCAAATATAAAGATGAAAAGCTTCCGATATGGTGGTTAGTTCTCTCCATTTTTGTAGCTACAGAAATGGTGTGGGATCGGATATACCCTACGAAGAGGGGACGTGGAACCTAGGGGAGAAGTTGCCCTTATAACTCAACCATAAATCCCATCTATTCTGTTGAGGTTTCTAAAATTTCAAAATACTGATATTCTGAATGATCGAACTCTTATATAACATGTAATAACTCTTATATAATAACTACATAATAGTGTTAGTGGTCATTCGAATTTCACATTATCTAACATATCTGGCATATCTAGGCGAATTAAAAACTCCTATAAAAAGAGAAATTGTTGTCAAATTTGGTTAGACCAAGTGAGCTTGCAACACCTTAGTAACACTGGATGCAGAAAAATTGGCTCCAATACATTGAGTAGGATTTTAGTATTCTAAAAGACTTCAAAGGGAAACTGGGCCACATTTTAATTCAGATCTGAATGCAGCAAGCTCGATACAGCATTCTTTTAATAAATGCACATCCATATATATGTAAATATACTAGTAAGCTTACTCGTAGTCGTCTATCTTAACTTAATAGAGAATGAATGGCAGTACATTACACATACAAAGTCGTAAGGCAATTCTTATTCCATATTATCTGTTAGAATTAATATTAAACTCTTTTTTTGAATAAGTTAGGTTTGTAAATTCATTATAATATTTTCATTTCATCGCTGTTTGTTGAAACCTTTGATGACTCATAGAAATTCAAATTGATAATGATAACAAAACTTCAAACTGGATCATGACAGAGTTCCAGCTTATAAACTGGAAGATAGTCGAATCAAGACTTGATTATAAGAAAGAACTGCCCTAAACAAACATGACGCACATGATATTCATCGCTGTACGACTTCTGATTAGCGTAGAGAGCGTGAAAAGTGGATTTCAGCTCAAAGTTTTCTCTCGTCCTCTGCTTATGCTTCAAAAGAACGAAGTTGGTCTCTGTATTTCTTATTTAACCCACTGTTGATCGGTAGTTAAAACAGAAAATATAACACGAGTCAGCTGTTTTCATAATTGAATGCAAGAGTAAGTCATTAAACACGCATAAATTCGTAAATAGTCAACGGCGTTTGACTGACAGTTTCAATGGAATATCACAAATAAACTTATAAAACGAAGTTTCTTAAAAAGAAATATAAAAATTTGATTTCAAATATTTAATTATAATTTTGGATGTCCATTTCAATTATGTATGGGTAATTTCTTTTTATGTAGTCCTTAATAGTTCCTTAGAATGGAGTGGAATTATAAAACAGAGAAATAGATTTATATCCAAAGATATTATATGTTTCATAGATTATTGCCATTTATTTATTTTATAATCACTCGGTGATAGACTAGATCTATAATCCCATTCGTAAATGAAAATAATTGCCGATTACCATTTTTATCTGTAATTCACCATAAGTTCTCCTATGTTCATATAAAAAAATAATATATGCAGAAAATTATTTGTTTTAAAAGTTATTTCAATAAAAAATATATATTTAATGCCCTGAAAATTATTCTACATTTATCGATATGGTGAAGCGAATAAATATTTTGAATTTTCCAACAATTTATTCTATTAAAAAGTAAATGTTTAAATTTACATTGATATTATTTTGTAAGTATAACTAAAGAAATATTTGAACAAAATAATCTCAAGAATAATTCTTCCTAAGAGTGCAATAAATATTTATCTAATATTGGAAAAACAAGATTCAAATTGTTACAATGGATTTTAAAATAAATATTTTTGTAATATGCAACATCAATCATCTAAATAAATTTAAAATGTTTTCTTCGTTTTATTTTGTAGCATAATTTGTTTGAGTAAGCTTGGGAAAACATTTATTTCACACTGTATAGTAACTTAGAAGTAATTTGATATTCTTACAAAGCAAACATTTGTTATATTTATGAAATATCATTTGTTTACTAAGCTGCAATAAATATTGGAATATAGTTTTAACAGTAGGTTCATTTGCGGGAATGATTTTATTTGTTTAGAAACAGTTTAATAATAATAAAAAAATCTATTGTATTATAATGTTACGGGAACCTTCAACGGAGTGTGTGGTATGAAACAGTATAATTAAATATAATCTATTATATAAAAAACTATTATATTATAATGTAACGGGAATCTTCCGCTGAGTGTGTGGTATGAAACAGTATAATTAAGTATAATCTATTATATAAAAAATCTATTATATTATAATGTTACGGAAATCTTCCGTTGAGTGTGTGGTATGAAATAGTATAATTAAGACGACACTGTAATACACGAAAACATGAAACACAGTTGCAAAAACAAAATCGCAACGTTTATAAAAAATCACTTGGATAAATCAACAACCCACAGATACGTAGAAAATCATTATTACATTATCGTAACAGCAGGGAAATACATTGCACAGCTAGAGAGCTCATTCCACTATCTTCATTTTAAACCATCTGAGACCTCTACTTATATAGTCTCCATGATAAGATGTATAATTTTCTAGAAGAATCTCCGTATCTGGATTGATTATATAAGTATCGACAAAAAAATATCTGTAAATCCATTAACGATATGTGTAAATCTCTATACTACACGCTTTACTATAACCTTAACTGAGACGTGAAACAATGTTACAGGTGTATAACATTATTTTAGCCTAGCCAATAACTAGCACATAAAGGCTTTTCAGAAAACACTCTTAAAATGAAATATACTATTTCAGAGATCTGTGGGAGTATTTTTTCAAATGATATGACATTTTAGTAGCACGTATTTCAAATAATGAATTAATTATATACAAACTAAAGATGAAATAAGACAGAAATTGTAAAAAATTGATGAATATACAAAAAAAAAAGGAGAAGCACATTTTTGTTGTAAAAACAACAACAACCACAAAAAAAAAGCGATGAACCACCTGTCTGTGAAAGGCTGCAATAACTAATGTCGAATAGTTCGAATTATATGAGAATTGCATCATTTTGCCTGATGCTGTGTCTTGAATGCAGCAACAATGTTGAAGTTCTGGGATCATAAGACTCTTCAACATGTCGTAATTGCATTGCGTTATTGTATTTGAAAAATAATGTCCAAATGTTTTCTTGAAGTTCGTGTTGAGCTTCCAGCCTTTTTGTCTCTAAAAATATTTGGATCTTTACACAAAAGACTAAAGTACAGGATTGAAAAAATATTTTATATATATTTTTGTTTCTTCATTTCTTATAAATATCCGAAATTCCTTTATTTTCTATTTGAAAAGAAATGCGAGAAAACATTTTTAGAAGTTTTTAAAAATATTTATATTATTTGCAATTGTATATTTTTCATAAATTGTATTTGCATTGATTTTTCCCTTACAATAATATGTTTTTTTTCTATTTACTTTAAAAATAATTTTTAATATCGAAAAAGAAAAATAGCTTGCGTATGACATAATTTAGTGATTAAATTGGTCCAAAAAAATGAGTAAATAGAAGCGTTAAAGCAGTTATGGATATTTAGATTTTCATTCAATTTATTAAGTTTGAAGGAATTTAAGTGTTTAAACTAATTTAAATGAAACACTAAAGTAAGTTGACAGCTTTTCATGTAAATATTTATAAAACAAAATTAATAATTTTTGTAGAAATAATTTTTATTTTAATAAAGCTATCCTTCTATCAACATTTTTATTCAATCTATTGAAAAACATTTTTTTTTTCTTTATTGTTATATATCTGTCACTTTTCCAAGTACTTAATTGTCCAAAAATATTTAAGATAACATTGATTACCTAATGTGAGCCAAAATTTGCTTCTACCTATTGTGCTTGTTTCGACCATTGTTTAATTCTGAATAAATAAGCATAATATAGCCTTACACGTTAGGTGAATAGAAGATACATTAGAATGCAGAAAAGCATACCAAATATCTACTTACAGGGAACATCATTTTCCTTGAAAAGATCTCGTCTGAAATTATTTTATTGCAAGAAAAGAGAATGAAAGGCTTCATGGTAATCCTATTTTCTCAATAACCTCTAATGGAGATGTCGCCAGATAAATGATAATGCATCGGTGGGCTTTGGCAGATCATGGACTAATAATTCCATATACCGGCACAGAAGTTTGCTTTAGCTTGATTAGTTTCTTCATCCAGATTTTATTCTTATCACCTGCATAAAAACGTATTTATATATGAGAAAACTCTAAAAGAGATATTTTATATGTCACCTAATCGTTATATTTCGAAATGATGTATTATTTTCATCAAACACATGAAACTTTAATAACTATACTAAGACAAAATTTGTATATGGCTACTAAATACATAATTAGACTGCATAATTAATGGCGATTTGTGACTAGATGAGTCAATGGTATATTGGTCATATTTAATTTCAGCTAAATCGCTTAAATATACCTTGATCTCCATGTTGCATTTTTAATGAATAAAATTTGAATCAACCCGGAAATGGATATAGTTCATTTTAAAAGTAAAAAAAAAAAAAAAAAAAAAAAACATAAGATTTTTCTTTCAATTTAAAAAATATATATATTGTTTTATTTTTACATCATCACGATCAATGACTCATTGAACCCTATAAATCTACTGCTTACGATGATATAAAATTCTAAACATAAATAATACCTCTCATTAAATTACAAACCATGAAAACTCAAAAAACAATTGTTATTAACGTTTAAACGTAAGGGAGCATTACTTTTGCTTCATGACCACTGTGGGGTACACTAACATAATGGAATTTTACTCTTCAATCTGTTTGAAAACATAGGCCAGTGACCAACGCCGTCTTTCTGTACATCCATGGATGGCAAAAGATGAGATGGTCCTCAAGAATTAGTGAACTTATGTGGAATCAATTTTGCATATTGATGTATTTTTACATCACAAAAAAAGCAACATTTTTCTTGCATAAATTTATTAATGTATGCAAAAATATAAATTTTATTCGTTGCACTCTCCTTTTTCCTATCAAAGAACTATTTTTTATGCATCTTTTTATTTTTTTTTAATAAAAATATAAATATTATTCGCTACTCTAATATGTTTCTATCCGAAAACAATTTTTTTCTGCATGTTTTTATTATTTTTTATATAACCAATCGTAATTCGAAACATTCGCCGAAATGAAATTGCACTCAGATATCTCAACAACAATGAAAGCAATGAAATTTCAAAGCTTCTAGTTGAATTAGGAAATGATAAAATAGTTTTTAAATTAAAATTGAAATTTTAGTTTAAAAAACATCATTATGTAAAGGTTACTTCATAAAAAAATTGAGGTTTAAAACGTAGGATGCCCATCCATGCATTTAAGAGTTAAATTGGTAGACAATAAAGCTTTATTATTTTATTTATTATTTTAATTGTCTTTACACATGTTCAGTCCATTATATAAACGACACCTTCTATTGGATACCAGTTTCCTAACATCATATCGCTGTTAAAAACGTAAATGCGTGATTCATCCATTTTCTTTCGTGGTATTGTAACATTAGATTCACTTCGTCAACTACATGGATATTAAACAATATCCTTCTTCTTTAGCTTTCAGTAATGGAATAAACCCACGCGAATAAATATTTGAGGAAGCGATTGGAACTGTTTTAATTTCGGGTCAACAATGCTATTAATGGTTGGAAAGTAAACAAAAATTATTTCTTATAAGTTGTCAATATCACGAAATATTTGCAGGACATCACCAAAAAGGTAATTTTTTTTTTAAATTTGAAACTGTTTAATAAACTGATTTTTACAATAATATTTCCGGAAATTTTCACAAAAAAACGCTCTCAAAATTCAGCTTAATAATTAAGTTATTAAAATTTAACTAAAAAGATTTTTTAATTGAAATTATAACTGATATTTCAATTAAATCGCTTCGAGTTGTACATTCCTGCCTTCCAAAATATTTATTTTTCAAGTCTTCAGATCTAGATCAAGCGGTCTATATTTTGTAGAGCACAAACACGCACACATTATTAGAATTGATAGAACAGGATTTTATTGGTGATGTTACCTTGAATCCTTACAGACCTTCATCTATGAAGCTGCAATAATATATATATATATATATTGTTATGGTTGGTCATTATAGATGTCGGATAAAAAGTATTTCCAGACAATAGAATTTATCCTTTTAAAATTAATTTTTACAAATTATCTGGTTCTCTTTGCAGAAATTACAACATGGAAAGTCTGCAATTTCTGGGCTTTTTTATCCGTCCGTCTGTGAAATATATAGGAAAAAAATTAAGGAAATAGTCAAAAAATTTGAACTCAAAATTTTTCTCGCATCTCAGATGCATTTTCACTCATTTCAGATTTCCTTAATCCTTCCTTAAAAATACCTTTGCATTTCTGCTTATTGCTCTAACTGTTTGCAAGCATTATAACTTAAAAACAGTTTGAACTAGATGGATGAAATTTTGAATGTGTTGACACTAAATCTGTAGTATTCATCCATTTTGAACGAAATTGATTCAGAAAAGGTTTTTTTTTGTCTGTTAATCTGTCAAGTGAATTACAAAGCATATAAAAGCAGATAATCAAAGTTTGGAGTGGAGTTTTAGCATCTAATATGTAGATTTATATCAAATTTTGGGATAAATCTGTCTGAAGCTGCAGAACAAAGGCTAGCTCTGACACAAATCTTAATTATAACATTTAAAAAAAAATAAGCATTATTTTCTATCGAAACTTATTCAATATAGAAACATAAGTCGATAGCCTCATCTTGGTCATCAGTAATAAGAAAAATAGCTAACTAAAAACAAAATATTAGTAATACCGAAGAAAAAAAATTTGAGTTTCATTTTAAAAATGAAATATATAGTTACAAAATATAGTTAGAAATTAATTTTTTTTTTAGAAATTGTCAAAAAAGTGCTCAACAGCAAAAATTTTTTGTTTGAATTTTAAGTTATTGTAAAAGTCAATTTTGTGTGCTAATATTTATATGGAAAAAATATGCAAATTTCTCTTCATTTTTAGTTAATTAAAATTATAATTGATATTTCAACCAATAGCTATGAAGATCATATTATCACTTTTAAAATTATATCTGCGTCAAATTTCGTAGCTTTATACGTAACGTTCTGTCTTTTAGAACGCCAACACTCTCAGCCATAGACACATTTTTCTTTATTATTACTCATGATGCAGAATATCGGAATCAAATGACTATCATTTTCAATATCGAAGGAATTGTTTAATCCCAAATAATTTTTTATATAAATTTATTCCTTAATTTTCAAAAAAAGTAATATAATTACAGTTTTAGAATTCAAAATGTAATGTGTTTAAATTTCTTATCATTAATGTTATAGCAAAGTTTAATTTTGCTTAACTATATAGAATGGAACGCATTAAAACTATATCTTCTTTTCCCCACCATTCCATGCAGTCTTAAAAGTTTTTACTTTTCTTTTATGCGGATGAAAAATCTGCGAAACTTCCTGTTATCATCAAAATCATTTTGTTCAAACAGTTTAGATTTACAGTATTTCCTATTATTTTTTCCTTCTTAGTTTAATTGATGTATTAAATATTCTTGAATAAGAATTTAAGGTTGCAAATAATTGTGAAATAATTCTTATCTCACCTACTTTAGGCTATATATATTTATCATCTTATTGTTAAAATTTAAAAAAAAGAAAGAAGGAAATATATATATTTTTTTAAATAAACAGAACATTCTTGCCGACAGTAAAAGATATCTGAAATTCTATTCAATCAGTTTATCATTCGCAAATACTTTAATAGTTCACTTTAGAAAATTAAACAAGTTTGCCAGAAGGCGGGAATTTTTCAAATAGAAAATCTTTCGTTCGATTTTTAATCACTAGATGGCGCTATTCAGAAATAGCAAGCTTTTTATTTATGTAAAATATCGCATTTCCTTCAGGTTACTGTTAATTTGTGATTACAAACTATTTTTCTGGATTAGCTGAGCGAAATAGTAATCCAAAGCGATTTTTATGTATATTTAAAACAATTATAACCCGTAGTCCATATTTAGTTCTGCCATTGAATCTGATTTAAGATGTAATTTTAATTCATTCATTATGAGAGAAAAACCTTGTATACTCAAGAAATAATATGACACAAAAAGAAGCAATTTCTGTGTTAGTCTGCATTGAATATGACTTATTATAATTTCCATATTTTCAGATGTATTACTTTGTACGAAAATATCTATAAATTAAATATAAGGCAATTTTTACTTGAATTTAATTACACTTATAGTAATTATAGTGTTATTTAAAAATATCTAAGACTTCAGAAAGTGAATATAATTTGTATTAAAGGCCAGTGAGGATAGGAAGTGTAATTTTAAGTAATGAAATATGTAATAAAGTTAAAGTAATATTTAGGAATAAGTATATAGTAAAGTTCGACAGTAAAGTGTTGAAAGGAATGATTTCTTGATCTATATTGTATTTTTAGATAAATATATATTGGATAAGAATTTTGGATGAAAAATATGAAGAATTGCTTCTTTTTTTGGTCGAAAGGTTCCAGAGCAGCCGAAATAGATAATAATTATCGCTTAATTCTCATATACCAAGTAAAGGTTTTTCTTCAGATCAAAGTATTGTGTATTGACAGAAATGAGCGATCGCAGACTGATTCAATAAATCCTTGTTGTGGTTGAGAACAGGACGCAAACTTGATTGAATGATGAGCAAAAATTCCTTACCAACTCATGGAATTTTATTGAACAATTGTATGATATAATTGCATCATGGATGACGAAAGAATATTTTAAAACTGTATTTATTAAGTCGAACATATTTTAGAACATATTTATATCCGCAGCTGATATTCTCTTATTGCAGCACATATTAAAGATAAATATATACAGGGTTACCAAGAAATAACTTTCCCACTTCAGATGACTTTAGAATATTTTCTATTGGTCAATATGAGATAAAAGTTGAAAGACAGAAAAATGCCCTTGCCATGAATAAAATAAAAAAGAATTAGTACAAACATCCGAAAGTAAGTGGTAAGATATGATATATAAAAATATTTATCTTGCTTTATAGATGTTAAATAATATTTCAAAGTAGCTATAAACCTGCTTAATAAATCCTCCATCATGTTCAACCATCTGCTCTAATTTTAGAACCATATCTTCGACAGCTGACCGTAATATGCCTGATGGAATATCAAGAACATGTCGCCGAGTGCTGTACTTCAGACCTGGCACAGATGATTGCCTTTAACGGTATATATTGTTCTTCAGGAAACCCTAGAGCCAAAGGTCCCAGTTCTCCGAAAGACGAGACCATGCTATTTGAAAACAATAGACGGTCACCCATGCATCTGAGGAATGTTTTATTAGTAATTACTTTGCATGACAATCAATGTGAATAAGTGGGACATCTTGCATGAAAATCATATCCTGAAATCATCCGGGATGTTATAGTGATCCTTCAGCACATCATGGCACTCCTATCCCGTGATGGAACAGATTTGGATATCATTCGCAATTATGTTTTCAAAAATCGACAGAATGATAAAGGTAGCTGTAAACCCATATTATTATGTCATATTTTCAGGATGCAAGGGTTATTTCTGGATAGAATTAAGGTTTTCTGCAAGCCCAAATTTGGCAATTATAGGTGTGCACTTGCCCATTGAGGAAAAAGTGGATTTCATCATTCCACAAAACTGTCCATGGTTAAGTGACATCAACCAACATTCCAGTATGGGACATTAGTGCAAACATTTAACGAACCTTTGGGTCACTATCCTACAATAGTTACACAGGTTGATTTTGTAGGAATAACCATAAGTTTTTTCATACAGTGGAATATGGAATATCCAATATACGGAAATAAAATTGGCACACTCACGCCACCTTTCGTGACTGATTCATATCTTCATAAACTATGGTAGCCACATTTTTGGTACAATACGGCATTTGCTGTAGTCCTCTAATTGAAAGAAGGCCAAGTCTACCAGTTGTTTCATAGTTCGACATCATTTTGTGTAAGGCATATGAAAATATTGAACCTCTTCATATCCGCTTCATACGATAGAATTCTTTTGTAGTTGCCACTTTTTGCTGTTTTTTAAAAATTGATTTTCCTGTTAGTTCTAGAAGACAATTTTACAAACAGTGTTTTTTCCTGCAACGTAGTTGTGCTGCACAGAGAAGAATACATCTCAATTTTAATCTCATTTGTATCAATAGAGAGCATTTTAGAACTCCCTGATGTAGGAAACTAACATCTTGTGAACTCTGTATATTTATGTATAATTCTATCATTTACTAATATCATGTAGTCAAAGTCACACGATTTCGATTACATTGCTAAGAATATAGATGCCATGTCAAGTAGCAAAGCTCTAAGAATTGACATAAAACTTCAAGAAGAAAAAAATTGTCTCAAATCCTATAGAGAAAGGAAAAGAGACTTAAGAATTTTGAAATAAATGCATATTTCTTGCATTAAATGCAGAAATTCATAACAGAAATGATCTTTTGAATTAATTTATATTTCCTCAAGTCTTTGGGTCAAGAATCTGAGATAAATATGCGAATGTTTTTTTTTTTTTTTTTCCTTCTGTTACTCAAACTGAATCGGAGCATCTAAGGTAAATATTAATTTTTGCTTCAATCTTTTATATTAAACAAATCTTCTTTCTCAAAACAAAGGAATTGCTTTTGCAATCTAATTTGCATTTTATCCAGGATACAGCATTCATGATAAATATGAAGATTTTTTTTCTTTAAAATAGCAGGGAATCGGAGCAGCTTAGAAAATAATTATCACTTACCTCCTACATTGTAAACAAAACCTCTTCCTTAGATTAAAGAACCTCTTGACCTTATTTGTATTTTTTTTTTTTTTTTTGCATTAGAGATTCATGATAAAGGTGAAGTTTCTTTTCTTTTTTTTTTTTTTTCTATTAGCTACATGGGTCTGGAGCATCCAAGGTAAAGATGAAGTGCCTCTTTACACCTGTGTTTATACACCAAATACACTCTGTTTATACTCTCTTATCCTTCCTGAGGTCAAGTATATCTCCTTGGACTTTTAATATAATCCGATCCATTTTTCTTTTTTCACAAGGTATTATATTTTGTAAACCTCCTGTTCCTTATGAGGGAGATCAGAGAATTTATTTATGCAGAACGCAAGTAAACTATTTTTTGTGAATAAGGTTAACCAATAGCATAGTCATAACATAAGAAATGAAACTTCTTCATCATTTATACTTCCTTTTATTGTACCATGTTTTAATCCTCCAAAGTACTTATGAGCAGAATGATGTCAATCTCAGAAAACTGTATGTTTTTTATTAAAATTAATGCTTCGGAGGAAGTTGATTGATATTACTAGATCAAAGTAATTCCAGGGGAAATATGAGCACAGTAAAACTTATATATCCTCTTGTTAATGCATCGTATCTAAAAGATTGAATGGTACTGAATTTGCGAATAAATATTTTGAGTTTGAGTATGAATATGAGATGAGTTAAATATATCTAAATGACTTTAATTAACTATATGAAGCTGAAAAGCCCCAAATGTCCGTGCAATAAAGCTACAATAGGCGCCCGAAACCTGCATATCATTGAAAAATTCTTTTCCGCTTCGTTAAGTGTGGTTTACTGATTAACCGTTTATTTTGTTCATTAGATATAAATGTCCAGATAATTTTGGGGGGATCAAAGGTTCTCTAAAAACTCTTGAAAGCTGTCCGAGCATATATTTGTCTAATAACAATCTAAATGGCATCATCTTTTATGTATTAACATAAGATTACAGGCTGCCATTGTTAAGTTCAAGGTGTTTGAGAGGGTAGTGACTTTTTCTTATCTTTAAAAGAAAACCTACCAGAATTCTAAGGTACCTGAAATCAAATGAACCTAAGATGAGAGGGTTCATTCACATTGTTATTTTGAAGAAGCCTAGCCATTAGAATTCAGAAAGAATATGTTTCCATTATGAAGTCCACAGTCCAAAGCGTAATTGAAGTCTTTAAATGTAGAAGTCACGTATAAGAAAATATACTATTTTCGTAATTGAAACAAAAGGACAAGAATAGTTTTATATGACGTAATAAAGAAATTTATCATTTAGATCATAAAGGGAAACTTAAATGAGGCTAAACATTTATAATATTAATTTACCATAACAAAGTTTAGATCGCAGGAACATAAATTAATTTTAATTTTCTAGCTTCTTAGCAAAGACTGGTTAGTCTCAGCTCACACAATATGTAGTGAAGTTATTATTGTTGGTATGTTGTTGTTACTTATGGCACTTTACAAGCGGAGTTTGTACATTATCTTCTGAGGATATAGGCCCCTAAGCACCCGAGGGCAGAAATCTGATTTCCAGCTCATATGAAGACGGCACTCACATACTCGCTTGCACAACCTTTTTTTACAGAGGTGTTCTTTCACACACCTCACAGATGTGAACACAGGGTAAAGAACAACCATGACTGAAACCCAGCACTCCCAGACCACGAGGAAGACGCAATACCCCCAGACCAGGATGCCGGCTATTGTTGGTATAAATGTGCTTATCTTTTTTGAGAAACCTATGAATTTCTCATAAATTGGTTTTATCATTGGCATTCAATGTGAATAGAAATATAATTAATAGAAGGATAACTCAGCCATTAATGGACTCTCTACATTTTCATGCCTTCCTTTAACACTAGTTTTCGACAGAAAATATAATTACGATGACAGTACTTTAGAAACTGAACGTTATATGTACACTGAAATGTTAAATTTCTTATACAGTTTAACGCCTAGTTTAACCATCCATTTAATAACATTAATAAATTCCTCATTTTGGATATGAAAGCCAGTGAACTGTTTTCAAAACGTCTAATTAAGTCACTAATACTATTTGATAGAAAATTATTTTTTGAGTCATTCTTCTCTTTTAGAAAGAAAAGATGTTCTTTATAATTTTAACTATAAAAATGTGTAGTTAAGATGCAGGAAATGATATTTTTTCTTTCAAATAAAAGTATTGCTACTTATATAAATCTTTTCACACAAAAGAAGTAGTTATTTTTTGTTGGAATATCTTTGAAATATGCAAAAGACATTTTTCATACCATCCATTTCCCTTTCATCTAAAAGGAGATTATAAAAATATCTTTTCTCAGAACATGAAACATCACTTTTAGAGCCTTAAAAAAAACTTGTTTACTCTGTAATTAAGTATAAGCAAGATTAAAATTTTTACGCCTGAAAGCTTTTTATCCTTGTGAAAGCATTTTATGCAATCACTATGAGTCTTAGATCGAAATATTTGACGAGAAAAATTAAAAAAAAATATTCTTTATGTTATATTCTTTTATGAAAAAGCTTTGGCTTTTTTTGTTTGAAATCTAAAATGCATTTTATATCATTTTTCAAAAATATTTTAATGTTAATTTGATGTTTCTTTGCTTGAAATTGTCTTATATGAAATATGAGTATATATTTTTTCTTTTCTTCTTTGATAAAAATTCGGTGACTGCAAAGTACTAATTAGATCTCAGCTTCCATTTCTTTCTTATACATTTTTTTATTCTAGGACGTTGCGGAAAAGTTTCAAATATCGTTGTTTTCATACATGTATTTAAACTGTAATTGGCTATTGCTCTGAATTAGTAACCATATCCCTATGTATGATAATTATCATCTTCTTTTTAAAATTACAATATTTTACAAAAAAAAAAAAAAAAAAAAAAGATTCATCTTGCAGTGAGAACTATGACTACTCTTCAATAAATAATTTATATCCAATTTTTTTTCATAATTTAATTTTGGGAGCAAAAATTGTACACCTATACTGCATAATGATTTTATTTTGTATTTAAAAAATAATTTCGCCATCGACTCATTTTTCCGTATTACACAAGCAACAATGTTTATTTATATACCTTCATCATTTATTAAGAAGTTTAATTCTCCAAAAACAATATGTTTAAAGAATCTGCTAGAATCTGTACTCGATCCCGCCTAATTTGAATTCCACCCCTAACGTCCTTACCAGGTTTCTTTGGGTCCTTGTGTAAGATTTAAGATTGTTGATCATAATATGTGATAGCAAATAACAATTCTTCAAACAGAGGAGATTTGATAGCTGGAATCGTCTTCACTGGAGATTGACACTTATATATAGTGTTACGAATCTGTGATGCGGCTTCCCAGCATAGTTGGTTCCATAGGAGGTCCCACAGCTTGGCGACGAGTTTGGCGCCTTTGTCGCAAAAATAGATTATACCCGAAACATCGAGGATTTTCCCGATCCGTCCAGTAGGAAGTTACGCCTCGAACGTTCCTGATTGGCTGAGAGGCTTCTAGCCCCGCCTCCTGAGACCTATAAAAGGAAGCACCCGCAGCTGCCAAGCAGCGGTGAATTGAGGAGAAGTCGGAAGAGACAGAGCAGAAAGAGTAGAGTGAACCAGAGTCGTCGTGGTGAGTCGAGTGGTGAACCAGTGGTGAATTGAGTAGTCGGAAGCGACAGAGAAGAGTGGTCGTGGACCAGTGGAGTCGTGGTAGTGGTGAACGGACGGTGAATTGAGTCGTGGACCAGTGGAGTCGAAGAGTAGTCGGAATCGGCAGAAGGAACTGGCCTTCCAGAGATTAGCGGAGCAGCGACGGAGTCAATTGAGTGCTGAATTAAGTTGTGCGCTACGGTCTGCATTAGAGTCTGTTGTGTGATGTTGTCTGTACGTCTCGGTTGAAAATAATTGTCGCCTTTGTATATAGTTGTTGTCTTTGTGCTGTCCTGTGTGTCTTCGTGTAAATAAACATCGTTGTTTCATTTTCTACTGCCGCCTGCTGATTGAGCGTTCTTCACACCATATAACTCCCACTATCCAAACGAACCCCGTAAATTTCGTAACAATATATATATATATATATATATATATATATATATATATTTGTGTGTGTGTGTGTTTGTTTTTAACTCATCGTATTGGGACTATTTTTCTCGCATAGGAATATCTGTGTGATTACGCTTCTGGCTCATTCCGGCTTTCCTTCCGCAAACTGCTTAACATGATGCTGTGTGCGTAATTGTCAATATCTGTGTTCTGTTCTTTTCGTTTTCTATGTCTAATAAATGTGCTGTCTTCAAGAACCATGCTGATATTTATTGAAAAGTAACAACACATCGCAATTTTGATCTCTATAAATCATATGCGGCATCCTTGCGGGCACACTATTCTGATTATTCTACTTCTCCAAAAACAGTCTGTAAAGTACGCTTTGTATACTTGATTTCCATTCATTTAGAAAGGGTAATCTGTAGCCGTCTATTGGAAAATTGTCTCCAAGATTCAAAATCGTCATTCTTACAGTTTCTGAAGTCTAAGTATCTATACCAAACATGTGTCAAAATGACATCTAACTTAATGCTCTCCCATTAAAGATTTCCTATTCTTGAAAGATTTAGTTTTACATATAAATAACATAGGAAAGTACAAATCATATTAGTTTTCTACTCATTAAAAGATGTTAATCTGTAGCCATCTTCGAGAAAATTGGGCATACAATTCAAAAACTTCATTTGTATAGCTTTCTTTGATCCAAGTATCTACTAATCCAAATATATGACAAAGTGACATTCAACATAATACTCTTCAATCAAAACATGCACAGAATCATAGTTTTACTTGCAGGTAATTAGAATTCTAGGATAAATTAGACTTTTTCCAAATCTGCAGTAACGCAGCTGGATGTCAAGCTAAACTAGTCATTGTGTTGTTGTTTCTTATGGCACTTGCCATGGACAAGCCCGCTGTTACGAAGACAGCGATTTTAAACCGGTAGGGGAGAGTCTCTTATTTTTATAGTAACACCGTCTAGGGCAAAGAGAACGACTTAGCTACACACACGTCACAATCCTTTTTACGGGGAGGACTTCATTCACTTATCCTCAGATCGTAATTTAGATCTCAATCAGAGAACGATCACCCCTGATCCAGTGGTATTACTCTCGACATGGAGGACTTCGTAACCACGACAGAATTATACACGCATCAGCCACCAAGCACGCGGGGAATCTTTGGCCGGTGGGGTTCGAACTCGCAACCTAAGGGACGCGAATCCAACGCTCTACCAACCAGGCTATCCCGGCCTGCTAGTCATTGTTCACTGATGATATGTATTTTTAAAAATTATAATTCTTTTCAATCTGTATTATGAATATAACAAAAAAAATACACTTAAATGCATGCAGTTTTTATGAAAATTTTTACATAGATATGTAAGTGTCAATGCATCAGAGAAATTGGATGTTGCAGGCTAAATGGAAAAAATACCAAACAGGGTTCATTACTTAATTTGTAAAATCAATTTAATCTAATGAGAGAACTAATTACTATTTATAAGACAGTTGCCCTTAGTAAAGGGATCTTTAAAAAAATAGGGTTTTGTTTCAGCAACTTAATTATTTTAAAAAGTCAATTTAAATTTCGACCATAAAAATTATCACAGAAAATTTCATTTGGAAACGAAGCGATTTCATGATATTTCATTTTGTTCTCATTCAAAATGACGGTAAGAAACAAAGAAAATCTCCTAGCATAAGCATATGCGATACAAATGTTAAAAAAATACATTAAATATAGGCTATCTCAAAATTAACGTAAGATTTGAATTCGCCACTATTCGTGCATTAAAGTTTTGGCAATCCTATTAAAAAATCATTTGATAGTTGATAATTAGCGTCAGTAAAAATGGAGCGTTACACAATAGAAAAACGTGTTTTCATTGTTGAACAATATTTCAAAAATAATGAAAGCCTGGTGGCCACATTTTGAAAATTTGAGAATTGACTCCCTAGATTGCGAGATTTAACACCATTGGATTTCTTTTTATGAGGTTGTTTGATGTCAAAGGTTTATGCCAACAAGCCCACAAGGATTGAAAGTGGAAATTGAACTCTGCATCAATGAAATTCTGCTACATTTGTGCAAAATGGCCATAATAAATTCACTCAAAAGAGTGAATATATGCCAGCAAAGCCGTGGAAGTCATTTGCCCTATGTCTTAGTCCATACATAACCTAATCCTGTGTACTTTACGATTCAATGAAAATATAATAATTTAAAGAAAGAAAGCTGTGTTTTTTTAAATTCAAATCTTGCATTAACACATTGGTCTATCGTGTAACGCTCCATTTTTACTAACTCTAAATTATGAGCTGTCAAATGGCTTTTTTTATTAAGGCTGTCTTCACTTTACTGCAGAAATCGCGACAAATTTAAATCTTTCATCAATTTTGGGTAACCCCCTTTATTTACAAATATATTCGCATTTTTTTAATCATTTTTAACAAAGATTATCATATGACTTCAATTAGATAATGCATATCATGTATTACTCACGAATTATTGAAAAAAATTGAGAGTCAAATTTTTAATTATTTTAATATATTTTTTAATATTTATGCTATTTGAAAAGATAGAAAAAGTATTATCTCTATAGATGGAGATACTAACTTTACCTGAAAGCATCACATTCCATGAAGCAGAATAAAACAGCATTTCTTCAAAATATTGATAGCAGTTAAATCTTACGTTCGACTATTCAATGTATAAAATTTTACATTGTAACAGATGTAAATGTTAAATAAAACTTCTCAACTCTTATCTTCTGAATCTGAAAGAGGCAATCAATATTTTATTACTCTGTATATGTCACTATCTTTATTTAAAACATGTAGCTTTCGTGGAAATTTATATATACACCATATATATTTTATTTGGATACGAACCCCATTTTATTGCCGAAATCCATATCTTACTCCGAAAATTTTGTTCTAAAAAGCAATAAACTTGTTATATTCCGAATCGAATGGTAAAGAAACAGGTATGAATATTTGTTGAATGGACAACTATTTTAGAGAAATATATTTGCGAAATGGCTTGTAAACAAATATCTTGAATCCTGATTGATTATTCCAAATAAAGGAAGTGTTCCCGATATTCTAGTAAAATATGAATATTTCTTTTAGTTAACAAAAGAATTTTCGAATGTAGGATAACTTACGAAAATCTTCGATTAACTGGATAATTGCCAGTAAATGCTATATTTAATTCTTTTTTACTCATTTAGACAATGCACTGTTGTGCAACAACTAAATAAAAACTTAAAAATAAGTGTAAGGCAGTAGGGACAAAAAGGCCAATTAGGATACCAGTTAGAGTTATGAATGGTATTGCATACGTATATAAATGGAGAATGACGTAGTGTATGAATTTCGGAAAATTACAAAGTTCGCAGACGGAAAAAGCCTGAAAGCTATCTTTAAAAGTTATTGCATAGCTTAGATCAGTTTGAATAACATCTGATTTTTGCATTAGTTTGATATATCCATAAAGCAGCCCTGTAGGCGGTATCTGGAGGACTCTACCTAGTTGTATCATTGCAAAATTCTAACATGGAAATAATGTTGTTAGTATAACTGTGCTAACATGGAAATAATGTTGTTAGCATAACTGTGCTAACATGGAAATAATGTTGTTAGTATAACTGTGATAACATGTAAATAATGTTGTTAGTATAACTGTGACGCTCGAAACAAATTACTGCATCATTTTAGTTGCTTGATTGGGTTAGGTTTGTAAAGCTTTAATAGCGCAAGAGCCATATTTGAATTTACTGCGATAAACTGGTGGTGGATAAACTGGAACAAGGTGAGAAACATATGGTAATTTCAGGTGCTTAGAGAGCATTTAAAACAACGGTAGCAGTTGTTCTAAGGTTCGATAGTGTCATTCTCGCTGAAACATCTCGGAGAGTAATTGATATACTTTCGTAGCGAAAAGGAAAACACGACAGGCAGCTGAAGATTTGACAAGACACATGCAATAAACTATTAAAATGATAGCTGAACTCAGGTTCAGGTGGCTGAACTGTTAGCATATGTCATTTAGACCTCTCATCAAATGTAGCTGTTTCTGTGGTTCCAAGTAAACACAAGATAGTTTCATATGACAATGGTGTCGAGAACTATTTAAGGATGTAAGCAGATTTAGATTGGTTAGTTATTTTGAACAGGTAAATCTTCGCAGAATGAGAAATACACAATGGTTTCATCCATTATTGATGAAAAGTAAGAAGTAAACAGTTTGGAGACGATGGATTCCCTTTTGGTGATATATTATGCTTGATATCCATACTGATCTTCACACTATCCAAGATAATTCATTCATTGGAGCCTGGTATTATAACCAAGTTCTCCTCTCTCAAGCAAATCCTTTTAGAAGTGCTACCAGACTTCAGACCTTTTGCATAGATTGAAAAACTACACCTCATTATATGATAGATGCCACATAGTTGTAGGAAAGTGAATATATTAAAAACCTCTATTGATTAGAACAATACTCATTCTAAATCACGTTAAAACACGTATAAGATATTCTAGAAGGCGCTGAGAAGTATACCAATAACTTTCAGATATGATTCAAAAACTTTTCTTGGCGTATTCACAGGAACGGCGCCAATAACTCAATAATTAGTTAAAAATTTGCATAGCAGTTATAGGTGATCATACATCCTAATAAAGATTGGACTTGTCGACTACATGTATTGGGTTTTCATCCAATTTTTATCTAAACTAAAATTTTAATTTATTTTTATCTTTTGTTTTGGTTTTCAGATGTATTTTTTGCTTCTTCTATTATTCTTAGGACTTTAGGATCTCATGGCAATACTTCTGTCGATTTATCATAGTTCTGCAATATTCTGTCGTTCCTTTGAAAAATTGTAAATTCCTTAATTTTCTTACGTCTTAAGTCAATTATTGCAATTAACTATAAGCAAACAATTTCATTATATGTGATTTCCATAACAATGTGATAGCAATTCGCATTCCATTTGATATATCATATCCAATCAAGTTAATGAGTCAAAGACTCATGATAGAGAGGAAAGTTAACATTACCTATTTGTTAAAATGAATTATGAACTTCCAAGTATCCTTATAAAATTTGTCATATATTCAATATATGGGTTTATTCTGACATCCAGGAATAATTTAAGCATACATTTCTTGTGAGCTTGGAGAACAACTACGAAATTTGGTTACAGTGAGTAATGAATTGCAATCATTAATTAGTGATTTAATAATCAGTGACTGATTCACACATTTGTTAATCATTTTTAACAATCTTATTATGAATATATCATAGAAATCGAAGTTTAACTGATTTATTTTATTTATTATCTACTTAAAGGGCTCCTTTTGTTTTAAGAATGTTTGCCGCTTTGATTTAAATGAGCCCGTTTATTAAATGCCCGTTTATTCTGTCACTTTTTGGTAAATTATAAAATTTATGAAGAGCTCAATCTGAGATTAAAAGCATAAATATATGGTAAATTGATGCATGAACTGTGCACGAGCTTACCAGTTAAGGGGTTAAAACAGATTGTAAGTTAAAATATGCATTTTATAAAGTATATTATTTTTAGATTTTATAAAATTCTGCAGTATCTCAAAAAATGTACTGTAAATTTCCGTTCCCAATATTTTGCTTAATCTCTAATTTTTAATGTGTTTAAAGTATTCATTTATTTAAATGTTATCACAAAAGTTAATTACAATTTAGAAATTGCGAAGTTGCTATAGTTATTATTTCCAATAATATCTTATTTTTAATACAATCCGATTGCTTAAAAATTCTTTATTGGTATTTTAGAGAAAAAAGCTCGCATTCATTTTGAAAGTAATCTTTTATTGATGATAGAGAGAGAGACAAAAACCTCTTGCTAATCTTTTACAGGCAATTTTTGACACATTCCAAACTCATTTTTTCCCGAGAAGATGACAAGAAATATCTTTCCCACGCTTAGATACGACATATTGACGACAGCTTATCTAATCTGTAAAACAGCATGTATGCTATTGTCGTGAGATGTAAAACATGATTTTTCTGCTTTTTCAAGCCCGTTTTCTTATTTTTTAAAAGCAAAAATGTCATTTTCCTTTCCTTTTTCTGTCAATTTATCTTTTTATATAGTAACCATAGATTTTAGACGGCGAATTAGCATTATTACGAAGTTTTCTTTCACGTTGTTTGAATTTTGAAGATTTTTCTTTGAGACGGTGATATGCTCTCATTTTGACTAAAAATATTTTTTTTAAATTTACATTTCAAAAAGAGTTCGATGGAAGGCAAAATTCTGTGAATATTTTAAAACATAGTTAGCTATTTTTGAATTCATATGTAAGGATTTTAAAGAGTTAGAAAAGATATTTGAATATGAATTCTTGAGGGAAGAAAAAGAGATTTTTCAATGAAATATATCATGATATTTTCTAGTCCGTCCTCTCTAGTTAAAGGATTTTTCTTCTAGTTAAGGATTCTTTCTAGTTAAAGGATTTTTCTTCTAGTTAAGGACTCCTTTCTAGTTAAAGGATTTTTACCTTCATTTCTGAAGTGATTCGTCATAAGAAATGAAAGCTTAAACTGTAACCTTATGTATTTGAATACTGACGAAAATAAATTGTTTACTGGGTTTCATTATTTATACACAAAATTATTTTGTCATCTTGGATACCTATAGAGTCACACAATTACTCATTAATCCCTGCATCAAATACAATTCTTAAATGCAATCAAATTTCGTGTAACCACAAGTTAGATCTGAAATATATGAATATCCAGCAAATAAACAACTTGAATTTCTATTTTTTTTTCATGAATTAAAGGATATTTCTTTTTCTTCCCATGAAATTCATTAACAAAGATTCTAAAAATCGAACTGTCATCTTTTATCCTTCATATATGAAAAATTAATCTTGAAATGCAGAAGTCTGCAACAATACTCGACCCATTTTGAGGTGCACAATTGTTAATTGCTTATAAAATCTGTTAGCATTAGTAGTTAAACTTCAAGTTAACCGTGATCTTAAAATTAATTATTTTCTAATCACTTGAATTCAGATTTCACTATAATTTCAACTTTTTAATTGAGCGAAGCTTTCAGACTTTTTTGAGATTCTACTATCTGCTATAGTGCTTGCTCAGACAATGAACTTTTGATGCTATATTGGCTTCGAATGTGTTTCTACATCCCTTATTTACTTTATCGTATATTAAATATAAAGGGAGTATTATAATTGCCATAAAATTCGAATTGCAAAGGATCTCTACATTTCAGACCTCTCTGAGTTCGAAAAACATATTTTTTTCATTACTATTTGTCTGTCAGTCGGTCGGTCTGTGAACACGATAACCGAAAATGTCTTGAGCTATGAAATTTGATTTGTAGAATTACGACCAAATTTCCAGATAAATGTCAAATTTTGAATGAAATCTGAAACATCTATCATCCAAACATTGAATGAATCCATCCTTTCACAAAATGTCTGTCATGCAGACTGTTTGATTACAAATGAGTGTGATAATGTATGAAACATATTGTGCAAAATACGTTGCAAAATGCAAGCGCTCGGTAGATAAACTTTAGTATACAACTTTAGCATCTGAAATATAGATTCTTATTAAAATTTGAACCATATTTGTCGGAATATTGACCAGCAGACGATCTGTATTTTTACATACATGTAAATGCTATAACTCAATAAAATCAGCATGCTATTTTAATAATGTCGTTCCATATCAAATTTTGGCTTTATTCTGTTAGTGAAAATGGGTTCAAAATACATTTTCACTCTATAGATGCAGAAAAAAAGGTTACATTCAAGCCAAAGACGTAACTATTGTTCGCTAATGCCAAACACGGTATTTGCGAACGCTATATAGATCCATAATTTAACTGATAAGAACTTAATTGGAGATTACGTAATTCTGTTAGTGAAAAGGGGTTCAAAATACATTTTCACTCTATAAATTCAGAAAAAAAGGTTACATTCAAGCCAAAGACGTAACTATTGCTCGCTAATGCCAAGCACGGTATTTGCGACCGCTATATAGATCCATAATTTAACTGATAAGACCTTAATTGGAGATTACGTAATAAAGTTTTGGGAAAACTACTCTTATTGTCTTTGCTGTCTACTATTCGCACTACTGAATGCATTATCTGTTTACTGATTTAACAAAAAATTATTTAAAGATTAAAATTGCAACCATGACGAATAAAGATGCGATTTCCAATTGTTATATGACCAATTGTTATGAGATATATACAGTGTCTTGTTAATATCTACACTCTTATTAATTTTTGAACAATAGCATTTGTATTCATAAAAAAAGTGTCTAGATGAAGCAATATATATATATATATATATTTGAAATACGTGAAGAGACCGCTTACAGCATTACAGCATCACCTTACGGTAACGCATAGTAATTAGCTTTCTCCAAAATTGCATCTCCGTAAGACATAAAGAAAATGAGGGAGTTCCTTCAGACCAAAAAATGATCTTGAACTATTTTTACGTTTCGGCATAATTGAAATAGCAAATATAGGCGACTTTTTGAAAATATTACTGTACTTCTGCTGATGCATAAATATTACCTGTGCTAATACGCCAATTGATATGATGAAAAATATGCATTCAAACTATGATTCAAATCTGGTGGAGGATTTGATTACCGAAAAAAATATCTTATGATAACTAGTAAATTATTCCAATAAAAAAATATCAATTATATCTATTTAAATATATTTATTCCTAAAATTTTAGTTGTTATAAATTTTTTTAAAAAATATCACATATCATATCTATAGCATACATTTAATTCTTTTGATAATAAAATTATAGTTACTGCGCTCAAAATCTTCCACCCTGACCTCTATATTTCAAATAAATTTATTAAATGAAATATCTTGGCATATTTAAATATAATGAAATGATTCCTATAGTATGCTTTGCATTCGCAATGATATGATAGCTGATTGAATAAGATAAACCTAATTATAATCAGAGATGTATCTGTTTACCTCCTTCAGATAATACAGAGATCTAATTAATGAATCCTAAAAATCAACAGTATTTTGGTCATCCAAAATATCTCTAATTGACCCAGTTAAAACAATGGTCCAACAATTTGACATTGAAAATCCACCAGACCAGGTTAATTGGATTATGACATGGAAATCATCAAAGTCGTTAAACAACGACTTTGATCCTCAAGCTTTAATTAATAATAAACAGTGCGAATAATTTAGGGATGGCTAATAATCTTCTAACCACAATTTCAGAATTTCTCTAATCTACATAATTAATATTTCCACATTCTGGTAATCAGATGAGCAATACCAAAATACTTAGTTCGTTTCCAGGTGCTAAACATCAGATGGATGAGTCGAAATGTGACCACGTAAGCAGAACCGAAATTTAGGCTTAATAGATATTGTAATCTGGGCATTAATCTGCTGTGTCATAGGCATAAGGTTTAATGCTGTTAAATTACCAGTAGTGGTAATGGAAGGAGTGAATAGACACTAAATCAACATGCGAAAACTCTATATCACTCATATATTTTCCACATATAGCTTATATTATTCTATATTAAATATATATATAGAATAAAAAGATAGACAAAAATAAAAATATTTTTATTTTTGTCTGCTTCAAATGCTTCAAATATGCAATTTACATGAAAAAATAATTATTTAATAAAATGGAAATAAAAGGCAAAAAATAATTTTATGGTATTCATCATATGCACTATAAAATTAATTTATATAAAAGAAACTCGATAATGAAACTGAATATGACTATAGAATTATCCTTTTAAAATGCTTTATCATTCTTCACTTTTGACGCTGATAAATACAGTCTCAAAAGTGTTGGCGCTTTATCATTCTTCACTTTTGACGCTGATAAATACAGTCTCAAAAGTGTTGGCTTGGTAAAATAAAGTAGATGTTAGCACTGTTTCTGGAACAAGTTCTGCTTAGTTTCAGAGCTTTTCAAAAGTGATTTACACGCTCATCATAATCAAATTCTATCCGTTGATGATATTTGCCACTGAAAAGGATGTTGAAGATCATACTGAGCTCATATCTTCATGACTGCATTCTTTTGACTTCGTATGCATCTGATAACTGTTATTCTATTACAGCTTGGCTTCCACATATAAACACCACAGACATTGGATCACCTTCTGAAGCACTCTCTCCATAAAAGTCAACTGTCCGTCTGTAGGTTTAATAATCAACTCTGTTATTTCCTTGTATTTTCCCTTGTAATAAATGAATAGCAATACCCGTTGTCCTGAATCTCTAACTGGAAAATAGCACCGTTTGTGCAATTTGCAATATTTATGATTCCTGTGTGAAAGTTTTGAAACGTGGTAGCTTGAGTTGATCTTTTCTGTAGGACACTATTAAAATATCCTTTGCAAATTCAAAGTACGCTTGATCATATAGAAAAATTACTCTGTGTATTGTCATGGAAAATTAAACATTACAATATTTAAAATATATTATTTTTGTACCTGATATGAAATTGACGATATCGAAAAGAATGCCGTGCCCTTAGATTGCGTGAAAAATACAAGAAAATGCCTTTATTAATAGATATATAACATCTAGAAAACAAATTTCATTTCACATTAGAATAGCGTATAATTTATATTACATTGACAGGGAATATGTCGTTCCACGTGTTAGCAAACACGATAAATGTGAAGAGCTAGATAGATATAACATGTTTTATCATTTTATTTCTATACATGCACCAAATTTCAACCAAATTCGTCAAATTGTTGATCACCTTTCAGTGAATCCTACTTTCACATGCAAGTAATTGAGGCAGCCTAAAAATGCAATGGTTAAGATAAATGGAGTTTATATCTCATTACTAAAACTGCAGTTTAATATAAAATGTTTATTACAGGCTAAAGACAAAAAAAAAATGCTTTTTAAACTCGTATTCTTCACTACCAGGCACAATACCAGCTTGAATCCTCAAATAAAATTTTGAGCACTCGTGACTCTCTCGACAATCTCAAACGTTTACAATATTTATTAATAATATGAATAAAAGTTTCGAGGACACTACTGTTTCTGGCTTTTAGATTAACGCACCTGACAACAGTTACTTAATTTAATTAAATTTTAGTGTTCCGCAGTACAACAAAAGGGGTATTTTGAATAGAATTTGATATTAAAAAACCATGTATAAATGTCGAGGACAACACTTGGGTCAGTATCCTTCTCTTTAACTCCACATTCCCCAGTGTAAATATGCTTGTTATTAGACTTAAAATTCAATGTTCTTACTTATATGAAGCTGTACACCTTATCATTGTGATTCTGATTGGTAATGAGTAAGCTGTACCAGTTTGAATTTGAAATTTTTATATCATTCATCCTTACTCTTGAAAATTTATGAGTATCTCTATCTTTATTTATTGAATGAGGAGAAAAAAAAATATATGTCGTTTTGCGAAACTACAAAGTTTAAAGAATGTTAGACGCAATGTACAATTGATGGCAGCGAATTTATAGCAATGTGTTAATGGTATTGCTTACTACAATTTTTTACTATCTGACGAGACTATTACTACTAACATCTACATTGAAAAACTCCATCGAGTTCACCAATCATTTTTGAAAAAATAACCAGCTTTAGTGAACTATAAAGGCGTTTCTAGATGATAATGCTAGGCCTTATGTGACCTCTGTGACCCGCGTGTGACCTCTGGCGCAATCCAGACCCTTGGATAAGAACCTCTTCTGTACTCTCCTTATTCCCCTGACATTAGGCTTCCCTCTTATCACATATTTTCAAGCCTATATAATCATCTGCAAAATCGACAGTACAGAAATAGAGAGGTTATGGAAACATAGAACTTTCTCAACCTTAATGATTCTGACTTTTATAAAAATGGAATTTATAGACTTGATTCACATTCGAAAAAAGGTGATGTTGGTTATTTTGATGAATAGATTGTGTTATTTCTTATGCATATTTTTTTTTCTTTTAACACAAAAACGACAGAGCTTTTTTGGTTACCTGATATATGGATATTTAGGATTAGGATTTAGAAATTTTGAATTGTCTTCGCATTTTAACCCTCCTGGCAATGGCTTTCAGATTGCTATCTTTACCGAAAGCGGCACGCCGGAATAACAGGTTCAACCTTAAAAATGTCGCGGTTTGGTCAAAAGGATTGCTTTCCCCTTTTGCGGTCAGTTCAGCGCTGCAGGTGGGAAGTGATTAGCAAATTTCATGCTGTGAGTAGCAGGTGTTTCTTATCGTAGTCTTTCGATTTCTAAGAGCATTTTTCTTTCAGTGCTTAGGAAGAGATTGACAATAACATCGATTGAAAATGCGAAAATGTGATTGGTTTTTTTAGAGGTTTTTCGATTATTTTATAAAACAATACATAAAATTTATGTTAGGAATAAGTTATTATCATGTTTATTTTGATACTAGTCTGGTTTTTATAAAATGAAAGTCCTCGTCTAATATTTTTTTCATTGCAATATGTTTTGCAAATTAATTTATTCCGTAGTACTGTGAAATTATTTCTCGACATTACCTGCAAGTGATTTAATTTTTTTTAAAAACCCTTTCAGCGCATTGCCAATTTATTTTAATATTTTAAAATGCGTGTTTAAAACATTAATTGTGATAAGTAACACTACGTTATAACTTTGTTTCTTCAGTATTCAAAAAAAATAATTGTGTAATTAGGGAATTTCATGCAATATTTCACTTTCAAATATATCGATTTTCAGTATTTATCTGCATGATTAAAATTTTATAATTAAATATACTGCACAATAATTAATTGGCCAGTTATTCAGTAATGCTGAAATAACTGGTCGATGCGCCTTATGACTGTAACAAATAAAAATAATTGTCAAAATATTTCTTTGTAATATTCATGATACAAATTTGGCCTGGAAAAATGACTCAAATAATACAGATTATTTAGACTCATAATTAACCATTTGCAACTGGAATTTTTTGAATACCTGCAAATCAAGTTCCTACAGAATATTAAGTACTGTTTTAAAATAAATTACAATTTTTGAAAAATCTCAGTTTTAAGTTTTTCGGGTTAGAATCAAAGCTCTTACTATTTTGCAATCGGATAAAGACAAACCGTGGGGTAAACGAATCATTAAAAAGAAAAATCTGAATTTAAAAGCTTTGCAAATACAGTTGCATTGATCTTTTTTACTTATTACTTTTACATTATTTATTGCTTTTGGTGATCAGCACATGTGTTACGTCGAGGTTACTAGCCAATATAAAATTTTTAATTAAATGTTTTCTTCAGCAAAACATCTTGAAATTTCAAATTTTGATAGTCATATAATTCATACTATTGCAGACTCATTGTACCATTCTGTATTGCAGATTTTTTTAATTTTCTGTCAGCTCCTTGAAAGTAATTCCTTAATTTAAAACGGGAGTGAATAAACTTCAATTAATGCAAAACCTTTTTTGTTGAAACCAATCAGGCTTATTAAATTTCTAAATACAGGGAATAGAATCATTCAGCAATAAAGTTTTATGTATATACTGAATATTTCTTTTTAATTTTTGAAATGACTCAGATGATTTCTCATATCTCTTATTCAATAAAAATTTCCAAAAATTCCTTTTTATTCTGTAATAATTTTGAAAGTTATGATGGAATACACTTCAAAATCACATTTTATTTTTAATTCATAATTTTTAAAAATTTTCAGAAAAAAAAAAAAAAAAAAAAACATTTTACACATTTTCATTTTCTAAGATGCATATTCTACTAAGATATATATAGAAGATCTAATAGACGCCAAGCACAAACATTCGTCTAAGTTAATAATAAAGATGGACAAGTGTGTGTGTCATTACTTGTCTGGTTGTATTGGTACTTTTCAGACCAGACAATTTGAAATAGAATTACCAAAATCTGCATCTACATACATTGGACAGTGGGAATCATTTCTTTAAAATTTTAATTAACCCTTTCAAGGGACAAGGGAAGTATGCTCATCACCAAATTCAACAATTTTTGAACAAAGTTATGTAAGTTGGAATAAATTCTTACGAATTTTTCAGTAAGGTTTCAATTGTAGGTTAGAGGTTTCAATTGTTTATCTCAAATAAAATGAAGTGTCTTGATTTATTTCTTAGTTATTAATTGGAAAAATTAATTAATAAATCAGATTAAACTGATCTAATAAGTTGAATGAATTACTTTTCCTAGGCCAATCTTAATTTTAAAAACATTTTACTCCAACATGACTAGGAAAAAAAAGGCCCTTTAAAGGGTTAATAAAAATTATTAAAATTTTAAATTTCATTCGAAAATATCACAGTAGAAAAATAATTTGTACATTAATTGTGAATTCAAATTTTTCCCCCCACTTTTAATTAAATTAAAAATATTTTAGCATATTTTAAAAATATATTTTATTTTTGAATTGAAACTAAACGTTTTCATTGTTATCCTTATATTTCATTCCGGCCTTTTACCCATTGATGATGATTTAGTTAAAAGGTTAAAAAGATCTAAGCTAAAAGCAAAGGGGTAAAAATTTCTTTACTGAAATACAAATAAACCATATGGCTGAAGAGAATGCTCCATAATTAGCATCTCAATAAATAAGACACTAAAAGTTCAAGATCTTAATTTTACCTCAAAGAATGATTTTTCTTGGTGATACATTCAAATGTATAAATGACACATTGTATAGATTATATTAGAATAATTTCGTATTTTATCGCTGATAAATGGTAAAATTTTAAATAATTTTTAATTAACAGAAGTTTTAATTAAAATTTTGAAAATTTCCTCTCGAGGTGAACGTTAACAGTTTTCTAATTATTTAATGGCGAAGTGCGTTCGCTCTAAGTCAAACAGTTTGATCTGGAGATCGCCAATACGAACATTCATATTCATTATAATTAGAGATATTCGCTACTTTAATAGAAATATTCGCAAGCGACCTTCATGTCTGACACCCTTGTTCAAACTAGTTCTGTTTTTAAAAAATGAAAATGTGAGGCTAAAGGTTATTAAGAATAAAGAATTTCAAATTACATGGAAGTGGGAGTTTCCGAATTTTTTTTACTCCCGTGATCAAAAATAAAATAAAACAAAGATCATATCCCGTCTTGTTTGTTAAAAATCACATCCAGTGAACTCGAATTGACCAAACAGGAGAAGAAAATAGTCTAAATGCCAGTTGTACGCATTAAAAAATTTTTTAATGCTAACATATGAGATAAAATTAGATCAAGGAGTTAAAATAATGGCAACAATTTTAAAATTATTTATTCTCACATTTAACTCGCACATTCACTCACTTTCAAGTGGATTAAAATTCGTGGATTAAATTACTCAGCATTAAGAGTAAAAATGTCAATATAAACCACTTTCATATAAACAGAATCGTGCGATGTATATATAAGATTGTACAGTGAAATAAGATTAATATTTCGATACAAAAAATAGAACCTTTAAAAACTGCGCTTATATTAACTTTGAAAATATTATTAAAAACCAGAGGAAAAATATAAAAACAATGAAACTTATATCTCTACAATGCTTACATTTTTGTTCGAATTCGTCAAAGAGTGTGAAATTCTATAAGGTTTAAAGAATGAAACAAATATTCAATTTTCATATATAGTTTATTACGTTATAAAAATAAGGATTTAATGTAACGAATACTAATCTTTCCGAAAAATCGCACTTTAATATATTGGTTCTATACATCTCCCCGTTTTGAAATACACTTATTAATGAATACTAAAAAAAAAAAAATTCATTAAAAGTTAAGTTTCGTTCATTAAGTAAATTCTGTAAATAAGTTTAGTGTCTTATTTTCAAAAATAAGTTGCATAAGCAATGTCAATTCTAAAATCCTTAAATGAAAGCACGCTATAAAAAAGAAACTTGTCAAATTTTAATTTTATATTTATTTTTTACATTAACTATTTTCTTATGCTAGAAAGCTTTAAAATCTTATGTTTCAAATTATTAATAATAATACGTTTATGTATGTATTCATTCCAGGTATATATTTTCATACTTTCAATTTTATTCTCGTTATTTAAATTTTATTTTGGATACGTAATTATTATCAAAATCTCAAAAGTAACGCCTCAGAACGTAAGCGAGATTTTAAAATGCTTAAAAGGGCGCGAGCAGGAAGACATCAATCATATCGTCCACTGATAACGATTCACTTTTCCTTATCTCACATTCCCTTCTCATTATCTCACAGCTTGAGATTGGGGGTAGGGAAAAACTGGAACCCGTAAAAATACGGGCAGTGACAGTTTTAAGGGAGTTTTTGTTTCCGTCTATAGACGGGTCCGCCGTTTTGAAGGGAGAAAAGATTCCGTCTTTTTCCGGGGTTGCCGCTTGGAGGGTTAAGGTATATCAATACCTCAATCCCGAATCTCCCTATCCATATTATTCTCTAATACCATGTCGTCATCTGATCGCGGATCAAAATTACGAGGTCCGCCCCAAAATAGCCCTATTGTAGTCTTAAATGGGACGTTAATATAACTAAACTAAACTAAATTCTGATATCATGAGTGGAATGACAGTCAGGATATTCAGATTTCAAGAATACCTAGTTCACATAACAACGATCATCAACTAAATATGATTCTGAACAATTGAATAGTTATCCTAAAGATTGCAACTAAAACACAAAGCGTACTCAGCATTTTTTTATAAGAATATAGTATCTGTTATTTCGTGGTCAATAACGAATAGAATGAAAATATTTATAATTTCAAGCTGAAATGTTCAAACTATAAAGCAGCTTTCACATGAGGCCAAATATTGCGCAATTAGGAAGGTCACAAGTACCTCAGGGACATCACGTGGGTCTAATGGGGCAATGGCAAATGATTGGCTCATTTGCCATTGTCCCATTGCGGTCACGTGATCTTCCTGAAGTAGGCGTGACCTTTTATTTCGTTTAAGAGTTGGTTTCGTGTGAATTCTACTTTACTCTAATCACTTATGCTGCATTTTTTTTAACACATTTTGACAACGAATACTTCATCATGGCTGAGCAACAAGATACAAGTCTTTCTATGGAACGCAAATTTGGATTGGGTTGTTTGTATTACGTGATGGAGCGAAGATATCCTTTCATATTACTAAAAATTCAAGAACAGTTTGACGAATCTCACCCAACAGCCCGTGAAATAAATGAAGAGGAGTTCCAGAATCACTTATCGAGATTCTCTAAAGTATACGAAGCTGTTTACTCCCAGGCTGCTAATCACTTAATAATGATGGAAGCAGAATATAGTTCTTTCTTTGAGAACCGTGATGAGGCTCATTTTGAGAATTTCGTGGAACTGCTGTCAAATTATGAGAAAGATATCCGTGATAAACCCCTCAATAACGAAGATCTCATCGATTTTTGTGCTCGTATAAGTGCATTTGCATGTATGTCACTCGTTGCAAACCATAGTAAAGAAGTGTTATTACATGCAGCTGATAGCATTGCTTCTTTGATGACTTACTACGAATTTGACGATGCAAAGTATGCAGAACTACTTAATGTTGCTGGCAATTACTCTTGAATGCTGTGCTTCACAATGTGCTTTTTAATTTGCACGTATTGATATTATCTTCATGAATAATTGTATTATTTTTATGAAGAACTACGGACTGCATTTAATATTCCACCATGAAATCATTTCAAAAATTCTTTTAATAGGATTAAATTTTAAAGTTTATATTTTATAAAGTATTTTTATGACCTACATAATCTTTAGAAATTGTATTCAAGATGGTGTATTTTCCTTTAGAATTTTTTTCCTTAATAAAAGCATTTTAATGTTGTTACATCTGTGTATATATATTATTTTTAATCTTTACATGTTGGTTGAACATCGGAATTTTTAAAATTTTAGCAAATCTCATTGAATTGTTACTAGTTACATTTGCAATAATTTCGTCTGTCTTATCACTTTGTATTTTTATTTTAAACGTATAATTAAGAATGGATGTCTTTTCAATTACATGTGCATATGTTTTCTTTCGTGCATTTAATCATATTAGGAAATAAAAAAAGGGGGAATGAATGTGAACACTAAAATTTTATCCTGTTCTTCTAGATTTACATACCTTCAAGTATCCAAAATATTGTTTAATTATCTGATATTAAATATTATATAATTTTAAATATTCTTTAGAAAAAGAAATTAAATAATGAAAATTAGGGATATTAACATTTAACTATGATTTAATAGAATTCAAATAGTGTAGAGTGAAATGCAAATACTCTGGATCTAGTGAATTTTTTTCCTCGGAAAATTTTTCTTATCCTCCATTGCGCCGAAATATTGTAATATCAAAATCAATTCATTGCTGAATAAATCAAAATTCATCGAGTTACGGAAGTTTATTCAATATTAAATAATTGCAACCAATTTTAGAACCTCGTTTGAGTAAAGTACGCTTATTTCCCATGACACAAATATTTCTACATAATTTCTGCTTTCTTTCGTCAAATATTTTTAACTGAAATATTCAGAAGGAAAGAAAAATAAACATACTCAATCACTAAGTGAATCATTCATAGAGAATGTGTTAAATTCATATACAAAGTATACAATGACCAAGATTTGTACTTTTAAAAAATTGAACTCAAGATATTTGAGAATCTTGATTTTCAAATTTTGAGAAGACAAAAACTAAGTTTTTGGTAATATCTATATTTGCCTGTAAACAATATAACTAAAATTGTATTGAACTAGACATACGAAATTTGGTATGTATCATTTAGACCAAATAACAATCATAATTTGGATAGGGAATTTATTTGTGTGCTTTTTTGAGTACAAGCGAATATGTGAATATATCTTAAAAATGTGAAGATTTAGACGGATAAAATTTGGTGCACAGTTTCAGCATTTAAATTGTATATTTGTAACAAATTTTAAATCGGATGATGGACGTGTTGAAATTTTTATCTGTATATGAACAGTATGCATATTTTTATCTGTAAATACGAAAACTCGAAGCCGCAAACAACTACGATAAATTAAATTTTACATCTTATTACTGCATTGCCGCTTCATTTCAAATTTTTATTTCAGCTGCCTGTTTAGAAAAATAAAATATAGCGTTTAAAAGACAAGCTTGTTTAACTTCACTATTTCACGAAGAAGAGAAACACTTACGTACGGGTCACCACAAATAAGATTCTGAGCACTCAGACGTTCACAATCATGTTTAATGTCCACAATGCCTTGTTCTATCCCTACTATTAGAGGGTGAGTATAAAAATTTCAAAGAAGCTAATCTCACTTGTTTTTAAGATGAATGTCCCACACTAGAACTACATGGGCTATTTAAATTGATCCTGCTTCTTGGGGCAGCATGATGATCATTTTGGACAATGGGACATGTTTCGAATAATTTCTTTTTTTCGCAACTCACTCATTCCAACACTGCAGTATTACGGATATATATATAATAAAATTTTTATGCAAGATTGAACTACTCCGCACATTAAAAAAATCCAGTGAAGCAGCTGTTGAATTTCATTTTCGAAATGACAATTATCAGTCATCATATTTTAAAAACCTAGATCACAATCTCATGACCTGAGCTCTTGCAACTCCTGGCTGTGGGTTTACCGAAACAATGGGCACGAGGGTCCTCTTGCGCGCTCATTACGCAATAAATATACAATATCACTAGTGTTGTTTTATCACCAATATCGGTGATATATATTTTATATATATATCACCGATATTTAATGCACCTTTTTGTTAGGGAACATGCCATTTTGTGGTTTCAGCTTATCGTAATAAATGGTGTGTAACATGTTGCAACTTGTTTCTTAACGTGCAACAACTTACCGCTTAACTTGCTGCAATTTGATCTTGCTTCTTAATTGCAACCCCAACATGAATCTTTAGCAAGTTGGCGCCGATTTCCTTTCTTTGCTGGTTTAATCAGTTTTTGCTTTTTCTATGGCTTTTGCTTAGGGACATTTAAAAACCAATTTAATTTTTACTGCAGCTTTTGGTCTAGGTCCATTTTTTCTAATCAGTTAGACATCTGATCGTGGACGAAAGAGCTTGAACAAAGAGTGACATAATAATGTTACGTCCTTTGATTAGAGTCTTATGACAATTATTGATTCACTTTTAAACTAATTTTCTCTTTCTCAAAACATATTCCCGTTGCTTCAGGAATATTCATTTGGCATTTTTTCTTTATTTACAGCCTTTTTAAAGTGCGACTGTAATAAAATCACCTGTAATATCTTTATTCCCTTTGAGTAATATAGCAATATCACTTCTGACATCTAGACGGCAACAATATCCAGTTTACATAACTGACCATCAGCGATTGAATATGATACTGAATCAATGAACATAAGCCTATCGTAACGTTTCATAGTAAAATTTTCAATTCTTAGGCGGGCAACGGCGAAAATGTAATTGCTAACTCAAGTAGCAAAATTGGCACTTTATTAACTTATTCCTCATTTTATTAACATATTTCTACACCGATTTTTTTTTTGTAATGACTGAGTTTCCTTCTAGAGAACGGACATTTGGATTGGGCTGTGTGCAATGTGTAATGCAGCAACGATACCCTGATCTCTTATTGGATATTCGAAAACGGCTTGACAAATCTCTTTTGAGACACTGTGAAGGGAATGAAGAGGAATTCACAGATCACTTGTCGAGATTTTCCAGAGTGTATGAAGCTGTAAATGCACAGGCTGCTAATCATATTAGAGTTATAGAAGCAGAATATCGTTCTTTCTTTAATAAACGAGATGAGATTCATTTTGAGAATTTCGTGGAACTGCTGTCTAATTATGAAATAGATATCCGGGAGAAATCGTTCAATAATGAAGACCTTATCGATTTCTGTGCTCATATTAGTGTATTTGTATGCATGTCGCTAGTTAAACACCTTAGAAAAGAAGTGTTATTGTATGCGGTTGATAGCATTGCTTCTTTGATGACTTATTACAAATTTGATGATGCGAAGTATAATGAACTTGTTAAATTTGCTGAGAATTCTTCTTGAATGTTGTGGATGATTTACTTTCAAGCAAAAATTGTATACGTTTAGTTGTCACTGTGATTTTAAATTTACAATTTGAAAAGATCTTCTGAAATCTTTTTTAATTATATTCAAATTAGGTACTCCATTTAAACCTCAGCCTTGAGTAATTTCAAAAGTTTCTTAATAGGACTAATGCATTTTAAAATCTATATATTTTGAGTATTTTTAGTGTGTATCTTATAATGTAATTTGTGGTAAATTTTGTTCAAAATGGTTCAGTAATATTTCATATTTTTGTCTCAATAAAACTTTTTAATTTTATTGCATTTGTTTATATTAATTTATAGCTAAACTTTGGTTTAATATAGGAATTTTCAAATTTTGAGCTAATCATCGATTTTGTTATTTATTATCTACAACAATTTCGTCTAGGTTTATATTTTTTTTTAAATATCTGCACTTAAATATGGCTTTATGATCTTCACATTTGCTTCACATCCATTAACTGAAAAAGAAATGGAATGTTAAAATTAAAAATTAAACTTATCATATATTGCTACAAACGTATTGAACGCCTAAAGTTTTTGTATTTAATTTCTAAATTAGTAATAATAATTATTTATTTCTAAATAATTAATAAGACGAGAATTAACATTATGGGACCTGCTAAATTGAAGACATGCTAAAATGGCTCGATAACTATTTTATACGAAACATGATTAACAAACAAATAAAAGTACAAATAAAAGATCATGCGTATTAACGACATATACTTTGATTACTAATCTTAGAGACGTATCTTTACAATAAAATTGAATTTTAATCAATCAATTGAAATGAAAAGAACCCGAATATCTTCTTGCTTAATATGTTTTAGCCATTTCTCGCTAATGCAATGAAAGGCATTCGCATACTTATCCGTGTCCACAATGTTACTGCGATGGCAGAGCCATTACCTGTATTAAAGATTATCCCTTTAAATTTTTTGGGACCATTTCCAATGCCTCAACTTGGTAACTTTCAGTAGTACATCAGTGGTATATAGCTTTGCAGTGAAGTTTGTACTAATCAGCTGAAGGAATGAGCTTCAAATGAATCTTGATTATCTTCATTGTGTCATAAATCATGCTAAAGGGTGTAGATAATGTACAATATTTGGCTTTTTTGAAAGATAAATGCATACAAAAATATCGATATTTTAAGACAACACAACGGCACAATCAGAAAAAATCACGGTATAACCATCTTCAGGTATTTACGCTCTTTTATAAAGTCATACAAGTCTCAATAAAACACAGTTTGAATTTAAACTGCAATCGGTTTCAGTACAATCATGTTTATAGATTTGGATAATAATTTTAGTGCTATTCCGTCAAATATCATTTAAAACACTCTAATGATTCAACGATTTGATATCACTAGCAAAATGTGCAATTTTTTTTTCTGGGAATTCAAAAAACCGCAGTTAGTTATTTTCAGAAGAAAAATCAAAGTTGACGTTTTTATTTAATACCTTGACCTATGAATTTTCTTTACTTGCTAATTAGATGACATATTATTTGGCATGTCATTGTTATTTTAATTCCCATAATAATATAAGTGGCATTTGAAATTTATAGCGTTTTTAAATGATTTCTGAATTTAATTAATTGCAGTTTTAAAACTAAAAAATTCATTACTTCAATACTCGTATCAGATTATGTCATTGTATGCGAAAAATTTAGTAGGTTTGGCGCACAAAATCAATTTTAAAACATTTTGAAATTTAAATTCACATACCCAAAAGTTTTATTATTAAATAAGGGGAAAAAAAGAAGGAAATGATGATTCCACCCTGAAGACTTTATCAAGGGTCACCCTCAGACAGGGATTCAAATCAAGCATCTTTTTCTGTGAAGGGTCTGACTTCGCCCAAGTATTTACCTCTCATGATAACATAGTTGAGTTGCAACATACATTTAAATAAATATTTTTTGAATTCACTGTTTGGCAACGACTGATGCTTTGAAGATGTTTATAACTTCAAACTTCTGTAGCATTTAAACACAAATGATTCTGCTGAATTTCATTGCCACATCTCAGTACAAACATTAAAGCTATGGCTGTGCAAATAGATATCCACAATATTGGAAGAGAAAGAGAATTTGCAAAAGGATGCGTAGTTTGGATAATAAGAAAGCGAAATCCTAATCTGTCATTAGAGTTTTTGGACGTTAAAGAAGATAGTGAAGAATCTGATAATGAACCCGATGAATCAAATGAAATAGACGTAAACCAGACTTTATCGAGTTACGAAAGAATATACGAAGCTGTAAACTCTTACGCTGTGGACAATAAAGAAGTCATTGAAGCAAAATATCGCTCCTTTTTTACGGAAGCAAAAGATCTTATTGATCCCCATACTAAAAATTTCTGTGAGCTAGTATGTCGGTATGCACATGACCTTCAAAAACGACCTTTCAGTTATGAAGTTATCATCGCTTTCTGCGCTCACGTGAGTATATTTGGGTATCTATCTTATCAAGCAAAAGAGCTTCAAGAAGTGGTACTATATGCCATTTCCAGCATTGCTTATGTGCTTAAGTACCATGACTTTAATGAATCGAAATATAATGAACTAAGGTTATTTGCTGAGAATTTTTCATGAGTAGAGCTGGCGAAACAGTTGAAAGTAAAAACTGAGACTAAGGACATAAAGACTGTGGATCTTATTGTGAACGTAGAGAACTAATTTTCTGAAATAAGTTCCATTTATGGAATGCACAAAGTACGGACATCTTGGTTCTAAATTCAACAAGCGAAATGTTCATGTATTTTGGAATATTACGCATGTTAATGTTTTAATATTAATTTTACTGTTTACAATTCATTGCTGTAAAGTAATTGTATGAATTTTACTTCAATCCAGTACAATTTTATTTTTTCACTTTTATCCTCAATAAAAGCACTTTATGATGTTTTCAAGATTTATT